>NW_016107495.1:3826461-3905969 GCF_001604975.1 Cebus imitator
GCCTCGGCCTCCCAAAGTGCTGGGATGACAGGCGTGAGCCACCGCGCCCGTCACTTTCACCTTTAGCAGCCTCTAAAACTGATGCCTTGGGGTCACCTGGAAGGAAACCAGGACTAATTCAACAGAATACTGCACTATTTTGCTAACACTAATCAGATGAATGTGACTCCGGGACAAAAATAAAACCAAAAGTAAAAGGCAGAACCGAGCTCATAACCTGGTTTGCCGCACTCACTGCCGATCAGCTGTGTGATATGCTGCTCAGTGTCTCCGAGCATCCATTTTACCACCTATGAAGTGAAGATAACAGTACTTTTTGCACAGTGTCAGGAAGGGCAAAGGAAATCAGTTAAGTGTGCAGCACTGTGCCTGGTACTTGATACCTCAGTCGATGTCAGTTTCCCTCCTCCCCTGACTCAGTAGGTCCACTTGCAGCCACACTTCCCACGGAAGCTCTTACACGTGGGCCCTCCCTCCTTCATCACTGGATGAAGGAAATTAACATTTCTGGGGCACCTTCTCCATCCTGGCCCCTCTCAGAATCACCCTGGAGGCTCAGAGATGTCAGGAGACTTTCTCAAGGTCACACAGCTCCTACCAGGCTCAGCTGAAATCAATCCCAATTCTCTAGAACTCCAAAGTCTGCTTTCCATGCTTCTCACAGCACTCTCGTTTCAAAGGATGCACATCAATCAGCACCACAAACTGGTTAAAATGATTATACAACATCAAGAAAAGAAATTCATCATCCAGGAAGGGCCATTTACTCAGGGGGCCTCTTTATCCTACTTTCAAATATCCCTCTGTCCTTGAGTCTCCTTGTCTCATCTGCATTTCCCGCTCATTCCACAAGGTGGCAATATTCAACAGAGTTACATGTAAAGCAGTTCGAGCAGAGATCCCTGAGATTATCAAGCTCTCCCTCCACCTCATTAAAAAATCTGCAAGGAGACCAGACGCAATGGCTAATACCTATAATCCCATCACTTTGAGAGGCTGAGGCAGGCAGATCATAGGAGGCTGGGAGTTCGAGACCAGCCTGGTCAACATGGCGAAACCCCATCTCTACTAAAAATACAAAAATTGGCCAGGCATGGTGGCATGCACCTGGAACACCAGCTACTCAGGAGGCTCAGGCTGGAGAATCGCTTGAATCTGGAAGGTGAAGGCCAAGGTGAGCTGAGATCACACCACTGCACTCCAGCCTGGGCGACCCCATCTCAAAAACATATATATATGCAAGGAAAGACACTGGGGAAAACACACACACGTATCCCAACAAAAATCCTCCCTTTTCAACTCCTATCACTCCCTGAGGACAAAAAGATGCCATCTCAGAGGCTTATCTGACACTTTGTTCCTATAAGTCAGAAAAGCAAGAGAAAAGGGGGGAAAAAAGGTATGAAAATAGGGTAAGAAGAAAGGAACACAAAAGGGAAGGGGCAAATAATAAGGGGCAGGACCAGAGTTAATGGTAAAGGGAAGCAAGAAGGAAAGAAGAGGATGTTCTGTTTGAGGACCTTGCATTTCTTACATCAGTGGATCCCAATTCCCAGTTTAGGGCATGTAAACTCCGACCTTTTTCTCTCTTGCTGAAATTCCTATGTAAGGGCCCTGGGGCTACAAACCATAAAATCTCATCAGATGGGTTCTATTTAACCCCATTTATAACATGGCTTACTTTCCATCCTGATTCTGGCATAACATAACACAACATAGATGGGCTTGAGAGCTCTAAAAAAATAAATAAATAAATAACACTACAAATAAAGAAGGAAGTCAAAATATTTTACCCCTAATGTTTCTTTGACATATTTTGAAATGGCCCTGCAAAGCCACATTTTTGTGGGGGGAGATTTGCATCCGTAAAGAATTTCCATTAATATAACTATATCTTTCCCCTTCCAGGCCCTTCCAATTCTAATGAGATTAACTGGGAGTCCAGAGCCTTTTAAAGGTCTGAATAAGAAACATTTGCCATCTACTGTCTCTAAGGGTGACCATGTAGGAGACTTCACCTACATAATAAGAACCTTGGTCTCCTCAGTCCCTTATCTTAATCCAGACACTCCTTTCTATGGATTCCAGATTTTTAGATAAAAACTTAATTCTTTCAGTCAATTGCCAATCAGAAAATCTTTGAATTTACCTATGACCTATAAGTCCTCCCCAACACCCTCCACCCATCCCCACCCACTTGGAATTGTCCTGCCTTTCTGGAATGAACCAATGTATACCTCATGTACTGACTAATGTCTTATGTCTTCCTAAAATGTATAAAACCAAGCTGTGACCCAGCCACCTTGGACACATGTTCTCAGGACCTGTTGAGACTGTGCCTTGGGCCATGGTCACTATATTTGGCTCAGAATAGATCTCTTCAAATATGTTGTAGAGTTTGGCTTTTTTCATTGACGTGGGACATTAGCATCAGAAACTCCTTGACACTTGGCCAGCATCCCACAGAAGTCAGGGCAGAGTCTACGTTTTAGCCTCTAAGCACCACTGCGGGTACTGAATACATAATGAAAATTTTTAAATACAAAAAGAAAAAGAGCCTAAGGAAAATATAATAGTATAACAAAATATCTAGTATTTGTTTCACCAGAGTTCCAGGAAAGGAGAAAGAGAACTGGGCTGAAAAAGTCCTCAAAGAAATAATGATTGAAAATTTCCCAAATTTGACAAAAGATATAACTCACAGATTCAAGTTTTGTAAACCCCAAATAATAACCAAAAGAAATTCATACCAAGGCACATCATATTTCAACTTGTGAAAAGTAAAGACAAAGAAAAACAGCAAAATTTTGAACAGCAACAAGAGAGAAGTGACAGGTATCGGGAAAAATGCAAATGACAGTAGATTTCACAGAAGAAACAAAGAGGCCAGAAGGAAAATGTTATAGCATTTTTTGAGTGTTGAAAGAAAATAACTGTCAACTCAGAATTACATATCTAGAGAAAACATCCTTTAGGAATGGAGGAGAAATCAAGACATTCTCAGATAAAAGAAAACTAAGGGAATTTGTTGCTAGCAGGCCAGGTCTTTTTTTGGAATGGGGTGGGGATAGGGAGATAGGGTCTTGCTCTGTCACCCAGACTGGCGTGCACTGACTGGCATGATCATGGCTCCTGCAGCCTTGACTTCCAGGGCTCCGGTGATATTCCCACCTCAGCCTCTCAAATAGCTGGGGCCACAGGTGCATACTGTCATGACTGGCTAATTTTTATTTTTTGTATAGATGGGGTCTCACTACGTTGCCCAGGCTGGTCTTGAACTCGTAGGCTCAAGCAATCCTCCCACCTTGGTCTCCCAAAGTGCTGGAATTACAGGCATGAGCCACAGTGTCCAGTCTAAAGGAAGTTATTAAAAAAAAATTTTTAAAGATAGTGTTTTTTTTTTTTTAAGGAATTTAAAATGTCACAATGGCAAAAAGAACAATAGAAAGAGCAAAAACAGTGGTAAATTCAATAGATTTTCCTTCTCCTCTTGAGTTGTCTAAGTTATGTTTAATGGTTGAAGCAAAAATTGTCTGATGTTGTTCTAAGCATACCTAGAAGAAAGAGTTAAGACAACTTTATAAGTGGGAGAGGCTAAAGGGGTATAAAGAGAGTTAAAGTTTCTATACGTCACTTGAACTGGTAAAATGTTGACAACAATAGATGATAATAAATTATGTATATATAATGTAATACCTGGAGCAACCACTATAAAAGCTGTAAAGACATACACTTAAAAACACTGTAGATAAAACAAAACAGAATTCTAAAATGTCCAAGAAAACCACAGGAAGGGAGAGAAAAGGAAACCAATAAACTAAAGACAGGGAACAAAGAGAACACAAAAAATAAAATGCCAAATGTAAGCCCTATTATCTCAGTAATTAAGCTCAGTGTAAATGATCTAAATATACCAATTAAAAGACAGAAATTGGGGACATGTTGAGCAAAGCGTCCAAAGCTACAGTTAGGAGGAATAAATGCTAAGTATATAAGGTGACTGATATATTGATTAACTTGAGTCATTCATTACACTCTCTTTACATGTATCATAACATCACTTTGTACTCTGTAAGTATATAGTGTTACAATTGATTTTTAAAAAATAGAGCTTGGCAGAGGAATTAAACACAATAAATACTCAACAGTATGCTGTTGGCCAGGTGTGGTAGCTCACACCTCTAATACCAACACTTTGGGAGGCTAAGGCAGGAGGATCACTTGGGCCCAGGAAATTGAGAGCAGCCTGGGGAACATAGCAAGACCTCATATCCAGTTTAAATTTTTTTTTTTTTTTAATTTAAGAAAAAAAATCAGTATGGTCTGCCAGAAAATACTTCAAATACTTCTAGACAGTTTGAAAGTAAAAGGGTAGAAAAGTATATACAGACAACCCTGTGGGGGATATTAGTTTCCAGACCCCCTGGGTATAACAAAATCCTTGTATGCTCAAGTTCTTTATTTTTAAAAAAGCATACGATTTACATATAATCTATGTACATCCTCTCATGTACTTTAAATCATCTATAGGTTACTTATAACACTTTAATAATAACAAATAGCTGTTATACTGTATTTTAAAATTTGTATTATTTTTATCCTGGTGTTGTTATTTTTTTTTTTTCCAAATATTTTCAACCTGTGGTTGCTTAAATTCACAGTGTGGAACCAGCTGATACAGAGGACTGTACAGTGAAAACATTAATCCAAAAAATACAGAATTGGCTATACTTTTATCAGATAAAGGAAACTTCAAGGCCAAGAAAATTACCAGGGACAGATAGGGACATACCATAATGATAACGGGTCATTCCAGCAAAAAGACATAGCAATTCTAAACGTGTACACACCAAACAACAGAGCTGCAAAGCATGTGAAGCAAAAACTAATAGAATAAAAAGAAGAAATAGATAAGTGAACAATTACAATTGGACTGTCCAACATCTCTCTTGCAACAACTGATAAAACGAGAGAAAATCAGCAAGATTATAGAAAAACTCAACACTATATCCAGCAGAATTCAACTGATGTTGAGATTCCACTCCACCACGCAAAAGCAGAAGAATACATATTTTTTTCCAAGTGCTTATGGAATATATACCAAGATAAACCATATCCTGGGGCATGATGCAAACCTCAACAAATGCAAAATAACAAATTACACAGTTTATTCTCTAACCACAATGGAATCTTCCACAGAGGAAGAATTTGCTAATACAGGTTGAATACCCCTTATCCAAAGTGCTTGGGACCAGAATTATTTTGGATTTCACATATTTTTCAGATTCCTGAATATTTACTTGCATTATACTTACTGGTGAAGCATCCCTAATTTGAAAATCTGAAATCTGAAGTACCTCAATTAGCAGTTTCTTTAAGCAGGACCTTTGAGTATCATATCAGGGCCCAAAAAGTTTTGACTTTGGGGGAATTTTGGATTTCAGATTTCTGAATTAGGAATGCTCAACCTGAATTAAATATTTGCTGCTTCCAAATTTTTTGTTTTTTGTTTTTTTGAGGTAGAGTCGCCCTCTGTCACCCCCGCTGGAGTGCAGTGGGGTGATCTCGGCTCACTGCAACCTCCACCTTCCAGGTCCAAGCAATTCTCCCGCCTCAGCCTCCCAAGTAGCTGGGATTACAAGTGGCTGCCACCACGCCCGGCTAATTTTTGTATTTTTAATAGAGATAGGGTTTTGCCATGTTGGCCAGGCTGGTTTCAAACTCCTGATCTCAGGTGATCCACCCACCTTGGCCTCCCAAAATGCTGGGTTACAGTTGTGAGCCATTGCGAAACAAATCTTCCTTCTTCTGCGCCGCCTAGTAAGCTGTTGTCTCTCAGCTTCACAATCGCTTTCTTTCCCTGCTTTGTGATGCTGGGGCTGAAACTCTGTCCTTAGGCTTTGGTAATAGGGGACACTAAGAGGGAATCTTCAAGGCTGGAGAAGGAAAGGGGGCCTTGCTCTTTCCTGGCAGCATCCTACGTCTGAATATCACCCAGCTGTGCCGCTTCACACCGGCAGCAGCAGTTACTTGCAACAGCAGCAGCTGAATCCAGTTTGCAGTTTTTCCAACGCTTGGATGACTGGTCTTACCAGGCTGCCTCCAGAGACACCAGCACCAGCCAGCGCGGCTCCCTCCTCAGAGGGGTGGGTCCATCCCAGGTCCACAGGGCCCCTCCTCTGAGCTCAGGGCCACCAGCCCCAGTTGAGCAGCACCCCTTCCTTTAAACTTCCAACCTCTTCCTTTGCAGTCCAGACCTAGAAGGGCAAGTGCCTCCTGCAGTTACCACCTCCATGTTCCCTTAGTGTTCCCTTTTTGCCTTTTTAGTTCTTTAAGTAGATGATGCTTTATATTAAATATCCTCTCTCACATGAACTGGGATGGTTTGTCTCCTGGCTGACTGTGTAAGTCCCACACTGGATGCTCTGAGACCTCCTCACCTTGCACCAGCTTCCCTGACTTGAGACCATGTCCCAGGTGTGGCTGCCATTAACCTGAGTTATCAGCATCTGGGAGGCAGCTTTAAGGCACCACGAGGTGGGAGAGGTGAGAGCAGCCACACAAGCAATTAGTTCACAGGGAGCTCACCTGAGTGTGGAAGCAGACAGTGGCTGAGACCTTGCCCGGATCCCCTGCCTCCTGGCTCTGCTGGCCGTGTGTCCCTGCTGCTTCCTTCTTTCTCAGAGCCTCCCCCTGAGCTCCTTTTTTGGCTCTTGCTACTCAAACCTGACCTTTCCTCCATCATGGTGTGCCCCTGCCTTCACCAAGAGCATGTCTGCTGTGAACCCTGTGTCTCCTCTCATCTTACCATCTATGTTGGAATGGGCAGTGCAATTACATCAATTTTGAAATTGTCTGTGTGTTTCGTGGGTTGTTTTTGTCTCCATTTTTACAGCAATTAAACATCAGTATTGTTTGCCAGTATCTCTAGTTCTCCTCCTTCCTGGCACATAGCAGGATTATATCTCCCCGCCCCCTCCTGTGACTCAGTTTGGTCAGTAAAATGTGAATGAAAATAATGTGTGTCATTTCTAACTGGAACCATTTAAGCGTTGGTGCATACTTTTCCATTTTCCCACTTCCCCTGCTGCTGGCAACCAATGGTGTTCTAAAAAACCAAGCCTGTATCTACCTTGTCCATGAGTCAGTGACATGGAACAGAGGCTTCCACGAACCCTAATGAGCTAGTAGCATAAGCAAGCAATAAACCTTTGTTTCAAATCACTACATTTGTGGTAACAGACCACTTATTTCGTGACTATAGCACAGCTCAACCTGTCCTTAGTCATGGTTAAGACAACCCAGCATCCTCATGTCTTATTTGCAATTTAGAGGACAATGCATCCTGGTTACATTTGTCACTAAATATTAATATGGTGACGGTTAGACAGTGTTTTCATGGGGTGGCACCTCTGGGGAGACGCTGCTGCTCTGGAGAATAAGCTAATGTTCCCATAGGCTTGAAGAGGCAGTAATGAGGCTTCTCAGAACCTGGACGGGGTGCTCAGCTGCCCCTTTGAGTCAAAGTATAAACCTACACACAATAGATAGAAGCAAGGTAACCAGTCACCTGAAAAAACAGAATGGCTCCCAAAGCAGAGAAGCTAGTACTGTCATTTGTTTTATTCCATAGCATATCTAAGAAAAGAATGTAAATTGAAGAGGAAATGTTCAGAAATGGGAGCATAAAAAGGAGAGCCAGAGAGGTAAACTCACTCAACTAATGTTCATCAAGCACCTCTTACATGCTTGGCTGACTGCCAGATGCTAAAGTTACAGCCAGGAGGATGAAAGTCAGGACCCCACTTTGAAGGGGCTGACAGCCAGCAGGTCAGGAGGATGAAAGTCAGGACCCCACCTTGGGGCTGACAGCCAGCAGGTCAGGAGGATGAAAGTCAGGACCCCACCTTGAAGGGGCTGACAGACAGCAGGGAAGATGGATAATCAGTAAACTACATTTAGTCTAAGGCTGCCTCCTTACATATTTTAAGTTCAGCCTACAGGTCTCTCTGTACATGGTGAACTGTAACCTAACTAGATGTGTCAATAGACTATAACCTGCTCTTGTACCAATCACAGAGTTTTGGCCAATCACAGGTGGCCAACCGTCCATACTGAGCTTGAATAAGGCAAACGCTGAGCTGCAACCTATCCAGTTATTTCTGCACCTCACTTCTGTTTTCTAGACGTCACTTTCCTTTTTCTGTCCCAACTATGTGGCAGCCCTGGAGTGGCTCTGAGCCTACTCTCGTTCTGGGGACTGCCAAATTCTCGAATCATTCTTTCCCGAATTAAACTCTATTAATTTGTCTAAAGTTTTCCTTTAACATAATTAAGCAAGAGACAATAATGAAGCAGGATGTAGACCATAATAGAGAAGTACATCGAACCCTGGGAGCCAGGAAGGGAGAGGAGTTTTCCCAGTACAGGGCAGGCGGGCTCAGGGGTGAGGTGCAGAGTTTCAGTTCTACAAGGGGAATACATCCACAGCTGCTGTACACATTGCTCCTACAGTCAACAACACTGTATTCTACACTTTAAAATTTGTTAACAGGGTAGACCTCTTGTTAAGTGTCCTTACCAAAATGAAAATAAAACTACAAATATAAATACAAAAAGAAGAAGAATATTCTAAGCAGAGAGACCAGTGTGTGCCAACTTTCTGAGACTGAACACAACAGGGTCAGCAAATGGTCAGACGGGGAATTCACCATGGCCAGAGCATAGGCTGAGAGGAGAGAGGCCGGGGAATAAAGGTCGAGATCTTATGTGGCTTTGAAATTTGCACTAAGAAGTTTGGGCTTTGGAGTAAGATAGTCAGATTTATTTTATTTATTTTATATTTTATTTTATTATTCACTTTAGAGGTGGGGTCTTGCTGTGTTGCCCAGGCTGGAGTGCAGTGGCATGATCATAGCTCACTGCAACCTTTAATTCCTGGGCTCACATAATCCTCCTGCCTTGGCCTCCTGAGTTGCTGGGACCACAGGGGCTCACCACCACAACCAGCTAATTTTTTTTTTTTTTTTTTTTTTTGTAGAGACAGGGTCTTGCTATTTGCCCAGGCTGGTCTCAAACTTCTGGGCTCAAGCAATCCTCCCACCTCAGCCTCCAAAATTGTTAAAATTACAGGCATGAGTCGCCATGCCCGGCCCAGATTGATTTTTTAGAAAACAGTTCTCCCAGCCCAGATTGATTTTTTAGAAAACAGTTCTCTGACTGCTGAGGCATTCTTATGCCTTTGCATCCTCATAGCTTAGCTTCCGCTTATGAGTGAGAACATATGATGTTTGGTTTTCCATTCCTGAGTTGCTTCACTTAGAATAATGGTCTCCAGTTCCACCCAGTTTTCTGTGAATGCTATTATTTCATTCCTTATTACGGCTGAGTAGTATTCTATGGTGTGTGTGTGCATGTATGTGTGTGTGTATATATATATACACTACAATTTATTTATCCATCAGTTGATTGATGGGCATTCAGGCTGGTTCCATATTTTTGCAGTTGGAAATTGTGCTGCTATAAACATGTGTGTGCAAATATCTTTTTTGTATAATGATTTCTTTTCTTCTGTGTAGATACCCAGTAGCGGGATTGCTGGATCAAATGGTATTTCTGCTTTTAGTTCTTTAAGGAATCTCCACACTGTTTTCCATAGTGGTTGTACTAATTTACATTTCCACCAACAGTGTAAAAGTGTTCCCTTTCACCACATCCCTGCCAACATCTATTATTTATTTTTATTTTTTTATTATGGCCATTCTTGTGGGAGGAAGGTGGTATTTATTGCATTGTGGTTTTGATTTGCATTTCCCTGATCGTTAGTGATGTTGAGCATTTTTTCATATGTTTGTTGGCCATTTGTATATCTTCTTTTGAGAATTGTCTATTTGTGTCCTTAGCCCACTGTTTGATGGGCTAATTGGCATGAGGAAACTTCCAGGGATAATGTAGACATTTATAATCTTGATTGTATGTGGTGATAGTCATATATATATGTCAAAACGTATGTGCAATCTAGTGTACATCAGTTAAACTTCAATAAAATTATTTTTGTTGTTTTTAATGCTCTCCAATCATCACTACTGTTTGCCAAATGCTGACTTAAGCAGCGAATGCCACACATAGGGGTTGGGGGATAGGATGCAGGACAAAATGTGCACAGGTTGGAAAGGGATTATTGGCATTTTGAAGCACATATTTAAAAAAAAAAAAAAAAGCCTCCTGGGAAAGTGATCGATCAAGAGTGCAGTGAAACCAGGAACCTTTACAAATGCAAATATAAGAACAATTTTTATATGATAGTAAAGATGCTAAAAAGCCAAGTGCCAACCCTGCTGTCCCCCCAGGATGGGACACAGCAAAACCTCCAGGAAAGTCATTTCACAGCCTCTCATGCCCTGACGCATCCTGTGTGCTGCTGTTGGACTAATTTTTCTCAGAGAGTATTTCCATCCCAAACTCTCATTCTCTAATCTCCTGGGGATCCCCATGGCTTACGAGGCCAAACCCAGTTCCACCTGCCTGCTCTGCAGATTCTACCTCTACAATATAGTCTGGCCGGCCTGCTGGCTGCTCCTCAGCACTTCCGGTCTCCCCCCAGGCTGCCCACCCTTCTTTTAGACTCAGCTTCATTTTACATCCTCTGCTAATCCTTTCTTGGCTTCACCACTAGGTGACCATTTATCTTTCCTTTCATTAAAAATCTATCTATAGAGACTATATTTCTGGGCCAAAAATTGGAACATGTGGATACAGAGTTTGATGCTGTTGACAGATGTGAAAGACACTCTGTGAAATATTGCTTGGATGCCCATAAATTGGACTTTGGAGGATGTTTCGATAGTATGTGGGGCCAGGAAACAAGATATTTGAAATAGTGATTGTATCGGGTGTCCAGGGTGCATGGCTGTGTCTTTCATTTGGCTTTTCAGCATGGGCTACCTATATTGTATTATTAAATTATTTTAGTCTGCCAGGTGCGGTGGCTCATACCTGTAATCCCAGCACTTTGGGAGGCTGAGGCTGGCGGATTACTTGAGGTCAGGAGTTCAAGACCAGCCTGGCCAACTCGGTGAAACCTTGTCTCTAGTAAAACTACAAAAATTAGCCAGGTGTGGTGGCAGACACCTGTAATCCCAGCTACTAGGGAGGCTGAGGCAGGAGAACTGCCTGAACCTGAGAGGCGGAGGTTGCAGTGAGCCAAGAGTGTGCCACTGCACTTGAGCCTGGGCAATAGTGAGAATCCTTCTCAAAAAAAAAAAATGTAGTCACATCTTTTTCCAAAACGAAAGTTTAATTGCCTTAAGGACAAGAACTGTGTCAATATCTTGATATGCTCCCAACACCTGGGCAGGGCTCAGCACATACTGTAGAGAAAATAAATGGTTATGAATGAACAATTTCAAACCCTTTATCTCAACAGGAAAATGACTTCCTTTAGAGTCACCATCATCCACCTTCCTTTTCCACTCCTCTGCCAACAGCACCCCTCACCTGGGATGCAGCTCACAGGAGTGACACAGTGGATGAGGCAGGCTCGGGAGCTGACCCTCAGGAACTTTGCATCACCACCTAACCAATGCTCTAAAGAGTGCAAGAAAAAGTGGGGCCTGCTATAATGTAGTCTCGGATTATAACACATCTACAAATCACCGGGCAAGCTAGCTAAGATACAGATTCTGGCCAGGCACAATGGTTTACACCTGTAATCTCGCCACTTTGGGAGACTGAGGGAGGTGGATCGCTTGAGTCCAGGAGTTCCAGAACAGCCTGGGTAACACAGTGAGATCCCTTTCTTAGGTTTTTTTTTTAAAAGGTAAGGCAAGGGTTAAAGAAAGACACACACACACACACACACACACACACACAGAGAGAGAGAGAGAGAGAGAGAGAGAGAGAGAGAGAGGGGGGTGGCTCTACAGCAACACAGGTAGATTGCAGAAACCTGCAGAGGTGGAGGACCTGCTCGATGCCAGAGCCCACCACCACTTACAGGCTGGGGTACTCATATGCCTGGGTGGGAGGGGTCGCGCAGTATGGCCTGCTGGCTGGGAAGACATTGAGAAGACGTCCCCATGATGAGGCAGTCTGGCTCTTGTTCCCACAGAATGTGATGTTCCTTGCACTTTTTTCCCAGCAGAATGTGATAGGGATGTTCCTTCAGTTGGGCCTTTGCCAGGCAGGGTATGATAAGGGTGTTCCCGTGCCTCCTGGTCAGGTGGTTAGACAGGATGCTTCCCTTGGCCTGAACCCCTATGGAATGTTTCACTTTGACCAAGGTCTGCGAAATGGTGGGGTGGGGGGCTTGAAAAATGGTACAGTTTGGACTAGCACCCTTCTCAACAAAAAACTTTAAAAATTAGCTGGGTATGGTGGCACATGCCTGTGGTCCCACCCACTTGGGAGGCTGACGTAGGAGGATCATTAGAGCCTTGGGAGGTCAAGGCTATACTGAGCTATGATTGCACCACCGTCCTCCAGCCTAGGCAACAGAATGAGACCCTGTCCCAAAACAAACAAAAGATACAGATTCTTGCTGGGCACGGTGGCTCGTGCCTGTAATCCCAGCACTATGGGAGGCTGAGGTGAGCAGATCATTTGAGGTCAGGAGTTGGAAACCAGCCTGGCCAGTTTCCAAGATGGTGAAACCGTGTCTCTACTAAAAATACCAAAAAAATTAGCCAGGTTTGGTGGTGCATGCCTATAATCCCAGCTACTTTGGAGGCTCCATCTACTTGGGAGGCTAAGGCAGGAGAATTGCTTGAACCCAGGAGGCAGAGGTTGCAGTGAGCTGAGAACACGCCACTGTACTCCAGCCTGAATGACAGAGCAAGACTCTGTCTCAAAAAAAAAAAAAAAAAATAGATACAGAGTCCAGGGCCCCACCCCCACAGATTCTGTAGGCTTGGGATGATGGTGCCTGGAATTTTGCTTTTCTCCCAGTAGAGACTGCTGCTCTTTGGACCCCTGCTTGAGTAGAATGGATGGACAGCACATTCTGAAGGAAACAAGCACCACAAAAACCTCTTTGTGAAACTAGCAGTAGACACCTAAATCAAACTATCTTAAGCAAGAAAATGGATTTGTTGGAAAGAAGAGGGTAGGGAGTTCAGTGTGAGTGGAAAAATTGCAGAAGGAAGTGAGGATCTGAGGACCTCAGGGAATGAACTTGGGGACTCAATCATCATTGGAATCATTTTTATTTCTGCTGTCTCTGCATTCTCCCCTATTACCAATAAATTTTCTTTATGTAATGGGGACATGCTCATGGAAATTCCAAATTCTTATTTCCAAGTTCCATATTTCAGTTATTTATTGCTGTATTACTAGGCACCCCAAACTTAGTGGCTTTATACAACAATAATTTGGTTTGCTCATGAATCTATACTTTGGGCAGGGCTCAGAGGGGACATCTCATCTCTAGTCTGTGTGGCATCAGCTGGGGTTCAAAGGCAAGAGGTGACTGGACAGCTGGGAGCTGGAATCACCTCAGGGTCCTTGCCCACTTGTCTTAAGACTGATGGTAGCTGGTGGGGACCTCAGTTGGGTCCCTATCTGTCAATGACCAGTGTGGGTGCCTGGACCTCCTCATAGCATGAGGATGTTTCCAAGAGCAGTATCCCCAGAGAATCAGATGTCAACTGCATTATCTTTTATTACATAGCCTTAGATGTCACAAAGCATTATTTTCACCTTAGTTCCACACTTACTCAGATTCAAGAAAAAAATTAAAACCATAAAAACGCCACATCAAATGAAGAGTTGTAGTCTGGGAGGCGTTGTTGGAAGCATTTTTGAAAAATACAACATGCTATACTCCATCATCTGAGATAGATTTTATTAGTTATTGTATAAAAAACCCAAATGAAGAACTTTGATTGACTTGGCCTTGGTCAATGCTCACTCCACTGACCGATTATTGTGGGCAAGAAAGGAAAGCACAAAGACTAGCCCAGCCTGGCTCACATGCTCATTCTGTGGCTGGCTGGAGGGAACAGCCAAAATTACATACAATCACTATAAACTAGGACTTCCAGGTTCTGATCCTTCTGGACACCTTAGCTGGACACCTGATCCTTCTGGACACTGTAGCTGGACAGCTTCTGGAGTCTTAGCTACAACAATAAGAAGGGTTCACAGAGTCCAGGTGCCTTTATGTAAAAACACCTATAGGGCAATATTTTCAGAAATGCATTAGCAGCAAGTAAGACCAAGAGAGGAGGAGGAACAAAGGCCAGGTGTGGGGTCAGTCAGAAAAGAGTTCAGGTCTGTCAGGCAAACTCCTGGAAGAGGATCCAGGAGCAGAAAGAATCAACCACGACAAGCAGGGACAGCCATATTCCACAGGGACGCCAGGTGAGAAGGTCAGCCTGAAAGGTCAGGCGGGGGGCGGTTGGTGGGGTCAGGGGTGCAAAAGGGAGGCTCCAGGGCAAGGGGACAGGTGCAGTGGGCTTCCACTTGCATTAGACCTCAGAGCAACTCTACCATGTAGCTATCATTTCCACTTTCAAACAAGGAAACAGATGTTCAGAGAGATTAAGTAATTCTCTCCAGTTCCCCTAAGACATGAGCCTCAAAAGTTTATACAGGAAGAAGTCCAGGTTCTGAGAGTACATCAGAGGCCGCCCCCGTAAGCAGGAGACACAGACGTGGGCTCTCGTCCCAGGGCAGCGCTGGACGCTGCTCCACTCCAGCACTGCTCCCAGCGTGTGGCCCACAGACCCCCAGCCTAGCCACCACCTGGGGACTGGCTGGAAATGCAAACCCATGGGCCAAGCCCTAAGCCCACTATCTCAGAATCTCTGAGGACAGAGCCTGTGGAGTTTCTAATGAACCTTCCAAGTGATCCTGAACACACTTAAGTTTGAGAACCACCGTTTTATTCCATTTTATTCCCATGGTTTATTCCAAACAACCTGGAGACACCAGTGTAAACTGTAACTGACCTGCAGGAAACCGATCACATAAGACCAGGCTGTTGGGATTACCCACTCCTCACCTTACACCCCTGCCTTGAGGGTGACAGAAGATCCAATATATGGATGTATAGTTTGTTTTGCAAAAAGTCATTCTCATTCCATACCCCAGACCCTAGCTAACTTGAAGTTACCACTCTCCTTACTCTAAATTCCTTAAAATATATAAAGTCTGAATCACCTAATTGTTATTTTTTACCGACTGCTTTATATGCTATGGACTGCTCATGTTAATGTCTTACTTCCTAACTAGGTTGTGAGCTCTGCAAAGGCAGGCACAGGCCTGCCCTCTAAGTGACTAGGAGGGAAGTGCAGATAAAAGTCTCTTTTGTAAGCTAATACTTATAGGCCCTTGATCAGTATTTTGCTGAATGTTTTATGTGTCTAATAGTGGCACCCCCTTATTCATGAGGGATACATTCCAAGATGCCCAGTGGATGCCTGAAACTGCAGATCATATCAAACCCTATATATATTACATTTTTGTTTGTTGTTGATTTTTTAGACAGGGTCTCCCTCTGTCACCCAAGCTGGAGTACAGTGACATAATCATAGCTCACTATAGCTTCAAATTCCTGAATTCAAGCGATCCTCAGTCTCCCAAGTAGCTAGGACTATAGATGTATACCACCCATGCCCAGCTAATTTTTTAACGTTTTGTTCAGACAGGCTCTCACTATGTTGCCCAGGCTGGCCTTAAACACCTGGCCTCAAATGATCCTCCTACCTCCACCTCCCAAAGCACTGGGATTACAGGCGTGAGCCACCATGCCCAGCCCATGCTATGGTTTTGATCTGACAACCTCGACAGCAACTAAGTGACTAACAGGTAGGGGGCATAGACAGTGGGTATGCTGAACACCAGGATGATTCATGCCCCGGGCAGGATGGAGCAGGACAGTGTGAGACTTCATCATGACACTCAATTTAAAATTTATACATTGTGTATTTCAGGAATTTTCTATTTAATATTTTTGGACAAAGAAAACAGAACCATGGATAAGGGAGGACTGCTGTGTCTTGTTTAATCCATAGAAACACAAATGAAGAAGGGAATTAAATAATAGCAATAATAGTAAAAACAAAACCTTACAATTGTAGTTGCTATATAATAAATTTTGCTGTGTTGTGTACTGTTTAATATAAAACCTAACCCCCAGCTCTGCTTAAAATTAGCTAACTCCCTGCAAAACACCTACCTCATCTATTCTCCCCACATTCTCAGCAAAGTTCCCAGGTGTCTCAAGACTCCTATTTTTCTAGCTGACCAGCTGCAAGGTCACAGGGCAAGCTAACACCCAAAGAATGTACAACTTATTTCTCAAAATGCTATTTTTCAAATGTACTGTACATCACAAGACATGTTACAAATTAATCAACTGTTCTTTGTTCTGGCTTCTGTAAACCTGTTAGCTGCTATGTCACCCTGAATATATAAAAAGTACCCTATTTTCTTTCTCCGGGGCTCAGCCTTGGGATGCTAATCTGCTGAGCCGGTGGCCACCCTAATAAAATCCTCCTGTTTCACCCCTTGGTCTATCCGGTCTCCTGGATATTCTGTAACACAATCCTATGAGCTAGGTATGGCCTTGAGGAGACTGAGACTCAGAGGCGTGAAGGACCCCCTTCAGCATCACACCCAGGAGGGAACTGCTAGAGGCAGGCCCACGCCCATGCCTGGGTGATACCTGGGTCCCAGCCCTTACCCAGCCTAATGCAGGGCTCCGGCATGCATGTGTCACAGTGTCACTGCTTCTCATGGGCACTTTCGTGAGACGTGCCACCACAGAAGTACCACTGCTGGTGGGAAAGTGCTTAACATAGTCAGTGCTCAGAAACTGCGAGCTATTTTAAATATCTGACTTCCTGTTTTAAAACACCTGGTCACCTTCATCATTTTACTTGTTTCTCAAAATGACCCTGGGTAGTGGGTAGAGCCTCTATTACTGTACCTAACATTAGAGGTGAAGAAAACAGGACTCAGGGGAGTCAACAGAACCAACCTTGTTTTCCTCCTGCTCAAGGCTCACTCCCTCTACTGTTAGCAGTGGTAGTTATTCCTCTGGGTTTGCAGCAACCTCAATTCTTGCCTCCTCAAAAGAAAGAATTTGACCGAGGAGCATAAGGCAGAAGGAGAGACCAAGGCAAGTTTTGTTTTGTTTTGTTTTGTTTTGTTTTGTGAGACCGAGTCTCACTGTGTCATCAAGGCTGGATTGTAGTGACGCGATCTCAGCTCACTGCAACCTCCACCTCCCGGGTTCAAGCGATTTTCCTTTTTCCTGCCTCAGCCTCCTGATTAGTTGGGATTATAACTGCCTGCCACCATGCTCAACTAATTTTTATATTTTTAGTAGAGACAGGGTTTCACCACGTTGGCCAGGCTAGTCTTGAACTCCTGACCTCAGGTGATCCGCCCACCTCAACCTCCCAAAGTGCTGGGATTACAGGCATGAGTTACCACACCCAGCAACCAAGGCAAGTTTTAGGGCAGGAGTAAAAGATTATTAAAAAGCTGTAGAGCAGGCTGGACATGGTGGGTCACACCTATAATCCCAGCACTTTGGGAGGCTGAGATGGGCGGATCACTTGAGGTCAGGAGTTCAAGACCAGCTGACAAACATAGCGAAACCCCGTCTCTACTTAAAATACCAAAATTAGCTGGGCATGGTGGCACACGCCTGTAATCCCAGCTACTTGGGAGGCTGAGGCAGGAGAATTGCTTGAACCCAAAGGTGGAGATTGCAGTGAACTGAGATTGCACCACTGCACTCCAGCCTGGGCAGCAGAATGAGACTCATATCAAATAAATAAATAAATAAATAAACGTTTAAAAGCTGTAGAGTGGTAATGAAAGGAAGGAAGGTGCACTTGGAAGAAGGCCAAGAGGGCGACTTGAGAGACCAAGTGCATGGCTTGACCTCTTGACCTGGGGTTTTATACAGCGGCATATGTGATGGTTAATATTGAGTGTCAACTTGATTGGATTGAAGGAGGCAATCCTCCCACCTTGGCCTCCCAAAGTGCTGGGATTATAGGCATGAGTCACCACCCCTAGCCTATAATGAGTATTTTGAATTAAAGGCCCTTAGAGATCAACAGGTGCTAAAAGAGACTTTTCTCCTATCTGCATAAAAACTGGATAAACCCACCAAGGAAAATAATTGTTTTTCCTTCTTCTTCCTGTTATCATCTATCCAATGTAACCACACCTGAAGAGACCCTTTCACAGGATAACCTCTGTCTCTCAGGCTCATTCAACTTCCAAAGAGAACCATTTACGAGTTAATCTATGTTCCTGATCCATTCATTCTCCCTAATAACCATTTCTGGCTTCTCGACAGAAATACCTATATTCCCTATCTTCCTGCTTCTCCCGGAAATTAGGCTGGGCAAGTATCTGGGCCCCACCAGGATATGGGCTGTCACTCTGATTCAGCCTTGTGCATGCTAATACATGTGTAGCCTTTTCTCTTATTAATCTGCCTTTTGTGAGTTGATTTTTCAGCAAACCTTCAGAGGGTGAAAGAGAAGATTCTCCCTTGACTTTGACAGCCGTTACTAGGGTTACTAAAGAAAACTATAATTTCTCAGACACCACTTTCTCCATGAAAAACCTTGCGGGCTCACTTACGAAGCCCTTAAAATGTGAATCCACTTCCACCCCCGGAGCCCGCTGCAAGGCAATCACACTCTTCCTTCCCATCTCCTCCCTGTTCCCTCCTGACAGCTCCAGCGCCACAGTGTTCTGTTCTCAGAATATAAATTTAGCTAACTGCTCGAGAGCATGAGCAAGGCTCATGGCAACTGTGTTCTCTGCAGGTGGTGTGAGTCACTCAGCCTCGGGAGGGGCCTCCTCTGGTCTTGTCAGCCTCTTCAGCCCTGGCTGGGCTGGCTAAGCACACCACAGTTCCGGCTCTGGCATTGGGATGTTCACTCACCTAGGGCACCAAAGCTGTAATTAAACCCACCCAGCGGATGTACCCTGCATCTGCCTAACTTGTCAGCTTTTTCTCCTTTACATGATGGACACAGTGGACAAGTTATTCAGAACAGCTGTGAAAGCAGACCCACTTCCTAGTGAAATAAACAAGCCTTTCTTCCCACCCCAAAGTCTAAATGCTGAAGGAATTTTAAGCCAGATCTGATATTTTTCCTTTTTGGCGTTTGCCATTGCACACTGGTCTGCTTATTTCAGTCTGTCCCATAAGCATATATTTTTTCACTTCTCTCTGGCCCATACTCTTCCCAAATGCCCAGCACTTCTAAAAGGCCACTTCAGTGTCGCACTTTCTTTAAACAAGGGTGCGAGGCCACCATCTAGTGACCAACCGCAGAAGTGCAGGTATGCAACAAGTCGACTAGGGCGGGCAGGTAGGCCGCACGTGACCTGCCAATTTCTGGGAATGCTGGTGACAGTTTGTCACAAAATCAGACAGGCTGCATACATTAAGCAGCTAAAGAAATGATGTATGGATGAGAATTTAAAAACATTTTTCTACCCTTGCCCTGTGTAGAGCGGTGACCAGCCATCCTGGTTTTTAATTGGGACCGAGGGTAAAAGTCCTAAAAGCAGAATAGTCCTAGGCGGAGAGGGACAAATTGATCATCCAATAAGGAGAAATAAAATGGATCTGGGAGCAGAAACTTGTAAGAAATAAGAGGGCTTGGGCTTCTGGTTGGGGTGGAAGACGGCTTTAGAAGAAAACTAGTTTTTATAGTAGAGACGGCACTAGAGATGGTTATCAGAGGGAGGAGGCTTAGTCAGGCAGCAGAGAAATGACATAGGACATTAGCCCAAAATGTACTGACCAAGAGGCTGGGCTGAGCTCAGGGGATTCTCTGGCAGCCTCCAGACCGAGGAATCTCAGTTATAATTGTTCTCCTACTGGAACAAAGGCAGGTTCTGCACCTGCTCTTACAGGCATGCCCTTGCTGATTTGAGCAGTGTGATGTTTCTATAATTCTCTAAGATGGTGTCAGTGCTTCAAACGAACTCATCTGGGCTACACTCAAGAAGCAAACCAGAGCTTGCTGTTTCACTGACCATTTGGGAATGCCCCAGTGAGCAAGTAGACTTCCCAGTTGCAACTCTGCCACTAGCTGTCTGACACTGAGCAAGTGACTTAACTGTTCTGAAGCTCCCTTCTTCAGTGGGCTGTTGTGCAGTTGTTTGAAGCAGTCATGTAAAGCCCTCTTAGTCCAGTGTCCAGAATTTGGTCAGCTCTTAGTAAAGCCTGTCTGTCGACCAAGCAACCCAGACTCACTCCCTGGCCCTGAAGCCAGAGTCCTGGGGCCTCTTCCGTTCCTTCCAGCAGACCCCCCTAATTGAGCCTGCTTCTCTTTCTGTTTAGAGTTTCTACCACCTACTTTACTTCTTGCTTTTCTTCCCACCTAGTACTCACATACCCTTCCCTTTACTCCCAGGACTGGCTAAAGAATGGAGATTATAACAGCAATTGTGAGATTCACTAGATAATTCATGCAAAGAGCCTAGAGCAGGGCCTGGCACTCAGCCCTAGGCTAGCAGGTCAGAGCCTGAAAATGCTCCTGTCATTGTAGTTCTCTCACATTTACTTCCCAGTTATAGGTCCTATTCTTTGCTGGAATCTAAGAAACTGAAGTTCAAGAGATCCCCCAAATTTCACCCTGAAACCTAAGCAGTGATGAAAAGCTTCAAAGGCCTTCCTGGTTCACTTGTTCATCCATGCAACAAAGACTTATGGCTCCTATGCCAGACATTGTGTGAGTCAGGAAGGATGCCTGAGGCCAGGCACAGCGGCTCACATCTGTAATCTCAGCACTTTGGGAGGCCAAGGCAGGAGGATTGCTTGAGTCCAGGAGTTTGAGACCAGCCTGGGTAACATGGCAAAACCCCATCTCTACAAAAATTTTAAAAATTAGCTGGGTGTGTGTCTGTGGTCCCAGCTATTGGGGAGGCTGAGGCAGGAGGATCGCTTCAGCCCAGGAGGTCAACGCTGCAGTGAGCCATGATTGCGCCACTGCCCTCCAGCCTGGGCGACACAGTGACATCCTGTCACCTTTCACCCCCCCCCTTCTCTAAAAAAAAAAAAAACAAAAAAAAAAACAAAAAAAAAACACCTGGGAACAGGACAAATGCAGCCCCTGTCCTCAGGGTCTTATAGCCAACAGGGAAGCCAGCCATTACAGGCAAATTATTATTAAGATGCCAAAGATTGGGCTTAGAGGGCTGAGGGAACAGGGAACAGGAAGCACCTCTCCCAGGGGGAACTCCCCAAGGAAGTCAGATTTAAACTGAGACAGGAGGGAAGAAAGTGGGGATGAGCTCACCTGCCCAAGAGTGAGGCAAGGGGAAAGCACAGAGAATTCTCAACCACAGGGAAGAGGCAAGAATGGCCAGTGTCCGGGACTAAGAGAGGCCAGAAGACAGAGCCAGAGAAGCAGAACAGGGAGTGGTGGCACTCCAAGGGAGGCAGAGGCTAGAATTGGGAGGACTTGAAAGTGTAAGGACAGGGAACTTCTTTCTGAGGGCAATGGGGAGCCCAGACCAGCATGAAACAGGGGAGTACAGATCAGACTGGAATTTCGGAAAGCTCACTCTTTTATCCCTAGGCGTGAAGCTAAGCAAACATCACCTGTCCCTCCCACAGGACCCCTTCCTTTCGCTAATTCTTCAGAGGAGATGCAGTTAGCGGGAGCCACAGGTGTGAAATATGGGCTGTTCAAATGGGTAAATCCCAGGCAAGATAGCATGTATCCTTCCAGCAAGTCATCCCTGGGTGCAGGAAAGGACTGGAGAGTGGGCTCTGTCCCCAGGCCCGGATGATGGGGGTGGCTGGGAGATAGCAGTTGGCTACAGTGCCTAAGCAGGCCTCTGTTTTTCTTTCTATAGCTAATAAATATCAGTACCAGTTTTTACGATTGGCCCATGAATTCAGCTTATTTCAACTCTTACATATTTCTTAAATCCTTAGCTTGTATATCAGTTGATCTGCCGTAACTGAATACAGATGGCCTGGATGCTTCTGGGTGTAGGTGTGTGGATGGGTGGATGGGTTGGGAGTGTGGAGAAATTAGATAGAAAGCAGTGACCTCATTACAGTCTTCACAGAGCTTGTCGTCTTGTGAGGAAGGGGAAAAATGAATTCAGTAGGAAAGGAGGACAGTGGCAACCCTGCACTTCTTGGTAGGGAAACTGAGGCTGGGAGTGCAGGGGCCAGTTCTCCTAAGATTGGGATGGAGTGAATGCTAGGGCTAGCGCTGGAAACCACCAGACCACACTGGCCACGGCAACTCAAAGGGCCCTGGAGAAGAGGCCTTCTTCCTTACTGTGGGAACAAAGTCACAGGCCACATTCCCTCCAAGGGCCCCCACTCCAGTCATGCAAACCCTCCTTTGCTCCCTCAAATAAGCTAAGTTCATTCCCACAGCCTTGGGATGTCTTCTCTTATGGTTCCCTCTTACCCAAAGGCTCTGACCCCGCAATGGTTACTGGCTTCCTCTTCCAGGCACTGCGTCAATGCCAGCTCCTCAGAAAGGTCCCCTGAAGACCCTTCCTGAAGTGGCCCCACACCTACACCCCAACAAGTCTCTCTCTCCCCCAGCATCATGCTTTTCATCTTCATCACTCTCAGCCCCCACTGGAAATGACCCTGACCCTCTAGTTTCCTCTCCTACTCCCACTCCTGGCTTGCAGACTAAAACTCAAGAGAGGAAGATCATAACTGCTTTGTCCACTGCTGAATCCCTAGGAGAGGGAGGAAGCCTGGCTTACCCTAGCACTCATCAGCTTCAGAATGAATTAATGAAAGCAATGCCCTGTAAACAAATCCACTTCAAGTAGACATGAACGTTATTATTTGTGAGATAACTCAATTCAAAGGTGGTATTGTGGAGAGAAGTCCAGGTTGAGCAATCGTAAGACTTACATTTCAGTCCTACATGGACTTTTTCTTCTTGCTGTGGTGGTCAATATACTGAATATTCTGGAATCTCAGGCTGAATGTATATCTGTAGAAAGAAGAAAGCAACACCTTACACATTCTTGTTGGGAGGATCAAACTAGAAAGCATATGTTCAATGCTTTGTAAACTGTAAAGTGCAAATAGATGTACGATTATAACTTTATGAGGGAATGACTACAATATTTATTGATATAAACACTTTCCCTAGTCTATTCAAAATAGACTCTGAATTAGAAAACTGGATTTAGCACCCACATTTCAGAAACATCTAGTATATAAATGGAAGCATTTTGATAAATGAGGGCGGAGTCCACAAATTGTGTCTATTCTTAGGCTCCGCTGCTTTTCTTTCACACCATGCCCACTGACAGCTGGCTTCACTTCTGAACAAATTTTGTTGTCTCGATGTTTATTTTCCCTTTTAAAGGTTTTTCTTTTTCCTATTTATATATGGAATACATGCTCTTATAAAATTGTTAGAAAATGCTAAAAAGTTTTTTCAAAATCATATGTAACCCTAACTAGTCTAGAGGTAACCAAAGTAAATATTTTGAAATATTTTCTTCCAAATTCTTTTTTAAAACTGAAATTGCCTGTGACAGTCTCATTTTGTACAGAGGACAAAGTGAATGTGCTACATTGCCACATGATAATGGCTCTGTGAAGCCGGCTGAGACCCCGCTGAACAGGATACAGACAGCACTGGATGGTGGGAAAAGCCCAACAGTTTGGTTCTGACCCTGCTTCTTAGTAGCTTGTAGGCTTTGGGCAAGTGATTTAGCCTCTCTGAGCCTCCGTCTTCTCATATGCAAAATGAGCGATAATAATTTCTACCACAGAGAGTGGTTATGAGCACTCAATAAAATAAAATACGTGAATTGACTGAAACATAGTGATGCTCAATCAATTATATTATCAGTACTGTTAACAATAGTACTGTTAACAAAAAGAACAATAATCTTTAAAGGTGGCAGCTCAGTCTTGAAAACAGAGATTAAATTAAAGCCAGTTGGCTGGAGCTAGACACGATGGAAGGGAACAGGGTAAGAACTCTGCACTCATTGCTGGAATCCAGGCTATATTACCAGGGAAAGCATCCCATATCCAGGGCTTACCCCTTCCTCAAGAGCAGCATCAAGGACATAGATCAACAGGGAACCATCAATCCCCAGGTCTGGCCACAGAGAAGCATTGTGATCAGAGTTCTCTGTCAGTAGCCCACTGAAGAAAGGTAAGTGTGGCAGGTTCGTGGCATGTCACCCAGAGCAACCTTCAGAATGAAGGACTTATCCCCTGGCTGCTGCAAGGCCAGCCTCCGCTGTCACCACCCCTGGGGATGACCTCAGTGAAGAAGGCTGCCTTGGCAAAGGTCACATCCCTTTTCGGGGTAACACACACCCTGTGACTGACAATACAGGTGTATAAAGGCCTGACCGTCTCTTCCCAAGTCAGGACAGCTGTGAAAGCTCATCCCACCTTCAGCTTGCCCTTGCGGGTCAGGGGTGGCTTCCATAGAGCCTTGGCATCTCCCTCTACACAATCCTGCTTCACTGCCTTCCCCTTCTTTCTCCCCTTCCCCTTCCTCTCCTTTCCATTTCCATTCCCTTCCATAGGCTTCGATCCCAAAAGCACTCCCTACTTGAGCCCCTACGTGCTAACTCCATCTCTGAGTCTGCTTCCAGAAAAACTCAGCCTGTGACAGGAGCCTCACCTGCTCCCCCTCCTCACATCTCCTGGTGCAATCGCTGCTGTGGGCCCTGCGGGGCTTCTTGAGTAAACAGAGGGCTGAGCTGACATTAGATTCAATTCTTACAGTTTGCCCTTTATTCAATGCTACACAAGGACTTTTGCTTCCGGGAAGATGGAGTAGTCATACTTTTCCCCATTTGTCCCTCTGAATACAAGTAAAAACCCTGGACATTATATGTAAAACAGGAGAATCTGAAGATGGAGAGAAGGAGGCAGACGGGCTAGGGGGCTTGGGCCAAAAGAAATGAGACAGTGGTAAGTCCCTGGCATTTTATTTTTGTCTTGGAGCTAAAGGAGCTGGCAACTCAGAAATGGTAGGAGGCACACACAGAAACATCCCCAACAAAAGCCTGCTTTCTTTAGCAAAGGACCAGGGAAAGGGCAGTCTAGCAAAGGAGAAAACCTTTAAATAACAACTACTCAGCTTCAGCCAAATGCTATAAGAAGCAACAGCAATGGTGGCCCCATACCCACCCTCACCAGCTAAGGCCAGTGGGGAGCCTCAACCTCCAACCTCACCAGGCTGTATCAAGGTGTCCCAAACCCCCTGCCAGGGTGGTATCAGAGGAAGCCAAGTGTGGAGCCAGAACTTTCATCTCTACCAGGTAGCAGAGACGCCTCCTACCTTCCACCACCCAGCCATGTGGTGGCAGTGGAAACCATATGGGGCACCCCAACTTCTGCCCCATCGTGCGGTAATGAGACAGCCCTCTCTCTCCCCACTAAGGAGGGGCCAGAGGCTTGAAGGAGGCCTGGTGGAGAGTTAAGACCTTTACCACTGCCTGGTAAAAATGAAGCCACCTCCTCCCATGGGGTCAGTGGAAGCCCTGTGGGGAGCAGTGGCACTCCTGACCCTCCCAGCGAGTGTCAGTAAGCCTAGAAGGAATCAAGAACACCCATCTCCACCCAGCAGTACTGAGGAGCACTGCCTCATAAGTGTCAATGGAGACAATTGGAGAATCTGGGCTTCTACCCCTACTCATGGCAAAATGGGCATCACTTTCCCCTTCCCCCACTGAACTCACACTAGATTTTACTCAGCACTTGCTAGAGCAGCTAAAATAGAAGGTTTGAACAAGATTTAAAAATCCTATAACATAAAAATCCAAAATATACAAATTCTAATAGAAAAAATATTCATCATACCAAGAGCCAGGAAGATCTAAAACTGAATGAAAAAGACAATCAATAGATGCCACCACCACTGGGTGCTGAGGGTCACCCCTGCAATGCTAGCATTTTTGGAGGCCAAGGTGGGAGGATCACGTGAGCTCAGGAATTCAAGACCAGCCTGGGTAACATAGGGAGGCCCTGTCTCTACAAAAAATTAATTATCTGGGTATAATAATGTGTGCCTGCATTCCCAGCCATTGGGGAGACTGAGGTGGGAAGATCACTTGAGCTTGGGAAGTAAAGGCTGCAGTGAGCTGTGATCATGCCACTGTGCTCCAGCCTGGCTGACAGAGTGAGACCCTGTCTCCACAAAAAAAAAGAAAAAAGGAAAAGAAAAAAAGACGCCAACACCAAGATGACAAAGATGTTACTGACAACATCTTTTTAAAGCAGCCACCACAAAAATAAGCAAAAATATAGATAAGTACAATATTTCATGCTCTTGAGTTTTTAAAATTAGTTGATCATTGAAACAAAAATTATAACATGCTCTGATGCAGTGATCTATATAGAGGAAATATTTAAGACAACTATAAATGGAAGTGGCAAAAAGAATTAAGGTTTCTATACTTCATCCTAACTGGGAAAATGTTGACAACAGTCAGTAATAAGTTATGTATATATAATGAAATACCTAGAGAAACAACGTAAAAAGCTATCAAAGACATACATTCAAAAAGTATAAATGAGCCAAGCACCGTGGCATGCACTTTTAATCCCAGCTACTTAAGGGCTGAGGTGGGAGGATTGCTTGAACCCAGAAGTTTGAGACTTCATTTGGACAACACAGGAAGACTCTTGTCTTAAAACATGACAACAAAAACAAGGCCAGGCACCATGGCTCATGCCTATAATCTCAGCACTTTGGGAGGCTGAGGAAGGTAGATCGCCTAAGGTCAGGAGTTCAAGGCCAGCCTGATCAACATGGCGAAACTCCATCTCTACTAAAAATATAAAATTAGTGAGGTGTGGTGGCACATGCCTGTAATCCCAGATACTCAGGAGGCTGAGGCAGGAGAATCACTTGAAACTCGGGGCGGAGAGTGAGGTGAGCTGTGGTCTCGTCATTAAACTCTAGCCTGGACAACAAGAGTGAAATTCCATCTCAAAAAAAAAAAAAAAAATCTCAGAAGTGCCATAGAAGAAAACAAATTATTTTTAAACGTTTTCAAGTAACCCACGGGAATGAGGAAAAAATGAAAATCACAGAAAACAAAGATGGGGGAAAACCCCAGCACATTTAAGTCCTAACATAGCAATAATTTCACTAAATTCAAATTATCTTAATATTCTAATTAAGAGAGATTGGCAAAGGGATTAAAACACATACCCAATTCTATGTTGCCTACTAGACATTTAATTCAAATATAACATTATAGATTTTTAAAGTAAAAGAATGGAAAACAATATACCATGAAAACATTAATCAAAAGAACACAAGAGTAGCTATGCTACCATTAGATAAAGTGGATTACAAAGCAAAAAAAATTACCAGGGGACAGAGAGGAGCATTACATAGTAATAAAAGAGTAAGTCCGGCCAAGAAGGCATAGCAATCCTAAATGTTTATGCCCCAAACAGAGCTAAAATATGTGAAGCAAAAACTAATAGAATTAAAAAGAAAAATGGACAATTATGGCTGGAGACTTAAATTTCTCTCAAAAGTGGAAACAAGAGAGAAAAATCAGGACAGATATAGAACTCAACACCATCAATACTAAGATCTCACTGACATTTAGAGAGCCCTTCATCCAACAACGGCAGAATACACATTCAAGTGCCAATGCAACATATCAAGAAAAACTATATTCTGTGTCATTTAAAAAATAAAAACTCAACTAATTTAAAAGAATTTAAATCATACAGAGTATATTCTCTAATCACAATGGAATCAAACTAAAAAATAATCATAGAAAAAAATTAAAAAATTTTTAAAAAAGAAAAAACAGAAAAAAATAATCGTAGAAAAATAGAAAATCTCCAAACACTGGGAAACTAAACGACAAACTTTTATATATCTCCTGGCCAAGAAAAAGTTTCAAGGGAAATTTTTTAAATATACTAAACTGAATAAAAGTCAAAATACAACATATCAAAATTTGTGGGACACCACTAGAACACCACTGAAAAGAACTTTTTTAGCACTGAATACTTCTAATAGAAAAGATATAAAGCCTGAAATCAATAATCTAGCTACAAACCTAAGAACCTTGGGAAAGAAGACAGAAAACAAACACCAAAACCAGTAGAAGTGATCCTATAATAAAGACAAGAGCAGAATTCGGTAAAATCGAAAACAAAAAACAATAGGAAGAAACAATAAAACAGAAAGCTGGTTATTTGAAAAGATCAATAAAATGGACGAGTCTCTAGCAAGACTGACAAAGAAAAAGGAGAAAAGTTACAAATATCAAGAGTGAATGAGGGACTATCACTACAGACCATGCATATATCAAAATGATGATAAGAGAATACGATAAGGAATTTTACATACATAAATTCGACAACTGAAATGAAAAGGATCAACTCTTCAAAAAATGCAAACTACCCCAACTCACCCAGTATGGAATAGGTGATTTGAATAGCCCTATGACTACTAAATAAAAATATAAAACTCCCAGAAAGGAAATCCCCAGGTCCAGATGGCTTCACTGGAGAGTGCTATAAAAAATTTAAAGAATTAGCAGCGGCCGGACGCGGTGGCTCACGCTTGTAATCCCAGCACTTTGGGAGGCCGAGGCGGGTGGATCATGAGGTCAAGAGATTGAGACCATCCTGGTCAACATGGTGAAACCCTGTCTCTACTAAAAATACAAAAATTAGCTGGGCGTGGTGGCGCACGCCTGTAGTCCCAGCTACTCGGGAGGCTGAGGCAGGAGAATTGCTTGAACCCAGGAGGCGGAGGTTGCGGTGAGCCAAGATCGCGCCATTGCACTCCAGCCTGGGTAACAAGAGCGAAACTCCGTCTCAAAAAAAAAAAAAAAAAGAATTAGCAGCAATTCTACTCAATCTTTTCCAGAAAATAGAAGATGAGGGAATACTTCCCAAATAATTTTATGAAGCTAGTATAACCTGATACCGAAGCCAAACAATGACAGTACAAAAACAGAAAACTGCAGATCAATATCCCTCATGAATATAGACACAAGTGTCCTTACCAAAATATTAGCAAAAACAATTCAGCAATATAAAAAAAGAAATGAGGTTTATTCCAAGGATGCAAGGCTAGTTCAGTGTTCAAAAATCAATTAATATAATCATTGTTAATACATCTACATACTAGCAATAAATGTGAAAACTGAAATTAAAAAATAGAATACTGGCCAGGTGCAGTGGCTCCTACCTATAATCCCAGCACTTTGGGAGGCTGAGGCAGGTGGATTACGTGAGGTCAGGAGTTCAAGACCAGACTGGCCAACATAGTGAAACTCCATCTCTACTAAAAATACAAAAAATTAGCCAGACATGGTGGCACGTGCCCATAATGCCAGCTACTCAGGAAGCTGAGGCAGGAGAACTGCTTGAACCAGGGAGGCAGAGGTTGCAGTGACCTGAGATCATACCACTGCACTCCGGCCAGGGTGACAGAGTGAGACTCCATCTCAAAAAAAAAAAAAAAACCCTATTTACAATCATTCAAAAAATAAAATGCTTAGGTGCAAATTTAACAAAACATGAGGCTAGTATGCTGGAACTACAAAATACTTACGAAAAGCAAAGATCTAAATAAATGGAGAGTCATACCAGCTTTGTGGATTAAAGGACTACATATACAACTACCATATGACCCAGCAATTGCATACGTGGGCATACATCCCACAGGGATAACAAACCATGTTCACAAAAAAACTGTACATGAACACTTAAAGCAGTTTTATTCATAAGAGTCCAAAACTGGAAACAACACGGATGGCCATCAATGACAAATGATTGCATGTACTATGATACATCCACACCATGGAATACTATTCATCATCCAAAAAGAATGAACTCGGTGGCTCACACCTGTAAATCCCAGCTACTCAGGAGGCTGAAATATTTGAACCCAGGAGGCAGAGGTTGCAGTGAGTTGAGATGGTGCCACTGCACTCCAGCCTGGGCAACAGAGCAAGACCCTCTCAAAAAAAAAAAAAAAAAAAAAAGAGAGAGAAGGAAAGAAAAAGGAATTAACTGATGACACATGAATAGCCTGGAGGAATAGACAGAGGATTATGCTCAGTGGACAAAAAAGCTAATTCCCAAAAGGTTACATACTGTGTGGTTCCTCTTATATAACATTTTTGAAATGGAGAACAGATCAGTAGTTACCAGAAATTAAAGTTGGAATAGGGTGAGAGGGAAGTGGGTGTGGCTATAAATGTCAACATGAGTCATCCTTGTGGTTGTGGAAAAATGTTCTCTATCTTAACTGTATCTTCTTTTTCTTCTTTATTTTTTTACTTGTTCAAGTAAGGAAGACATTCTGAGAGTATCTTGACTATATCAATGTTCATAAACTGGTTATGAATTTGTAACATAGTTTTTCAACATGACTTTAATTTTTAAAAAGAAGAAGTCATATATATTTGTTGAAAAATAAACATTAAAGAAGTGTATAAAGTAAAAAGTTTCTTGTAAGATACCCAGACCCTACTCATTCCCTTCACCCCCTCTCCCTATGCCCCCCAGACACACACACTGCCTTTAGAGAAATACTATGAATGGTTGGATATATTTTACTCTGATTCTGGTTTTTTTTGTTTGTTCGTTCGTTTGTTTGTTTTTTGTCAGGGTCTTGCTCTGTGGCCCAGACTAGAGTGCAGTGTCACAATTATAGCTCATTGCACTCTTGGCCTTCCAAGCTCAAGCAATCCTCCCACCTCAGACTCCCAAGTAGTTGGGACTACAGGCTCATGCAACCACGCCCAGCTAATTTTGTCTGTTTGTTTGTTTGTTTTTGTACAGATGCGATTTTTTCATATTGCCCAAGCTGGTCTTGAACTCTTGGACTCTAGCAATCCACCCACTTTGGCCTCCCAAAGTGCTGGGATTACAGGTGTGAGCCACCACACCTGGCTTACTCTGATTTTTTGCATAACCTAAAATATCTATCTACCTTTATATATAATTTACATTTTTAAAACCAAAAATGGAATTATATTAAAACAAGTTCTGCAACTTGTTTTTCTTATCCAATGTATTTTGGGCATTTTTTTCTATATCAGTATTTTATTGCTATCAATAACTACACAATATTCTACTGAATGGCTGTGTCATGATTAACCATTTCTTATAATGGTGGAAATATAAATTTTTTCCTTTCAAAATTACCAGTATTGCTGAAAACAACTATTTATTTGTGTTAATGTGTTTCTAATCTCATTTCCTAGAAGTAGAAAATGTGAGACCAAACAGTTTTTGCCTATTTTAAAATGTAATAGATTTTGCCTATTGCCTTCCACAAATATTGTATCAATTTATGCCATCATCAACAAAGTATGAGACTCTGTGTGTTTGCCTGTATCCTCAACACAGACATTAGGTCTTAAAAATTCTCCTAGAGTCATATTTATGACAACAGTGAAAATGTGGAAAAGAAGGTGTCCTCAGACATAGGACAACCTCTGTGTTCCAACACTACATACAAGAGTAAGACATTGAGACAACAATAGGCTTGAAGAAACAGAAAGGTAGAAACAGAAAGAGAGACAGATGGGTGGATGGGCATATATATGGAGAGTGGGTACACAGAGATATGAAATTTCATTTGATTCGGCTGAACATTTTTAGAACAAGAACACAGCTTTGAACATGCCCTGAAGGCAAGTGCCATGAATATATTGGATAGTTTCACTAGTGAGAAAAATGCCATTATATATAAAAACAAAAAATGTAAAATTCTAAATTTGACTAGTTATATCAAGAACAAAAGTCCCAGCCAGGCGAAGTGGACCACTCCTTGAATCTCAGCACTTTGGGAGGCCGAGGTAGGAGGATCACTTAGGCCTAGGAGTTGGAGGCCAGCCGGGGCAACAAAGCAAGACCCCCATCTCCAATTTTTAAAATGCATTTAAAAGGAAGGAAGGGAGGGAGGGAGGGACGGGAGGGGAGGGGAGGGAGGGGAGGGGAGGTCTGAAAGCTGAACAGAGGTTCTCCAGGAGGCTGCAAAGCATAGGTGCAAAGCACAGGACAGTGGGCAGCTCTGCAGAGTGGCCAAGACTGTAACATGGTCATAGCATCAGGCACCTGTAGGAAGGGGATGGTAGGAAAAGGCCCACAGTGGAGGATGCAGTAGGGAGAAGATGGGTACAGGCAGTAGAGAGGCGGTGTGGTGGCCTCAGACCTCCCTCCAAAAGAGCCAGCTGCAGGGGGCACAGCTTCCCGCACAGACCTGCCACAGAGCCACACTGTCGCTGGCACTCCCTCCCCATGCCTGAGCATTTGGTGGGTGCCATTTCTGCCTGATGCGGGATTCTGCTCACAGAGATGACTTTTCTTGAGGCGTCTCTTCTCACATCCCACATCCAAAGCATCAGTAAGTCCTGTCTACAAGAATATGTTATATATCCCAAATGCCATCATTTCTCCCCATGCCCTTATACTGCAGCCCTGGTGTAAGCCCCATCTGCTCTCACTTAGATCACCACTTTCACTTCTGGACTGATCTCCATGCTTCCAGGAGAACCAGAGGGATTGTTTTAAAATGCAAAATGAAAATGAGCTTTGGCCTACTGCACTGTCTTTCCATTACACTTGGAATAGAACTTGACCCCCTTGGTCCTACAAAATCTGGCATCTGCCCCACTGTCAATCCCCTTCCTTTCATTGCCTATGCCCCACAAACCTTCCCAGGTCATGTGAGCTCCTTCCACTCAGGGACCTCCGATTTCCTGTCCCCTCTGTCTGGGATGCTCTTTTCTACCATCTGCACACACTGCCCCTCCTCAAATATTCCTTCCTACACAACCTCAAATAGCCGCCCTACCCCAACTCCACTGCCTAGTTTTCTTCAGGGCACCTGCAATCGTCTGCAAGTATTTAATTATTTCCTTGTTCAGTTTCTCTCTCCCTACAGTCCACCACCCATGAGGGGCAAGGACTTGGTCTTAGCATGGCATCCCCAATTTCTAAAGCAGTGCTTGGTACATAGTCAGTGCTCTAATGATATTTATTGAAAGAATAAAAACACATTTATATAACCAAGATTTTTTTTTTTTTTTTTTTTTTTTTTTTTTTTTGAGACAAGGTCTTGCTCTGTCACCCAGGCTGCAGTGCAGTGGCGTGATCATGGCTCACCTCTGGGCTCAAAGGTTCCTTCTACTTCAGCCTTCCAAGGAGCTGAGACCACAGGTACACACCACCGTTGCCAGGCTAATTTTTGTATTTTTTGTAGAGATGGGGTTTCACCATGTTGCTCAGACTGGTCTTGAACTCCAGGGCTCAAGCAATCCACCCACCTTGGCCTCCCAAAGTCCTGGGATTAGAGGTGTGAGCCACTGCGCCCAGCCTATAACCAAGGCTTTTTTAAATAATGGCTTTAATTCCTCCTTTAACTTGCTCTTTTCACTTTAAAAATACTATACAAATACCATTCTATGTTAGCACATATAAACACACTTCACAAGATATCATAGTATGTCTGTATTATAATGATTGAACCATTTACTTACTGAAAGACATTTAGATCATTGCCAGCTTTTTCTTTTTCATATTACAAAGAGGGCTTTAAAGAACTTTCATTTATATATGTATATTTTTGTACCCTTGTATAAACGTTTCATACACTAAGTTCCAAGAAGTGTGATTGCTGGCTTAGAGTTTTGCTACCCTTTAGGGAGAAAACTGTGGACTAGGAGAATGAGGCTGGGTTCATTTGAGACTATTTGAGTTTGTATCTCATCCTTTCCATGTACTTGCTCTGTGAGATCTGGAGTTTCTGAGATTCAGCAAAAGTCCCCTCACTGTCTATACATCCATGTGAAATCATGGGTGTGTTAAGTATCTTCTAGAACATTGAGTTACGTAGCAAAGGAAAAACTGTCGATCAAGTATTAGTCAAGAGGAAGGACTCTGGAGCCACCCTGCTTGAGTGCTACTATTAGGCACCACTGTTTACTGTGTGCCATGGACATGTAACTGAACCACATGTTCAGTCACTTGCTGCTTGCAGAGTCCAATGGACAAGAGCAAGGTATGCTATAGAGAAAGTCACTTTTGATTCCAAAGCTAGCTTAGGGGAAGAAGTACAGGCTCCTGCCTTGAAGGGTACTGCTTCACATTTGTGGCAGAAAGCAGGTTTCTTGGCATAACCAGCATGCAGGTGGGGGTCTGTGTGACTGGCATTGGTGCCTTATATCTACCAAGAGGTCAAGCTGGTGCTATCGCAGGCAGAGCTAGATCGTAAACTGGCCATTGTCTGCGATACTGTCTGGGTAGGGGAGGGTCCTGTCGTGGGCATACTTTCCGGTTATAAATGTAAACAGACTGTTGTCTCCTGAGACACTCCCCTACTGGGAGCAGGTTCTAGCTCTGGAACTTCTAAGTAAGCACAGTTAGATAAGCTTGCTGTGTAGAGACTGTCTAGTGAAGGGAAGGTAAAGGTGATAACTACATTTCTAAAGAAATAAATAGGAAGTGGGGAATGGGGGAAAGGAGGAAAAAGAAAAGAATTTAAAAAATAACTCATTCTCTTTCTCTTAGAAAAATGGGGTACTCAGTTATAGACAGATTACTCGACCCTTCTAAGCCTCAGATTTTCCATCTGCATCTAAGATGGGGTCAATAATAGATCCATTCCATACGGTTGTTGTGAGGATTACATAAATCAATATGGGTAAAGATACGTAAAATACTGGGTAGCACATAGTAAATACTATACCAATACTATCATTATGGTTATGATGGTGTTGTAATTTATTTGGGAGCATAAAGCATTACTTCGTGAAGAACAGAGCTAACTAAATACTAAAAACTTCTTGATAATTTTTTTGCTAAAAAAAAATGTCCTCATGTCTTCAGAAATTTAAAAAAGTTCTCCAACCAGTTCCTTCCCTTTACCAAAGCTTTCTTACCCTTTGTCTTCCTTTTCAACTTTGCTCACACAATATACTATAGTACACATATGTCTATTCTATATTCAAGATATATCACTCATTGGATTAAAAAAAGAAAACTCTAATATTTCTCAATGCTTTCTAGGAAATAAACACCATGATATAGCACTGCTCTGAGAAAATGCTAAAAAAGAACAGAAAAGAAACAAGGCTGCCAGTGTACTGAACTGCCATGCAGCATCACCAAAGTCACTGGTTGTTATCTGTGGTGTGTTCATCTAGAAATTCAGATAGCCAGTCCACAAAAGACAAAGCTCAGCCCTGCTTTAAGTTTTTCTGCAGAATTCTAACTGACCCAAGCTGCACTAGTGAAACAGTGCTGTTACAGTGGACATAGTTAACCCTCTCTTCCTGTACATGTTAGATGACATGAGGCTTCCCAGGAACACAGTGGAACACAATGGCCATGGCGCTGGAGAAAGAGAAGGCTATTTAGAATTACATAAACAAACATTGATCTGTGATTCCATTCACTGTGTGGTTATTATCTTTTTATCTTTGAAATTCTGTATCCCTTTCTCTCTCTCTTTCTCCCTCTTTCTCCCCCCAAGAAGCCATCCATTTACTCATTCTCCAAAGTCCACTGGAGCCAAGGAACACACCCACAGAGATAAAAAATGTACTAGCCATGAGCCACTTCTCAGCTTACTGATACGATTACAACCTTAAACAAAGAGCTTCCTATGAACTCCATAGGATAAAATCTTTTCATATCAAAACTTATTTAGACAGTACCAGTTAAAATTCAGAATTACAGTAAGGATGTAAAGGTATCTTGATAGAACTCCTTAGTCACTCAGTCTTGTCACATGTTTAACAGAATCATTTAATTGACATTCAATAAAGATTTACATACAGTATTTACTTTCCAATAGTGAGGCTTCTGGTCCTGAAAACCCAGGTTTTGTAAAACTTGAAATTGAGGCTCTCAAGACTTTAAAGTCTTTGGGTTAAAAAATAAAATTACTTGTAATTAAACTTTAAAAGAAATGAATTAATCTAGTTAAACTTCTTTGACTGGGACTTATGGCCTGTCTACCATCTGTTCTCAGCCTGAGAAGCTTTCAACGTTGTCTGTGGCTACTTTCTTATACAGAATAATATCTGTATTAAACAGAGCTCCTCATCTTCTCATCTTTCCCATGCACACTAACCCGTCCTGTCTCAGAGCCTTTGCTCAAGGGCAAGTTAATTGCCAAGGAACTTTTATAACAGATGCTGCAAGGTATCCCTGCAAGTTACATAATAATAATACAGCTCTGTCTGCCCAGAGTCGAGCCATGCTTCTTTTGGGAAACGCCATTTTTCCAACTCTAGCCTTATGATACTAGGGAGGTATGGGGGCTGCCAATGAGAAGACTCCACACACCTAACCCTGGCAATTAGTCCCCGATCCAGCCAAGCCAAACAGAATCCTTCTCTGGGACTCTCTCGACTTGTGCTTATAGGGATAAGACTTTCCAGTCAGGAAGCCACGAGGATGTAAACATGGAGCACAATGGGTCAACCTACAAAGAGAAAGAGAAGTAGAGACAGAGCCAGCCAATCTTGGCTGCTTATAAGTTTCCTAAGGCCAGATCCAACCACCCTTCCTGTTCTTCAGTGATAAGGGCCAATAAATTTCCTTCTGCTGTGTACAACCTACTAGTGCTGACTGATTCTGGCAGTTTTGCAGAAGATGTAAATTCTTCACAGGATCATTTTTTGTATCAGTTCTCTGTAACAGCCAAGGACAAACTGAAATTAAAAATGCTTGTGGCAATAACATTTATCTTAACCACTTTTCTAATTGCTAATGTTAAACATATGCACTGTAAAATATGTTTATGAAAACCAGGACAGTGTAGAAAGTGAATATTTCAGATGTCTGTACATACATAAGTATATATGATCTTATTTCACGAAAATTGAATCACACCTTACATATAATTCTATATAGCTTCCATTCCCCAATTAATAACATCTTTTGGACATCATAATATATCAGTTCACACAATCTGCTTGGTGGGTTTTTTGTTTTGGGGCATTAAAAAATGTTTTGTGTTCTTCTCTTCCAAAAATTTGCTTGTGTCTTAAATGTTTATGTTTAAAGCGTGTCCTCCTAAATGACTATCGTTGGTAATGGTGGTCACTAGGAGTGTGTGCACAGTAATCCTACCCCCAATCATGGGAGATACATTACAAGACCCCCAGTGGATGCCTGAAGCCATGGATAGTATTGAACCCTATATTCACCATGTGTTTTCCTGTACAGTAATGGACAGGTAATGTATACAGCTTGGACAAAGAGACGATTCAAGCCCCATGCAGGGCAGGGCAGGACAGAGCCAGATTTTATCACACTATTCAGAACAGCACGCAGTTTAAAACTTATAAATTGTACATCCATGTTATGTGGTGGGGGGGAACCTTATAAATTGTTTATTTCTGGAAGTTTCCATTTAATATTCTTGGAATATAATACTGAAGGTCAGGAGGAACTACTGTAATCTTATTGACAGGATTCTAGTTTAGAGCCCAGAGATCTTTCTATTGACCTTTTGCGTGCAGATAGGTGTGGAAAGAAGTCAAATGACTAGTTTTTCATTTCCATGACATAAATCAGGTCAGACTTTTGGCAATATTTCAAGTATTCTCTCCATTCAGGGTTGAGCCACAAAAGACAGCTATCATGCATTGGCTGGCAGTCTGTGAGGTGGCCTTAACACTCTGTAATGTAGATGGTACACAGAAAACAGCAAAAGCTGCTCACCTTGCACTCGGCTTCATAATCAAGAATCACAGAAATAACAATAAGTACCAACACAGCAGCAGCTTTTATTGAGCACATAATAGGTGCTAAGGACGTTACCTAAACATTTAACTCAGCTGCATTATTTAATGCCCACAATTGCCTAAGTTACGACTACTTTCAGTAATTATGTGATGCTCTTGCCCATGGTCAGACAGTGTGTCTGTCAGTGCTGAGGTCTGACCTCAGGTTAACTAACTCTAAAGCTTGACTTTCTCACCACCATTTTATTCTGCTAAGTCGTCCCACCTAACTTGCGACATTTATCACTCCTTATCCCAAGACTCAGATTTTGAAATGTCAAGTGTTTATTGTTGGAAAAGTTTGTCGATATTTTACTATAGTTTTTGTTTTTAACATAATTTAGGGGAAATATTAGATTATCCTCTTGGTAGGTTCAACCAGATGCAGGTAAGAGCTACAGGGTGGTGAACTAAGGCTCTCTTCCCTTTCCACTTGAACATTAGCTCGAGTCAGGTTTCTGGAAATAAGGTACGTTAGAAAGAATACAGTTATGTGTATTACAAAATTAAAATAAATTATATACAGCATCAAGTAATAAAATATAAAATATGACTTTAGGAAAATACGTAATATATTAGTTTCTTATCACCACCCATAACAAATTACCACAAACGTAGTGGCTTAAAACAAAACCCATTTATAATCTTATAGTTATGGAGGTCAAAAGTCTAAAATGGAGCTTACCAAATTAAAATAGAGGCTAAACTAGCAGAGCTGTGTTCCTGCTGGAAGCTCTAGGAGAGACTATTTCCTTGCCTATTTTAGCTCTTAGGGGCTGCCTCCATTCCACAGCCCCTGGCCCGACGTCTATAATCTCTGCTTCCATGGTCACATCTCCTTCTCTGACTCTCCTATCTTCCTTTTCATTAGAAAACCTAGCTTTTTAAAGTGTGATAAGATACACATTAAATGTACCATCTCCAGCATAGTGGCTCCTTCCAGTAATCTCAGCACTTTGGGAACCCAAGGTGGGAGAATCATTTAAGGCCAGGAGTTCAAGACCAGCCTGGGCACTCTAGTGAGATCTGTCTCACTGTTTTATTATTTTACAAAAAATAAAAATAAAAATTAGCCAGGCATAGTGGTACACGCTTGTGGTTTCAGCTACTTGAAAGGCTGAAGGAAGAGGATCACTTGAACCAAGGAGTCTAAGGTTACATTCAGCAAGCTTGATCATGCCACTGTACTCCAACCTTGGCAACGAAGCAAGACCCCATATCTAAAAAACAGTACCATTTCAATCATTTCTAGGTGTACAGTTCAGTCGCATTAAGTATTCACATTGTGATGCAAAAGATCTCCAGAAGTTTTCATCTTTGTTAAAGTGAACTAATGGCCTGAGAAGGACTCTGTACTTATATAGTGAGTCTCTGTGGATGAAGTGCCACCTAGGTTTTTAATATGTAGATAAGACTGAAAACGTAACTTGGGAGTGTGTGCCTGTAACAACAGCTGAGTCTTGGCCAATCCCAGAGGCCATACTTCAAATAGGAATACACTGTTGTGTTGAAACGGTGCTCAAATAAGGCAAACAACAACGTGTAACCAATCCAGCTGTACTGTACCTCACTTTCGATTTCTGTACATCATTTCCCTTTTTTAGTCTATAAATCTTCTTGTACCATGTGGCTGCACTGAAGTCTCTTTGAATCTGCTATGATTCTGGGAGCGAGTCATTCGTTGCTCAATTAAACTCCTTTAAATTTAATTTGGCTACAGTTTTTCTTTTAACTTAAATCTTACAAAATGGAAACTATACCCATTCAACAATAACTCATTTCACCCAGCCCCTGGCAAATACCATTTTATACTTTCTGTTTCTACAAGCCAGGAAGCAGGCCCCCACGTGATGCCAGATCTACCAGTGCCTGGATCTTGGACTTCCTAGCCTCCAAAATTATGAGAAATCAATTGTTATTTAAGCCACCAGTATAGGGCGTTTTTGTTATAGCAGCCCAAACTGAATGAGACACTTGCTAAAGGAGCTATTCTATTTATATTACCCAGAGCTCTCACAAGCTCAGGTTAAAGTAAACACACACACAGTGCAGTCCCAGGCTTAGGACAGCTGTACTCCACACAATGTTCGGAACCTGGGTTCCTCCCAGATCATTGCCCTATTGTTCCTAGATGGCATCCTGGTCCTTGTGATGCAGACATCATCCATGATACAGGCAGCAAGATGCAGGGGAAATAATGAATATGATGTCAATATAAAGCAAGTGGAAAGATAGAGGGAAGTTATTAAAAGGCTATTCGAACCGACCAGTAAGAGTTTACTGGAGTCTAAACTGGAGTGCTGGATGTGAGGGCAGATCACTTCTATGCCGGGCACAGACAAGAAAGGGATGATAAACACTTGTGGCCCTGAAGCAGGCAAGGTATTGTGGTCCATGAACAGATACAAGAGAAGTGACAGTCCTAGGCCTACAGGAATGTTTGTTGTATTTCTCTGCTGTTGAGAGGAGATACGGGATCCATTTAGGACAGAATGAGTTTCAAAATGCAGAGTGTTCTCCAGGAATAGGTGTCCCCATCAGGCTTTGAGGATTATCAGGAGAGACTATCTTTTATCCAAACCTGCAGAAAATAGGTGACACAGGAAGATATGCTGAGACAGAGAAAATATGAGGCAGTTCATTTCCACCGGTCTTCATCTGACTCTAAATTATGAGGCAAGGCTCCCCACAGAGAGTAAGACAGGTGAGTGGAGGCCCAAATGTTTCAGGGCTTGAGGAGCAAGGAGAAGATTTACTAGGCTGTGGGACGCACACAGAGGCAATGGGAGATTCACAGCTGATTTCACCCACTTGAAAGATGGTCTCACCTCTAAAGGAACAGCTTCAAAAACAAGAGAAGGAAAATCAGAGTAAACGAGAAGTCCATGGAAGCATCATTAGAAGGGCATTCTGGCCAGGCACAGTGGCTTATGCCTGTAATCCCAGCACTTTGGGAGGCAGAGGAGAGAGGAGTACTTGAGGCCAGGATTTCAAGACCAAGGCCAGCAACATAGCAAGATCTCATCTCTACTAAATAAATAAAAAGAAGGGTATTCTGAAAGCCTGACTCAGGGTCTGTAGTTACTAAATAGAGTCATCTGTTGGGGACACAGCAGACAATTTCAGACAGAAAGCACAGTCAGTAACCAGAATAAAGCAGCAGGGTATGTTGGTGGATATTGGTATACTCCTGTTTTTTATTTTATTTACTCAAAGAATGTCAGCGTTAGCATATGTCAAATGACAAATGAGTTTTTAATCCCAGAAACACAAAGCTAGTTTAATGGTGGAGATGGGCTACTGTAATACATATAAAAATAGAATAAGGGGAAAAAAACATGGTCATTTCAATGGACACTAAAAGATATTTAATAAAATTGTATGCCCATTCTTTATAAAAAGAAACATTACAAACTAGTAATAACTTTTATGAATTTGTCTGATAGAAATAAACACTTTAAGTACCAGGTAAAACAGTGGGGACAATATTTATTTAACAATACATGTAAAGTACTTACTGTACTCTCTTTTCAAATGACTATATTCAGAAATACTTGAATATTTTATCCATGTACACAGGTGTCGATTACAACAGTATTTTTAATTCCAAAGACTGAAGGCAAGGTGCATATGAAAAAATGTTTAGTAAAACAGTAGAAAAATGTTTAGTAAAAGATGGAGAAAGCCAGGTGCGGTGGCTCGCACCTGTAATCCCAGAACTTTGGGAGGCCAGGAAGGGCAGATCACCTGAGGCCAGGAGTTTGAGACCAGCCTGGGCAACATGGTGAAACCCTGTTTCTACTAAAAACACAAAAAATTAGCCAGGCATGGTGGTGGGCACCTGTAGCCCCAACTACTTGGGAGGCTGAGGCAGGAGAATTGCTTGAACCTGCGAGGCCAATGTTGCAGCGAGCGGAGATCGCACCACTGCACTCTAGCCTGGGCGACAGAGCAAGACTCCTTCTCAAAAAAAAAAAAAAAAAAAATGGTGAACGCCTACCATGGAAAACTATGGAAACAAAGGTAAATTTGTAGATAAAATATACATCAGACATGAAAAGATGGCTATAGCACACTGTTGAGTGAAAAAAAAGCAGGTTGAAGAACAAGAAGTACAATATGCTCCTATGTATAATACATTCAGTTTGGGAAGAATAGAAGATACACATGAAGCTGTTAACAGAAGACAGAAGTCTCTTATCAAACGAGGCAGTATGACCTTCCTACAATAAATGCATAACTTTTAATTAATGTTAATTGAAAATAGAAACTAAAATACTGTCTAAAATGTCCTTAACTCCTGGAAAACTCACTTATCAAAAGATAACCAGTCCTTTTGCCTTTGGTGCTCAGGTTAGCGTTATACGAACTGAATGAAAATACTTATGGATTTGGGGGTAAGCGGGAGTCAAGCGCTAGAATTTGCTCCGGAACTTCTCTTCCACCAAGAATGACTTTAAATATCTTGCAAACTAGCCCCAAATGTTAACCTACATTTTACATGTGAGAAGTACGCGTCATCAAATATTTTTGCTTTATCCTAAGTCAGCCAACTGAGATGTAATTACCTGGGCAACTCTAATGGAATGAGAAGCAAAACCTTCCATCTTAAGCGTTGATGAGGATTAAGGGAACAGCTGCCCTTTTCAATAAGCAAATCTCACTATCTGAGGCAGAAATTCGTCACGTAGAAGACTGAATTTTTTCATCTTTTTGAGAATCATTTGCACTACCCAGAAAAAAAAAACTCAATGAATTGTAAATAAAGTCAGGCACAGTTGAAAAATCCTTTATCCACAGATTTTTTTTTTTTTTTTTTTTTGGCGTGTCTATGTGCTCAGACTCGAAGGGCTAGGGGTTTGAAAGCAAAAGGCAGCCCTCTACCAGGGGTGGTCAGCGGAAACGGCCTCAAAGAAACAAATTACACGGTGCACTTTAGTTACCTAGGTAGCTGTTTGTCTAGGAAACTTGTTTTCATTTGTCATCACTGGGCCTCACTAGGTATCAGGAAGCTCGGCCCCAGCCACCACCTGGTGACGCTAATGATTCGCAGCTGCAGCAATTAGACAGGCGGAGCCTTCTCCTTTAAGAAGCTGACTCACGTGGATGCAGTGTTGTGTGCTCTCAGCTGAAAGGGGGAGGTGGGTCCTCCGTCTCACCGCATTGGCCGCCTCGGGAGAGGGGGCAGAGTTAGCCTCTTTGATTGGCTGTACGAATCCGAGGTGCCGGGGGGTCAGGGGCGGGGCGAGCTGTCGCAAGCCTGCCCTGGGTCTGCGGCTTCTGGGAGGGGTGGGCCGCGAAGCGGAGGGGTGAGGGAGTGGGGGAGGGGGAGCCAGAGAAGGGGCGGGGTCCCGCGGAAAAGGCCGGGAGCCGAGGCGAGGGGCGGGGCCTAGAAATGAAGAGTGTTCCGGGCCAACCGGGAGAGCCAATTGCAGGAGGGGCGGAGCCACGCCGGGTGACTGACGTTGAGGCCCAACCAGGGAGAGGCGGGGCCAAGGCCGGGGCCTGACTAAACCTGGAGACTCTGGTGGCGGAGGGGCTTCAAACCAGCTGAGGAGCGAGGCGCCGCTGGCAGCCGCGGATCTCGCCGCCGCTCAGGGTGAGTCCCGCGGGAGGGGCTGGGCTCGGGGCCGGGGGCGCTGAGGAGCCCGTCCAGGTTGGGCGGCTTCGAAGCGCTCGGGATCGGCCCAGGGCAGGGGGCCCAGGCAGGAAGTGCCTCTTCCTCGCCGCGCTTCTCCCGGGGTCCCGGCGCGGCCGCCTCCGGCCCCTTAGGGTGGGCCCCGGCACCGGGACCGCAGGCGGAAGCCCGGGGCTGTCTGCTCTTTGTGAGGCCTGGCGCGGCGGCCGCCGTCGGCCCGCCCCCGCCCCGCAGCCGGGAGACCGCCGCGACAACAGCCGCGACCCCTCCGCGCGGAGCCCGCGTCCTCGCCCCGCTTCCCGGCCGCGCCCTCCGAGGCCTGCCGCCGAGGCCCACTGCGCCCCCTGGGCGGACGGTTTGGCCACGACCCCCAACCCTCAGCGCCGCGGCCGCCCTGCCCCCACCCGCCGCAGCGTCGGGGGCGCGCCCGGTCTCCGCCCGCAGGGTCGCCCGGGCCCCGCCCCGAAGCCGAGTCGGAACTTGACCGAGTTGTTTGGGCTGCGAGGACCGCCCGGCGTGAACTATCCTGAGCAGGGCCCACGCCCGGCCCCAGCGGCCCAGCCCCCGGGCGGGGGCGGCGTCTCCCTTTTGGCCCCAGAGTATGAACGTCCGCCTGCCCCGCCCTCCTGCCCGGAGGACCTGAGGCTGACCGCGCGGGGTGACAGTTGGGCAGCCCGCCGGGTGTCGGACCATGGGAGGCCGCTGGCCGCCGGCTCAGCTGTTTCCTGCTGGTGTTTGTTGTGGCGAGGGAGGCCCCGCCGCCGCCCCCGCGCTCCGCCGCCCCGGGTCCTTCCGATTGGCCGGCAGGCGTCACGAGGCCGCCATCAGCTGGGCGAGCGGGGGCGCTCGCGGGTACAACAGCGGCTGCCGGCCAAGCCCACCCGGGGGTCGCCCGGGCCGACCCAGCTTTGCCGGCTTCGGGCCGCGGCCTGCCCCCTGCTCGCTGTTGGGAGGGTGGGCGTGCCCTTGCAACCCCTCTCCGGTACCCTCCTCTGCAGGTAGGTGGGGACAAATGAGTGTCGGGATCAGCGGGAGTGGGAAACTGAAATACTACAAAGATCTGTTTAATCCTGACACCAACTAATCTCCCTTTTAAGGGAGAGTCTGGGACGCTGTACAGCTCATTTATTTTTAAACTTTTTCTGTTTACAGAGCTCTGTTGATAATCTGAGGATTTTTATTCCACGTCTTCTTGACAGATGGAAACCCTGAAGTAACCTCGGGCTAACCTTGTGTTTTTGGAAAATTAGTAGACTGGGTGGTGAAGAAACTGGGAGTAGTAGGATATTAGCTAACTTTGCATAGCCACATATACAGCGGGCAGCTGCATTCTACCAAAGAGGAACTAGAAGGCAGGTAGTATTTCCAGGGTACATATTCGTGCCATCTGTGAAGTGCCTTGATGGATTCGTTTCCTGAAAGTTTATCGCATACTTGTACTGGGTTACGTAAGAAGTAAATTACAAAGAATTTAGAATAGTTTCTCTAGAAGCTTACAATTTAATCAGAAGTTAGGACAAATGCAATCGAGCAACAATACAAAGTTAAATATTTAGTAAGTTGTGAGATGTTACAATAATTCGAGAAATCAGTAGAAGTAGAAAGCATTCTGAAATGGATTGGTGTTGATTCGATCTAGCAAATGAGGAAGAGGCTTTGGGTTGCTTTTGGGCAGATGGGGGCCTAGAAGAAAAAGCAGGCCTAGAGGAATTTGGCACACAAAATATTTCCCACATAGTCCCCTTATCTCTGGGTATGTATTGGAGCACCAGGTAGAATGTAGGCTTATTAAAAGGAACTGTTTCTCTTTTTTTTTTTTTTTTTTTNTTTTGAGACAGAGTCTTGCTCTGTCACCAGGCTTGAGTGCAGTGGCAAGATCTCAGCTCACTGCAACCTCCGTCTCCTGGGTTCAAGCGATTCTTCTTCTACCTCAGCCTCCCGAGTAGCTGAGACTACAGGCGTCTGCCAACACCCCCAGCTAATTTTATTTTATTTTTTTAAGTAGAGACGGAGTTTCACCATGTTGGCCAGGATGGTCTCGATCTCTTGACCTCGTGATCTGCCAGCCTCAGCCTCCCAAAGTGCTGGAATTACAGGCATGAGCCAATGTGCCCAGCCAACTGTTTATTTTACTACACCCTCACCCAGCCCAGTGTCCTGTACAGACCTTTTTTACATTTTATCTCTAGCAATCATCTTCTAGGAAAGGGGCATGATGAAATGTGCTCAGGTTATTTGACTCTAAACCAGAAAACTAAGAAAATTGAATTTTAACAGTCACTTTTCTAAACAAGGTTAGTAAAATATATGTGGCTTGGAAAATAATGTTACCTGGTTGGATCGTTGCAAACTTTTCTCTAGACTAATTTCCCTTTTCTGTTCTCTGTTTAAGTAGTGGGAAAAATAAACAGGTTTAGAAACAATAAAAGTGAAAGGAAATAAGGCCAAAAATTATGAAAAGAAGAAATTAAACCAGCTACTACCCTCCGAAAAACAGTCCATGAGACATGAAGATAGTCCTAGGTATGTTGGTGCCCAAAATATCATTTGAGGTTTAATCGTGAATGCCTATCTAGATTAATATCGGTTTTAAGGTGATCCTGCGTATTATGTCAGTGTTATGCAGGAACTGAACCTTAGCTAGACATGAATTTGCTACTTGACACTTGAGTCAGGAAGCCAGACAGTTAACTTACATTTCAGTCTATCTAGTTAGAGGCTTTTGGTATTGCATCCAACAAACAAGAGATCATGAAATTGTCTTGCCAGGGTTTTGGGGAAATAACCAACTCATTATGCACGAACACACCGGCTTCCTGAGTTAAATGACTAGTCTATTTTCTAATAATAGAAGTATTACTGAAATATAGTGAACTTGGAAGTCATCTAACAAAACAAGAAAAAATAAGGCATTATTGAGGGAGAGAACAAAAACATATCCTTAAAACTTACTGCAAATAAAGACCTGATTCCACAACCAGGACATCATTTGACACAGCAAAGTAAATTGGTCAGGTAATACAAGAAGATAGCAGAGATTGCTTGTGTCACTGAAAACTTGGCTTGTTACATATTTTGCGCAAAAATTGGAAAGTTGGTTATGTGGATCAAACTGCTTTCCCATGTAGATTTTCTAATAGCATTTAGTCACAACTCAGTATAAAAAGTTGGATGAAATTACAGTAGCAGTAAGTGTTTATTATAGTAATCAACCCAGCACCCTTGAAAGTTATTTGGATTTTTATCCTTTGTTTTGGTGAGGGAGGAGATTAAAAATGAGATATGAAAGCTTGCTTCCACCAGATTCCTTTTTAGCGGAATCATTGCAAAACAAAACCACCTCTGCTAGGGGCAGGTCCCTTTAACCCTTTCTGCACTAGATGCCTACATACCCTGTTCCCTGCAGCAGAGTCTTTGTACCTTGTCTTTGTCCTATCTTCTGGTGCAATGGAAAACTCACTCTGGTCTCTCCAACACTGGGAATCTGGTGGAGTGTGTAGTCTATGGAAATGCCCTGAGGGGATGGTTTCCATTTCTAAGGAAAAGTATATCTGTGAACTGGGTGTTTTTCCATCAGAAGGTCCTATGAGATGCAAATAGATACCTACCCTCCCTGGTATTTTAAGGGCTGGGAAGTGGTGCCTCCCTTGGCTAATTCCACTTGCTAGGGTTTAAAACAAACTGGATTATTAATTGTAGGGATGGCAAGTAACTATTTTAAGACCTAGAACCATGACATGCTTCAGAAGGTTTCTAACTTTCCTCCAGCTTCCAATTTCTATCATCTGGTTGCTTAGCTTTAGCATAATTAACAGAAAGTAAAGCCAGTTAATTGCTACCGTTTCATATCCTTTCTGAACCATGCTTTTCTTATCTGTGGCAAGTTGGGATGGGGAATGTTGAAAAAGGTAATCTAATTTTACTGACCTTTATTGAGCATTCACTGTGTGCTATGCACCGTTCTCAGAATATAGTTTCTCCAGTTAATTTCTCGTAACTCAGAAATGGTTGCTGCTCTCTCCATTTTACAGATGAAACAGGAGAGGACAACTCACCCAGTGTTTCCAAAGCTATTAAAGGGGAAGCTGAGATTTGAACCCTTGAGTCTCCAGAGTTCAAGTATCTCAGCTCCACAATTTAAGTCCTGCAGGTGGAGAGAGGAGACAGCAGCTGGTAGTTGTTACCTGTTTTTATAATCTTTATTAGAGTTGATCTTCAACATGCTGAACTAGTTAGAGAAAGTTAAGGATTTTAGTTAGAAAATCCGTGAAGAAAAGGGGAATGGGATTAAACTGATCTTTTCGATACTCCTGTTGAGCCTTAAACCCAAATGCCAGCCAAGTTTCCATTTTTTTCTGAGAAAGACTGCTTTCTAAATGCAAAGCTCTTTCCCTGTCAGAATGTGTCTGTAAGTAGGGAAAAAGTTTTTTTGGTAAAGAGTCAGGTAAGAAATACTTAAAACTTTGCAAGCCAGAAGGTTTCTGTAGCAGCTCTTCATACCTCTCCATTGTAATGTGGAAGGAGTTAAGTGTAAACAAGTGGGTGTGGCTGTGTTCCTAAAAACTTTCACTCTGTTAGTGTGAATGTTATATAATCATGTCAGAAAATATTCTCCCCCCAAGCCACCCCCAACCATTTAAAAGTACAAAATTCATTCTCAGCTTGTAGGCAGTACAAAAACAGGTGGAGAGCTGAGATGACCCACAGCCTTAGTTTGATGACCCCTACTTTTAAGGATAACAATTAGCAATGAGCCAGACAAGTGAACAGATAACTGTGTTTCTTGTTTGTTAGTGTATGTGTAAAATAAACCAATAGTCTTTCTAGAAAATTGTTTTATTGATGTGGAAGCAAACTAGGAAATTATATAGTCCATCTTATCCATTGCATTTTAAAATAATGCATTCCTGGAGATTCTAACAGATTTCTGAAGAGAATTATCTTTTTTTCCCCTCTTCGATTCTGTAATTAAAAAATGTGTAACACAGCAGAGGTCCTAAAATGTTAATATTTCACCAGAGTCTCCTGACAAAATAAAAATTGGAAGTTCTGGATAACTAAATATGCTATTTGAGAGAGAGAGGAGATTGAAAATAATACTGAAATATGATCAATGAAATCATCTCTAAATTTCACTTATATTTTTCTGTTTTTATCTCAGCCCCTCACTGTTTCAGGTGATTTCAAACTAAGAATAGGCTTTCAGGTAACAATCAAGCTTGGGACTTTTCTTATTCAACCTTCTTAGGATTTTTATAATGTGGAACTACAAAAGGATAATACCAAAGAGGCCTTATTTATAACATTAATCAGTAGGAAACATCTTACATAAAACTCAGTGATGAGTGTAGCTCTGGTTTCAGCTATAAACTTGAACTTCAGCACTGACGGCTACCAAAGCATGCGTGTTACTACTAAAGGACACAGTAAGGTGCCCCCAGAGTCAACACCAAACACTAGCTGTCTGTGAAAGCAGCTCACTCTTAAGATGTTTTAGAAATATGTGACTGAAGAGATCTGGGATTACTCTTAAGTCCAAGCAAGGTGATTAGCATACCTGGGAAATATTTTGAATATAAAAGCAATCATAGAAAACCGATCAGTGGTTGCCGGGGGCTGGGAGTTGGAGAAGATATTGGTTGCAGGCTGGTGTGTGGGAATTTTTGAGGGGCTGATAGAAGCGTTCTAAAGCCAGTTGGTGTTGATGGTGGCACAGTTTTATAAATTTACTAGAAATCATGGAATTGTATACTTATAGTGAGTAAACTTTGTCATGTAGAGTATTCCTTAATAAAGCTGTTTTTTTTCTGTTTTTAAAATAATCAGCAATTTTCTGTCAGAAAAAAAGTTACAAAATTTATAAAGGAGCAGTCTCTGAGCTTTTAGAAAGGGGTGGCACATGCCTTTGACCATATTTTTGTAGCTCTATGTAGCAGAAATGAAGTGGCAGGTATGAATGTAGGTTGGGTTTAACAGTATACACTCCTTGACCCTGAAAGTTTTATCCAGATGTGAGGAGAGTTTGATTGTAAGATGATGAGGGGAGGGAGAAAGACTTCCAAAAGTGATTTTGGAAGTTCTTCTAATTTTGCAGTTTTTTAAATAAATTACCAGGGTTTCTAGTATAGGAGAGTTTGTCGTTACAGTTGGCAACAACCAAGACAGGGAATACAGGAGGAACAGCATGGAGGCAAGGGGCTGATGGTAGACCCTGAGGAAGAGAGTAAACCTGACAGCCCTCTAATCACTAAAGAGAGAATAGAATGCAGTGGCTTGGCCAATCTGGAAAGTCACAGTCTCTTTCATCTATAAAAGTGGGGTAATAAGTACCTACTTTAAAAATGGTCAAAATTATAAATGTGGTATGTAAGTACCAAGTACAGTGTTCCATACAGCATAGACACTAAATAATTATTAGGTCTAATGCAGAGTTCAATATGTTATTCAGGTCCAGAGAAGCCTGACTGAAGCGTTATATCTTAGCTTTTTAATGACTGCCCTCCTTAAATAATAAAGTGGCTGTCAGTTCATGCCGGCTGCTCTAACAGGATACTGTAGACTGGATGGCTTATAAACAACAAATTTATTTCTCCCAGCTTTGGAGGCCAGAAGTCCAAGATAAGATTCAGTGTCTGTTGATGGTACCTTTTAGCTTTGTCCTCACATGATGGAAAGGAGCAAGGTAGCTCTCTGGGACCCTTTTATAAGGACAATAATTCTGTTTTTGAGGACTCTGTGCTCATGACCTAATCACCTGGTAATATCACATATGAATTGGGAGGGGTACACAAACATTGAAACCATAGCAGTGGCATTTTAATGGATATCAGCCTCTTGAGAGTGAATAGTGACAGCTTTAGGTTGAGTTTCTAACCCTGCAAAGGCCAGGGCTACCTACTGGAGCCTAAGGACCATGCAGAGGTTTTTCCGCTTCCTGAAGACCTTTGACAGCAAGTGATGTTTTGCTTGCTTCTGCTAGATTATGTGGCATTTTAACTTACCTTTCTTGGCAAACGTAAACTACATTTTACAGTTCTATATATATATAGTTCTCTATAAATGGCAACCACAACTAGGAATAGTGTAACATAAGGTTTTGCTCAGATATTTTTGGTCTTGGTAATGAATCATACTGAATCCAGTAAAAATACCTGGGTAAAGACAAAAAATAGATGGAATCAGGGAAAAGAAGGCATGTTAACTTTATTTACCCTCAGTAGGAAATGATCACAGTAGTTTTTAGCCAAAGCTAAAATGATACAGGCATAAGGTATAGGGAGAGTTCATTTCCAAGTCCAGTGCATTTACTACAACAGTTTGGTTTCACAGTGGTCATTGTAGAAACAGCTAGTTACTCTCCATTATGGTTGAAATAAATTACAACATGAATATTGTATTTAAAAGTCTTAAGGGAGATTGGCTTTAAAATAATGAGTCCCAAAGGCCCTAGCTGCTGGAGGTTACAAATGACTGCACAAATACTAGGCTTCAAAGACATATAGAATCTGAGGCCTGTACCTGCTGAGACTCCAAAACCTTGCCATTAATTCCCTTCTGTTAATGATCAAGATTCAGAAACATGACCAAACTTAACTGCTCACAGGTTTGTTGAATGTTTTATTTATATCAGGAGTTATAAATTCAAATATTGGTACAAGGACCAAACAGGTGAAGTAATTGTGTGAAACAGAGTGGAGACTGAGCAAATAAAATGGCCTGGTGGGAGTTAGGGGGTGCAGCTCAGTTGTAATCTGTTGTTACCATAGGAGAGTATGTGTTCTCCCAATTGTTAAAAAGAAATCCAAACTATGGGCTCTTTAATGAGATCTTCCAAATTTTAAGTGTCGTTTCAACTTTTTAAGATGAAGATTAAAAACTATGTGACCCAAATAATACAGACATGTCCACGTACATTTTTTTTTTTTTTTTTTTTGATAAGGAGTTTTGCTCTTGTTACCCAGGCTGGAGTGCAATGGCGCAGTCTCGGCTCACCGCAACCTCCGCCTCCTGGGTTCAGGCAATTCTCCTGCCTCAGCCTCCTGAGTAGCTGGGATTACAGGCACGCGTCACCATGCCCAGCTAATTTTTTGTATTTTTAGTGGAGACGGGGTTTCACCGTGTTGACCAGGATGGTCTCTATCTCTTGACCTCGTGATCCACCCGCCTCGGCCTCCCAAAGTGCTGGGATTACAGGCTTGAGCCACTGCGCCCGGCCGTACATTTTTTAAGGAAGGGCTTTTTTTTATCTGTTGACTGCTGTATTCCTGGGCTACCAAATGAATTCAGCCTGTAGGCCTCGAATTTGCAACTTCTGACTTATATGTAAATAAATAATAAATGTTGTATTCTCTTTTCTTTTTTGAGAAAGAGTCTCACTCTGTCGCCAGGCTAGAGTGCAATGGCACGATCTTGGCTCACTGTAACCTCTGCCTCTTGGTTCAAGCCATTCTGCTTCAGGCTCCCAAGTAGCTGGGACTATAGGCATGTGCCACCATGCCCGGCTAATTTTTACATTTTTTATTGAGAAGGGGTTTCACCATCTTAGCCAGGCTGGTCTTGAACTCCTGACCCCAGGTGATCCGCCCACTTTGGTCTCCCAGAGTGCTGGGATTACAGGCGTGAGCCACAGTGCCTGGCCAAGTATTGTATTCTTAATCATCTGGAAAAAAATAATGCAGTAATCTTAAAGACTGAAATAAGGCAATATGTGTTTCCTTTTGTTGTCATTTTATAGAAATATATCAGAAAGTTAAATATTATACCTTAAATCTGTTTTTTAGTGCAAGGTTTATTCGTTGTGACTCTTGTTAATATGCTGGTTTTCCTTTTACTAGCTGCACATTGTAATTATATTCACCATTTGTTTTTTATTCCCTATTAAACTTTCATAATGTTTAAGGGGAGTCATAATGATTTTTGTGATGACATTAGGACTGCCTAATGGCTGGGGAAGTTCATAGATGTAGAAGGAATGGAATTTCCTTCTAAATTTGTAATGGAATTTCCCCGATCTTAAGACAACAGTAGATTCTCATTACAAACATGACAAACATGCATTCTGGAGGTTTTTGTTTCCACAGTGGCAGTTATATAGGCTCTGCATGCCATTGGAAAGATGTATAATAAATATTTAAAACACAGGAGCTGATAACTATACCCAAGAATAAATTATTTTTTAAATGAAAACTGTGGTGTATTCTTGACTACCTCTAGTTCTTTAAAAATACTGTTTAGGAGAATTAGCTGTAATGAATTTAAGAAGTTGCATATAGTAATTCCCCTAACTTGAAATACTAAAGCGTTAGTCTAGTTTCAGACACATGTTTCAAATTTACGTCTTTTCAGTGTTTCAGCGATTCTGCGATTTACTGAATCAGTAAGATTTCTTAAAGATAAGCAAGTTAATGTATGGGAAGGCTTTTCTTTCCCTTATTCTGTTGTCATTGCTTTAGCCTTATGCCAGCGTGGACCATCTTGGAGGCAGTGTAGGATCATGGAAGAACTTCGAGTTAGGCGAATTGCATCCTGTACTTTTCTGTAGTTAACAGCTTTGTAACCTTTGACCAGTTAACCTTTTTAGACTTGACTTGGATGATCTATGAAGTGGTGGTAACCACCTCACAGAGTTCTTATGACAATTTTGAAATGAGCACCTAGTAATAGTGCTCCCCAGACGTTGACTTAAAGTTAGTAATCACCTCTGTATAGTTGTAACTGCACCTGGTGACCACAGACTTACCCCATGTTTTCAAACCAGACTACTCTCTTGTTTTCTAATTGCCCCTTTTTCTACTCTTATCCCAATGAAAATCTCTCAATTCTTTTCTCAAATTATATATGCTCAGGACATATACTTAACATTTATGTTAAACCCTTTTCTTCCTCTCTACCAGTGCTTTACATTCATTTTCTGAAATTCCACTTTTCATTTTCTTTTTCCACACCAGCCATAAGAGACCATTCTTTGGCCTTGGCTAATATGTTTACTTCCTTGGCTCACTGCTTTTAGAATCTTCTTAGCTTAGGTATACCTCTTTATTTGTTCAGTGTGTGAACTTTGGATCTTTTTGTTCAGGATCAGCTATTTCACATATCGAGTACTACAAAGCAGAGATTACATAAATATATATATAAATGGTTCTCTATGACTCCCCCAAGTAGGTACTGATGTGTATTAAATGCATTTGTTTTCCTTTTCTATTTGTTCTTAGGTTTTTAGAACTTCAGCCATAAAAATGGGCAGAATTTTCCTTGATCATATCGGTGGTACCCGTCTGTTTTCTTGTGCAAACTGTGATACGATCCTGACCAACCGCTCAGAACTCATCTCCACTCGTTTCACAGGTGCCACTGGCAGAGCATTTCTTTTTAACAAGGTTAGTAAGAAAAAGTTTAATTCCTAAGTGGGATCATTGGCTATATTTTACAGCAACACCAGAACACCCCTCAGAGTTTAGAGATACTGGGAAGAGTCAGAATGAGAGCTGAAATCTACAGAAATGATTGCTCACTAGCTTGTCTTTGAATGGGATAGGAACGTGTTACTAGGATGTGATTTTTAACCTTGGAAGTTTGAAGAAATATAAGAAGCGTGGTCTCTGTTGCCTTAGGAAATGTTCAGTGTAAGAATTTGGTAGTGACTTCATCAGAGACTATAGAAGGAAGGGTTCAAGATACCCACCTCCCTTCTCTACATGTCACTGATTTATCCATATAGGGAGATAGTGGCATTAAACTATTATAACTTGACAGCGGATAAGGATCATCTAACCAACTTTTCTTGCTCTAATTCATGCTTAGCAATCATTCTTCCAATTCTGATTTGATTTATTACATGCATTTGCTTACTGGAAGAGTGTGTTTTTCTTATTTGCACATATGTACCCAGCCTGCCTGTCTCTCCCATTTCTAGCTTGCCTTAAAATTGGATGCTGTGATTCTGCTTCCTGGAATCTAGTGTATAATAGAAAAGTTGAACTTCCAAGTATTTTAGGCTAAGGAACATAGCTAGTCTAGGGTACTGTTCTTAAAAGATCAGATGAACTTCCCCAGTGGACACTTCTCTGTTCCAGGTGGAAAGCAGCTTTTCTCAGGGAACTGATGGAGCATATTCTTTGACCTTTGTTTAGATGCAGAGGAGGGCACACTGCAGCGGGACAGCTGCCTGCTTTTGTAAATGTAATGAAACACAGCTATGCATGTGCGTTATGTATTGTCTGTGGCTGCTTTCATGCTACAGTGCCAGAGTTAAATAGTTACAACAAAGACCACATAGCCCTCAAAGCCAGAAATATGTACTATCTGGCCCTTTACAGAAAAGGAAAGTGTAGAAGATTGTTGGGTATTCAGAATCAGTGGAAATTCTTCACAGACTGTCTCAGACCCACTTCCCTGTGTCCATTGTCTTTGAACTCACTTTAAAGCTATGCATTGCAAATGTGTGGTCTGTAGTAAGCTTAATCTGTCCCAGTTTGTTTATCAGAAACAAACTGACAGACTGTTTTATGGAATAACTATGGTGCACTAGGTTCTTTTACATTGTATTATTTGCACTCATCATTGAATAATGAATTACTACAATTGGACCCAAACCTAACATTTTATGGCTTCGGTTCCAGGACTCTTTCTTACCTTCAACACAGAAATGTAACTAGTTTGTTTAGATACTGTGACTTAGGCTAGTACAGTAATGTATGATCACATTAGATGTCTAGTGTAGTGCAATTTCCAGATGTCTGCCTGTCCCAGCAGCTTCTGTAGATAAGTGTTGGGTGTTATACATTTGACTAAAGTAACAACTTCTCTCTCCTTTTCTGAAGTTGCTTTGCATTAACCATAATATTTTGTACTCAGTTGGCAAATAACTTACATGCCTTTGCAATTTTGTTTTTGCTTGTCCTTTCTTAGGTAGTTAACCTGCAGTACAGTGAAGTTCAAGATCGGGTCATGCTCACTGGCCGCCACATGGTTCGAGATGTGAGCTGCAAAAACTGCAATAGCAAACTGGGATGGATCTATGAATTTGCGACTGAAGACAGCCAGCGATATAAGGAAGGCCGCGTGATCCTGGAACGTGCTCTAGTTCGAGAGAGTGAGGGCTTTGAGGAGCATGTACCATCTGATAACTCTTGAAGAAACAGAGATAAATCCATCTTTTCCCAGGTCTCCTTCACTGAAAACAAAAATCTACTTACATACACTGTCACCTTAGCATCAGAGTCGGATTCATGAACTGCGGAACAAGAGGTTGTGAGAATCTAAGATGGAACCTTTTTTTTTTTTTTAATTTTGTATTTTCCATCCAACAGCAGTGTGTAGACAGAATATTATGCAGATGCTGTTAATTTTTTACCCTATGTTTACATCTTGAGGCAGAATCTGTCTGCAGCTATGTGGTGGGCTATGTAAGGAAAAAAGTCTGGGCTGTTAGAGTGAAAAAGTATGTTTTATGTAAATTTTGAAAGGATTAAAATGTTAGGAGTATGGTTTTTAAACTTGGACTTCATTTTAAACTTTTTTTTTTTTTAAACCCAGTTATTTCACTTGATTTGCTAGCTTCAGAGAAAAGATCCGAATCTGTGCCCAGCGCTAAAGGCTCAGTGTTAGCATGGCTTGTGCTGGCCGGTGTGCCATATTCTTGTTGGAGATGAACCGTAGCACCAGAGCCCATTCTTTGTCAGTCTTGACCCAAAAATGTCACCATTCCTAGTTATTTGTCACCACATAATTGATATTGATTGGAAACTTTTTCTGAGACGGGACAGAACTGCTGCGTTGTCTTTCCATGTAACTTAAGCATAGTAATATAAATAAAGTAATAGTTGGATGTTTTTGGTCCTGTGTTGCTTTTACAAACACCTTATAAAAGAGGAGAGTATTTGAAAAGCAATTTTCATAGTTGTAAAGTGTTTCTTTTCATCTCTTAAGCTAAATTGACCATGCATATAATATTCTTTGTTTAAATGAAAGCATACTGTTTAAACATTTAGTATTGCATTTAGAAAGTTGAACAGAATGTCAGTGTGCATTCATGCAGAAAAAATTTAACCTGCATCTGTTATAGAAAAGGGGGAAATGAAGCAACTTATCTAAAAATACTGCTTTACAAAGCATTTCAGCCTTTTCCCCTCAGTTTTACATTTATTTTTGACAAGTCTGTGGAGCCTAATAGTTTCCATCAAAGGCCTAGATCTCGTTAGCATGTTTTTCAGCTCTCTTCCCTCTGAAGTTCAGCTATTGAAATCACAACTGTACTTGGTACCCTCAAATGGAAAGGGATCAAATTTGACTTGGTGTTATTTTAGCCCCAAATTTATGACATTACAAAGTATTAAAATACAAATGTTTCTTTATCCAAACTACTTCTAGATATTCTAGTATTTGCTTCTGATGGAATTAAATGACAGTGAAACTGGTTAATTATTTGAGTGAATGAATGAATGGATGTTTTGCATGCTCAATTTCTAGCTCCTTTGTCTAGAAAGGAAATTTGCCTCAGTTGAATTAGTGAAATATTTCTGTTGTTGATACTGGAAGTGACTTCTGAGTACAGTTAATTTCCTCATTTGCCACTGGGCTCTTGGTTAGAAGCATAGGTAACAGATTAAGTAGGTATGATACTGCATTTGAAATAAGTGGACGTAAACTCTATCCCTTCTCCACCATGGACTCAATCTAAGAACAGCATTCATTCCCATTCATTTCCATACTGGCTTTTGATTATATGCAGATTCCTAGTAGCATGCCTTACCTACAGCACTATGTGCATTTGCTGTCACAATAAAGTATATTTTGTCTTGCATTGGTGCAGTACTGCTGCTTATTTTTCACTGTTGTTCTGTAGTTATCTTAATTTTTATCTGACTACATGGTATCTTTGAGTAGCTGTAGCTTTCTTCAGTTGGCAATGATAGTGACATTCTGACTTGATTAACTGCCTAATTCATGCATGAAGACATTTACTTTGCCAATATTATTTGAGATCATTTTGCCTTAGATACCATTAAGTATAGTTCAGTATATATAAACAAAAAAAACATATCACTAGGCTAACTTTTAGGCGATTGGCAGGTACCAGCAACAAACTCCTCTGCCTTTTTGAGAACACATGGACACAGGGAGGGGAACATCACACACTGGGGCCTTTTGAGGGGTGAGGGGCTAGGGAAGCGAAAGCTGGGGTGGGAAGGTTGGGGAGGGATAACATTAGGAGAAATACCTAATGTAGTTGAAGGGGGGATGGAGGCAGCAAACCACCATGGCATTTGTATACCTATGTAACAGTCCTGCAAGATCTGCACATGTCCCCCAGAACTATAATAAATAAAAACTTCAATTTGCAAAAAAAAAAAAAAAATATATATATATATATATATATATGTATATGTATATATATTGGAAGGCCTACTTTGGATTACTTACAGAAAAACATTGTTCTTTTGAGATGGGAATACTAATTAATAGGAATGATTTTTGCTTTGAGGTGGGAGAGTTAACCAAGTAGAGATGAACTTACTAGGTAGGTTATTAAGGAATATACATATGGTATTTATAAGCTTTTTTCCCCTTGACTGAAGAGGGACATTCTTCCTCTTAGTTTTAGGTGATAGTAACCATAAGCTGGTTTGATTTCAAAGTGCTTTTATTTAGAGAGACACCCAAATGAACATTTCTGGTTAAAAATAATGTTAGTAATTACATGAACATTTAAGTTATAGTTAGGAGTTGTTACTTTGGGATTAGAGGGGGAAAATAGCAGTACTGTTTCCTAAATTTACATACTCATAAAGTCATATGGGTTGTTTAAATCAGAGTCTAGGCCTAAGCCCAGGCTTAAGTCAATCAACAGGTAATTTTTGGTGGGGCAGAATTAAGAAACTACCGGCTATAAAATATTCAAGCAAGTTTATGGTGATTCATTTCTAAACATCAGTTAGAAAACTATCTCAGTTTAAACAGATACCCACTAATTGTTGATCTGATTAACACCTACTTCCCACCAGGAGCCATATTAAATTTACTTCTAATCTAGCCAGGGTGTGAATTGGGAATAAAGCAGGATTAAACTGAAGGACTCCTATTAGGCTAGCATGTTGCACTGATAGGAAGAAAGCAGAACTAAATAGAAATTAGGGTGGATACTCTAATTGTATGGCTTCTTTATTTTAAAATACTGGGCTTCTCAAATTGAAATTTCTGTGGTAAAGCATAAAATACACATTTCAAAGCATTGTTAAAGGTTGTAATCCTGGACATCACTTTGCATATTTAGGTTTTAAAAATCATCTGCAGCATGACCACCTGGGAGGCTTGTTAAACATGTGAACTATGTCATCATCCCCTTCCCCTGTACTGAATGGGTTGGAGCCAAAAAAAAAAAAAAAAAAAAATCCAGGTTTTTTTATTTTTATTTTTTGCCAAATTCCAAAAGTAACTTGTCTCTTTGATACTGTGAAGCATGTGTTTGGTCATCTGGTCTACCTCCCCATTTTTTAGCATACAATCCCTACAATCCTTGGAGTGTTCAAAGTGTGTTCTTTTTTGTAAGCTAATATTGACTGATAGCCAGGGTAGAGCTGGTCATGGGAAAGATACAGGCTTGAAGAGAGGTTTGGTACTTCCAGCCTCACAGAGCCACCTCCAGGGAGGGGAGAAGGGCTGTAGGCCAAGTTGATTACTAATTGCTGTCAGAGAGGCGGGATTGGCTAGAATGGCCCTGGCTCAGAAAGGTGGACAAGAAAAATGATAGAAGGGTGATGGGTCAGAACATGGCCACCCATGGTATAGAGCTGCAGCTAAACTCAGTTCCTAAAAGCTACCAGCGAAATTTAGAGATGGATCCAACTCGTAGAGGTGGTTCACTGGATGCATAAGGAAATGCAAGCTAATAAGAAAAGTGAACTATATAATACCTTGGTAGTATAATAACCAAAGTATTATATAGTTATTATCTATAATAGCTAAAATGAAACAAGACTGCTGGGTCCAACCTTGATGCTGCACCAAGCCTAGGTTTCAGGCTGAGCTTCAGCCACAAGCCTCAAGCCACCCACAAGGGCAAAGTTACACAGCAACAACAAAATACCTCTCAGATCTGTGGTTACCAAGAAGGTAGTCAATGTCCGGAAAAGACAAAAGCAAGTAACTTGTGAAACATGAGGGTATAGTGTACAAGGAGTTGTTGCATTTTGTAGATCATTATCACCAGCTTTCTGAGGAACCTTTGCTAAAATGGACTATGAGAGTAACTAATTTAGGGACAGTATCTTTCGTTTTAAATGCCACAGAATGGAAGAACATGTTTGGGTTGATGGAGGACCCACAGCTCCCTATTGAAAGATTGCAGATGGCTAAACATGATCCAGGCACACAGGAGGTTATTCCTGAGGGAATAGCCAGTCTGGTGCACTGGATAAAAGCCACTGTAAGGTCTGTTTACCCTGAGAATGGCACTGTCCAGCTTCACCTGTAAATGCCAAGCAGAACACCCAAGATAAAGCAGCTAATATGCTTCATGTGCAAGCCATGTGGGACTGGCTTTATGATTGGGATATTCATGCACCATGTATGCCCATTACCCAGGTCACAGCCAATGCTATAGTTAAGGGAGCCCCATTTTCATGGGCACCTCATACAACCTTGCTGCTACAAAACGTCACTAATACATGAGAATCATTATTCAAAGAGTTATTGAAAATCAGAACATTTATAGTTGTGGCATATTACTACCTGATAATAGTAGCCTGTGTTTGTCACAAATGGCTGATAGGCTAAGAAGTATGGAAAGGAAAAAAAAAAACATTAATATGGGTTTCCATCTGCTTTAAAAAGTGTATTTAAATGGTTTAATACACCAATTATATCAACTGTCTTTAAGGAGCAGAAGAGTCCCTGGAAAAGAGGCATCTAGTTTCTGGGAAGACTGCTACGTGTAAAATCTAAAGACATATCTTCAATGCTGATTAACTTTAGCTGTGTGACTTTGGGAAGTCACTTAACCTCTGAACCTTCGTTCTCTCACTTACGAATTGTCAAAGCAAGCCCTGTCTTAAATCTTGTCAGAACATAGTGAAATATAGACCATAAAAACGTGTTGATAAGCAGTATGCATATATCTGGAATAACTACTTTTTTCAGTAATACTGAACAATTCCTCATAATTTAACCTAATTTATTCTAAACTATAGAATGACTAGAAAGCTTTCCAAGTTCTTTAAATCATTTCTGTACTTAACATGTACCGCTAAACCTTTCAGCAAATGAGGATTTGAAATCTGCATTTTATTAAATGTTACCATCATGATTTTTCACTTTAAGGAATTTTTCATAATCTGCTATAATAGAATTTTACATTGCTTTCAAAAACCTTGAAAGCTTCTATTTTTCTCCTACCATGGAGCAGAAGAGAAAAAAGGTAAAACTCTGATTGAATATAGTATCAATGGTAATTAAAAAGCCACCATTACCTCCCCCGCCACCCCCAGACAAGCTAATTTTGAGAATCTGCCAGAGCTTTTCCTAATAGCAACTAACTCATTTTCTTTCTCCTATGTTGGTCTCATCTTACTGCATACTATTGCTATAATGATGTTTGTCCAGTTTTTAAAGAATCCTAAAGTTGTGAGACAAAACGGTTTATATGCCTCTTCTGATATGCCCTACAGATGAACAAGTTATCTCTTGCTCCTAGATTTAAAGCAAAATACAAAGACACATTCTATATAATTTTAAAAACCTGTATCCAAAGCAAATTTGAAAGATCAGCTTTGCAGAAGGTGATATTTGTGTTCTTGAGGATAGACCAGAGATTTTCTCAAACTGCAGGGATGGTGCAGTTTGAAAAACCCCCTGGTGTGCCTGAGCCAGGAAAGGAGGTTGGCTTCAGCCACTCCTCAGAATTTCACTCTCCTCCCAGCAGTCGAGCTGCCATGGAGGAAGCTGTCAGCAACTGGCCACCACCTTCTCAACTATCCCACTCTACCTGGAGCCCTCCCAGAAAATACTGGGCAAAGTGGAGGCATTACTATGAACACGAGAAAATTCCACGAGTATAATCTCTTGCCAGCTAAGCCACCTCCCTTATCCCAGGTTCCCACCCCAATGCAAGGTGCTCAGAGGCGTTTCAGAAACTTGTCAATATGCCAAAAGGAATAAAATATTTCCCTTTCTGAGTCAGTCAGGTTCTGTGTTAGAGAAGGCTCCTTAGGGCAACAACGAGAAGCGAGCTTTAAAGTTTGAGGGGGGCGGTTTTTTAAAGAACTTGGCTGATAAGGAGTAAAACATTCTAATGATCCTGCTAAAATTTACACTGAAAAAAATGTTTTTAATAAATCAGCTGGAACCTTTGCTACCAGAAAAGTACCAGTAGGTGGCATGAGTGTGCAAGAAATTCCATTCTTAACCACCACTCTGACCTATCTTTTGGAAAAGAGGAACGTTTGGGCAGTCAGTTCTTGTTGCAGTTAGTCCACTAGAGTGCAGTACCAGGTGCTGATGCAAGGGACGGTCTCACTGAAACGGCATGACATCATTGGGTAGAATTGAATTATCGAGAAAATTCTTTGCAAATTCTCAAGTGCTATGCAATAGTACTGTTTCCACTTTGTGAGACGATTTTTTTTTTCTGCCATGTGTGTTTTAGTATCAAAAGCTTTAACTTACACAACTTCAAAAATGCTTTTCATCAAAAACTATGTTTTAATATTAGCTTTAATTTGGTACTGGTAACCTGTCTCAGAAAATTGAATGTCACAGTGTGACTTTGAAGTTAACCTCTGTATGTTTCATTTCCTTGACTTTAAAATAGGGAAAATAATTTCTAGAGAACATGTGTGAGCACTTTATAAGCCATATGGAATTCTAAAAATGATATATATTTCTATAACTTGAATGAGGTTCAGTGTTACTTAACCGGTAGCGTGGGCTCCAGTTGCTACAAAGAATTTGCTCGTTCATTTCTCCAGTCAGCAGTGCTTGAGTGCCTGTTATGTGTGGCAGGCAGTGAAGTAATACAGCAACACCTGGCACCTATTTCCCAGCGGCCAGATGAAGGATGTTTGCAAAGCCAGTAAAAATACTGAATGCATTTCTGCTGCAGGAAATGAAAGGCATTCAGTGTAGGGGTGCATGAACTCATGAAGCAGAATAAAAGGTCTTCCCTTTTCCAGCAATTGCTTAATACTCTGCATTAGGAAAGAGGAAACCTTTCAGATTAAGTGAAAATAAATCTATTTCCATGTGTAAGAGATTCTGAAATTAGATTAACCATACACCCTAAAACAAGCCTTATCTATCTCCCTTGCAGAAACAAATATAAATCAGCAATTTTGGGGCATACGCCAATAGGAACACTGACACCTCTGGCATCCAGGCCAACTGGAAGGCTTCTGTAACAGTGAGGGGCAGGGAGCCAAGGCTCAGAGCTGCCTTTGCACAAGGAACATCTCAGGTAAAGCATGAAGGTAGGTTGCTGGGAGGAAGAGAAGTGAAATTGAAAGAACAGTACATTTGTAGGACCTCAGGTTTAGCCATTGGCTGTGATCAATGTCAGTGATCTCCAACTTATATGCTACCACGTGTCAGTTCACTCAAGAAGATGGCTTGGGGTAGACAGCTGAAACCAGGGCTTCTGGGGTGAGCAGGGGAGAGCATGTGCCCCAAAAGATGATCACTTTCAATTTAAGAGAAAATTCTGGCCAAACACAGTTCATTCTTTGGGCCATAGGGGCTTCAGTTTATATCCTTTAAGCTAGTCTACCCTCCCATTTTAAACATTTGCAAACTAAGGCCAGGAGAAGTGAAGTGACTAAGCTAAGTTCTCATCGCAAGGAGCAGAGAGAGATGAGTATCCAGGGTGAGACATTTCAGGCTAACCGTCTTAAAAATGTAGTAATATTTTCAAAACAAACTGGTGAGGCATACTGGCAAAGACTGAGGACCCTGAGGCCAGAGTGTCTGTGCCTGAATCCCAGCTTTCACACAGGATAACTACGCCCTGAGGCAAGCTTCTTCACCTTTCTGTGCCTCTGTTCCCTCATCTCCAAAACAGAGATGACAACAGTACTACCTTCCTAGGGTTTCTGTGAGGCTAAAATGAGGTAATTGATGTAAAGTGCTTAGACCAATGACTGGCCCATAACTATTATCACTCCCATTTATAGATGAAAATGTATGCTCAGAGGTTAAGGTCACACACTTTTGCTTAGAGATCAAGTGTCTGCATGTACACAGACAGCTGGTGTGGAGCTCCCTTTTAGATGTCTGATTTCCAAGCCTGTCCACCTAAGCCCCACATCTGCAGCGACCAGGCTTGGGAAAGAAAACAAAAGGAGGGATTGGTACAGAGGCCAGAGCGAGGCACCAGTTGTTTCTACTTCTCAAGAGTAGCTAGGCTTCTAGAAAAGCAAGCAAGGATGTAGTTGACATGTATCAGTGTTTCTCGACTTGAGCATGCATAGGAATCACCCGCAGATATGTTAGAACAGCCTGCTGGCTGCACCCTCAGAGGTTCTGTCTAATTCCTCAGGGCTGGGTGGGGCCTGAGAACCTGCATTTCCAACCAGTAGATGATGCTGGTGCTGCCAGTTCAGAGAGCACAGTTTGAGAACCACCGACATACCTCTTCTAATCCTTAAAATTAAGCTTATGGGCGTGGCATCATCTTCATTTTCTTATAGAGAAAACCAAGTTCGGAGCATGTGACTGACTCATCCAATGATACAGTATTTGTAAGGAGTGGAATTGATCTTGAGTTCAGCTGGTCTGACTTTGAAGCTCTTTGTCTTGTGATTTTTCTATCTCACCATGCAGCATGAGGCATGAGCATTTATGCTCTGCCAGGCACAGAGCTGTGGGCCAGAGAAACAAAGATGCACAGGGTCTCTGTCGTGAGCAGGAGCATGTGGGTGAAGAAAGTGAGGACAGCTTCTCTGGAGAAGGGAAAGCCTAGCCACCAGGTTCTACCGTCGTCCTTCCTAGTCCACCAACTGCCTTACCTCCTCTACCTCACAGCTGCTGAGTTGGACCAGTCACAGCCCTGACACCTGCCTTCACTGGCCCTCCCCTCCCTACCCTGCGAGGCCCCATCTGCCTCCATACACTCACTGCCCCCAAAGCTTCAGGCATACTAAGTCCTCGTTCACCCCAGGAGTGACATGCACGCTCTCTCCAGCTTGCTCTGCTGCATTCGGTCTTTCTTCTGACTAGGATGCCTACTCCCTGCTTTCCCTGGAATTCTCCTACTTGTCCTTGAAGACTCAACTCCTCGGGCCACCTATCTCTCGTGCCAGTTAGTGTGGGTTATGTGCTCTTCCTGTCCCTTCCCGAGAAACTCCGGCTTACCCCTTTCATAGCACTTGTGTACATTGTTGTATGGTTATTTCCTGGCCTATTTCTCCTATACCAAATTTCTAGTCTCAATCAACTTTAAGTCGTCAAGAGCTTCAATACTTGTCTACACATTAGAATCACCTAAGTATCTTTCAAAAATTCCAAAGCCCAGGCTACTTCAGACTAATTAAGTCACAATCTTTGAAGGTGGAACAGGCCATCAGTATTTTTTAAACCTTCCCAGGTGATTCCAATATGCAGACAAGCTTGATAAGCGCTGAAACAGAGTTTTAATAAGTGCAGGATGAGTTGTGTGTGTGGTTGGATAAATGGATAGTTAGATGGCAGATGGATGGATGGATATATGGATGATTAAGCTGAAGGTTGAAACAGAGTGCCAAGCAGGCAGAGGGAGAAGTGGTTTCAGTAAGAACTAACAGCATAAGAAAAATCCCAGATAACAAGGTACACAGGAACTGATAGAAAACTAACAAGGTAGTGAGGGGGCAGGCACACTGTAAAGGGCCTGGCCTGCCATGCTCAGGAATTTGAATTTAGTGCTATGGATAGATGGAAGCCATACAAGGATTATACACAGAAGAGTGAAATGCTCAAATATATTTTTTAGAAAGCCAGTTGGCAATTATGAGACCTTATTGGAACAGGGAAAGGCAGGAGGCAGGAAAAAAATGATTTTTCTGCTCGACCCTCCTGCTAGAGAACTGGCCTCTTGGAGGCTGGCCAGCTTTCAGGAGTGGCAGCCCACTGAAGGCCGAATCATGGGAGCACTGGAAACAGGGGGGTGGGTGTGGTGTTCCTGATCTTCAGCTGCTGGCAGAACTAGGACTCAAATCCAGGTCTTCCTGCCTTCAAGTCTCATAACTCTTTACACTTACTTCAAATTAGCAGCTCCTCCAGATGGTTGCTCTCACTCAATACCCTCATGGGAAGAGCGAGAATTGACTAATTCATGCACAAGGGCAAACAGACATTGATTCATCAGTGGCCAGTGATAATCAACATTAGCCCTGCCAATGAAGCCATTTGCTTTGGGAACCGAACTGCAAAGAGAAGCAGTGGTGAAGTCATTAATCATGCTTTCCTATTTTGTCTCCTTTTTCATTATTTTGTAGAGATATGGGTCTCTCTGTGTTTCCCAGGCTGGTCTTGAAATCCTGAACTCAAGCGATCCTCCTGCCTTGGCCTCCCAAAGCACTGAGATTACAGGCATGAGCCACCTAAAGCAGCCGATTTTATCTTCTGTTTAATCCATTAATCAATCAGCTCTCTGATGCTCTAGCAATTATCCTCTGAACTGGGTTTCCTTGTGTTACCCAGGAGGCAGCTCACCTTGCTGCCACCCCATTTTCACTGAAGCTACTTTTTTCTTCTGGCCAGATACATGCTGGAGTGTCTTTTCTTCTCCCTAATTCCCCAGACTTGTGACCCAGAAAGGGAAGGGCATGGGGAAGAATGTATGTTCTGGAGTCAGAGGAGACCTCAAACTCTTCACTGGGTCTCCTGCTTCCCCACCCTGGTGGGTTCCCTTGCCACACATGGAGAAGTCACACTCCCTTGCCACACATGCCACACACAAGTCTATACCTGGGAGAGCCAATCAGACCCTGTATGCTTGCTCTATTTTTTTTTTTTTTAACTTTTGCAGATATGGGGCCTCCCTAGGTTGCCCAGGCTGGTCTCGAACTCCTGGGCTCAAGTGATCCTCCAGCCTTGGCCTCCTCCCAAAGTGCTGGGATTACAGGTGTGAGCCACCACAGCCGGCCTTCTGTTTTTTGGGTTTTTGTTTTGTTTTTTTTTTTGTCCTTTCTTTCCTCATCAGGTAATTCATTTTTCTTTCTCCCTTCTCTTTTATTTCTGTTTATTGTTTTCTCTCTTCTTCTTTCTTCTGCAAGCATCCTCCTTTGCTTACAGCTACTTCTTTCCCATTTGTCTCCTGTTACCTTCCCCAGGGCTGTCTCACCCAGATCTCTTTCTGGCCAGGAGTGGGCACCGAGCTCTCCAAGCTAAGCACCTAACAAGCAAGAGGTGCTGCAAGGGCTGGCTACCTGGTACTTTTGCATACTCTCCTTTCTGTGTCTGTCTCCTCTGTTTTGGAGCAACGTGATGGAGTACCCAGAGCACGAGCTCTGGAGTCAGGCCTCTTTTCACATCCTGACACTGCCACTGACTGATTCTGTGACCTCAACCATGTTTTTGACCTCCCTGAGCTTCAATTTCCTCATCTGTGCATACCTCCTGGATTGTTATCCCGAAATGCCTAGGGAGGCATTCAAGCACGGTGAACATAGCACAGTCTTGTGAGTGTGAATGCTGACTCAACTTCTTACTGGCTGTGTGACCATAGTACCTCACTTCTCTAAGCCCCAATTTTCTAACCTCTTCTATGAGATGGTAGCCAGACCAAGCTTGTAGGGTTTTTGTGACGATAAAGGAGGTAACTCAGGGAAAGTGCTTAACATCTGGACACATAGTAAACATGAAATAACTTCCAGTTGTATATTATGACTATTGTTGCTTTGTATTACTTGTACACTACCTAGCTCCTGGTAGGTACTTGTGGTGGCCAAGATGGCCCAGTCAGGCCTGGAGATGGCTGCAGCCCCGGCTGATGTACGAATGGCAACCTCATGGGAGACCCAGAGCCAGAACTGGCCAGCCAAAATGTCTGAGTTCCTTGGGAGATCTTATAACAAAACGCATAAATTGGGAGGCTTATAACCAGAAAGCATTTATTTCTCACAGTCCTGGAGGCTGGGAAGTCCAAGGCCCCAGCCGATTCTGTGTCTGGTGAGGACCTGCCTCCTTATAGAGCGTGCCTTCTTGCTGTGTCCTCACACAGTGGAAGGGGAAAATTCTGGTGTCTTCTACCCCTTATAAGGGCACTAATCCCATTCACAAGGGCTGCACCCTCATGACCTAATCACCTCTCAAAGGCCTCACCTCATAATACCATCACATTGGGGATTATGTTTCAACATGGGAATTTAGAGAGGATGTAAACATTCAGACCGTAGTACCTACCAAATTCCTGCCCCATAGAAACTGCATGATCAATTCTTATTGTTTTAAGCGACTCATTGGTTATTAATTAATACAGTGCTTAAAAAAATAAAAAGTCCCCCCTCCCTTCCAAGTGAGAGAAAACAGATTGGCATTTCCTTCTGCAAATCCATGCAGCCCAGCACGTGGTCAGCAAGGAGAGTCACTGCACCATATTCTGGTCTGGCTGTGTGGGTATTTTCCTCACTAAGGCAGTGAGCACACCCAGGTTAGGCCAGAGGAGAGGCCAGACCGTTAAAGAGGAGGCCCCTGCTCCATCAGTGAGCTGATGGTGGCCCCAGGAGAACATTCAATCCCAAGAACCAGCTCAGGCCAGGCTCCTGCCCTGTACCAGGAAGCCCAGAGAATGATTCTGAGATTTGCTTCCTGGGCTTGAAAGCAAGTTTCTGGGCAGGCTTGAATACAACTCCCCAGTGGCCAGAGATGCTCCTGTTCTTGGACTTGAGCAAAGACACCAAGAAGGGTGCCATGGCCAGCGGCATCACCTGGGGAAAGGCTTTCTAAGCTACTCATCTGCCCTTGAGAAGAAAAGGACAGAGGACCTGGCCCAGGAGACAGGTCTTGCTCCTTCTGCTGTCCTGTGTCAACCCCAGCCCCCATCGCTGTCAGTGACTACCCTTGTGGTTGCTTCATAACCAGCATGTGAGTCTCTGGCTGTAGGTGGGCTTAGGCATCTCATGACTGAAGCTTTGGGACCCCCTGTCAGACTCTGGCATCACTGTCCCTCCCCAGCGCCCCTTGCAAACCCAAGTGGGGATCAAACTCAGCCCCAACTGGATCTGCCCCAACCTTAGAAGTACTGTTGGTTGGGCGCAGTGGCTCACACCTGTAATCCCAGCACTTTGGGAGGCTGATGTGGGTGGATCACGAGGTCAGGAGTTTGAGACCAGCTTGACCAACATGATGAAACCCCATCTCTACTAAAAATACAAAAATTAGCCATGTGTTTTGGCACGCACCTATAATCACAGCTACCCAGGAGGCTGAGACAGGAGAATCACTTGAACCTGCGAGGTAGAGGTTGCAGTGAGCCAAGATCGTGCCACTGCACTCCAGCCTGGGCAATAGAGCGAGACTCCATCTCAAAAAAAAAAAAAAAAAGTGCTGTGAATCTACTCTAATCATCAGTTTAGACCATCAGAGACCATACCTAAGGACCAGCCAGACCCAAAGAGGGCCACATAGCCAGCTGGAATCAGGGCTGCAGAGTGCAGAGCCTACTTCCTTCCAGGAGGTGGAAGAGGTAAGTGAGACAGCTGAACACACCCCCCACCCCCCGCTTTCTTCCTATGTCCTTCAGAAAAACCAGACAGTCCTTATGGCTCACACTTCCCCAGAGCCTGAGACACAGGGTGTCAAGGCCTTTCAGGTCCTTCTGCTACATCTCCCTGGCCCAGTAAAGGCAGCACTTTGCAGGAGAGGGAGGAAAGAGTTGGACATATCCTGGATGCCTCACCTCATTCCTTGTTGGTGTGTGGGGCTGGAGGTGAGAGGTCATCACAAGGGGTGAGAGGGTAAAAGTTAAGTTACCTCGAGAAGCCCCAGCCCCAGCCCCAGGAATGATCCCTGATACCTGCTCTCCCTTCCCATAGACTGGATAGGAAGCAGGACCACCCTCCTCCCTGAGGGGACTTGTGGAAATGCAACAGAGGCATTTTTTTTCTCATAATGTGGTATGTTTAAGCATCTACACATTGCAATATATATATAGAAGTAACATTATAAATTACTTTTAGTGTCTTCTTTATATTACAGCACATTATTTGTAATTATTTGGATTATGCATAAAGCCAGACTTTAATAATTATGGATTTCAGCATTGTAAGGGTGGCACTAACGTATTTATTATAAAATATGGGCACTCATTCTGATTGTGTAGAGAACCACAACTATGGAGGGATCACTTACTGCCCTAGCTACCCCTTGGCAATCCACCCTTACAATGGGAACCTCCTTTATTGGCTCCAAAATGATGCCATTGTTATCATTAATCATTATATAGATCTGATTGGAACAGACATAGATAATGCTTTAACCTTCACTCAGGTACATATCCTAAGCCCATCCTTATATCAGCCCTATGGTCAGTTTCTTAGGTATGTTAGAGACAGCTATTAGGTATTTTCCATATGTGCTTCTTTAATCTCTGCTTCTAACAACAATCCTTCAAGGTAGGTACCTTTACTCCACAGGTAAGATAACTACAGCTCAGAAAGGTTACATAACTTGCCCAGAGAGCTCAGCTGGCAGTGGAAGAAATAATCTTGCTGGACTTTCAAGGCTGTGCTTATCACACATTCCTGGGGCTTTTAAGAACAAGCCTGCCCCCATTGATAACAAGTCTGATCCCATAGTTGCGGTCACAAGTATCCCAAAGATGATTGTTTCTATCCTGTGTCTCCCTGGGACCCTCTTTGTCGGTCCCTTCCCCATCTCAATTCTAGCAGTGAAGTAAATTCCGCCCCTAGAAAGATGTGCTAAGGTGACTGAACCAGTCTGTCTGCCTGCCCAGTGAGTCACCTTCCCTCTCCAGATGCGCCTTGTTGTTATTGTAGAATAGCAAAGGCTTTAGTATGTGGATAGGGTTAATCCACATTCATCCCTTTTGTTTTCAGAATTTTCCTGTTACGTAGTAGGTACTCAATAAATATTTTTATAAGTAAATGCTTTGAGGGGCTTATGGTCTGGAGGGCATGCTAAAACTAAGTAGATAAAAGAAACCATGCCGTAGGAATATATTCATTCAACAAATCATGACTGAGCACCAACTATGTGTAAGGCACTATGCTAAAGGCTGTGTAGGACCCTCCAGAAGACTAAGTCACTACTTACATACAGAACACAGCTGTGTGCAAAATGAAAGGTGCTCTATAGCCATCAAGAGGCTGGGGTGGTCCCTTCTGGCCCGGGGAAGAAAGTGGAGAATTATGAGCGTCTAAGTGGTAGGCTTTGGGAAGAAGCTGCACATTTACATATTTTTAGGAAAATCACCCAAAAAGGAGCTCTTTGGAAGGTCTGTGCTTCCATCCCAGGCACATTCACCTTTCCAATCCCCAATCCTGTCAGGGGCTCTTTCCTGGAGCAGGTAAGAGCAAAGAAAATCAGCAGACGCTCTATCAGCCCAGGATGAAGAGAATCCCCCAACAAACTTTTTTTTTTTTTCTTTTTGAGGCAAGGCCTCTCTCTGTCTCCCAGGCTGGAGTGCAGTGACACAGTCACGGCCCGCTGCAGCCTCCACCTCCTTGGCTCAGGCAATCCTTCCACCTCAGCCTCTCATGTAGCTGGAACCACAGGCATGTGCCAGCCACCATACCTGGCTAATTTTTTTTTTTTTTGGTAGAGACAGGGTCTCACTATGTTGCCCAGGCTGTTCTCAAACTCCTGAGAGCAAACAATCCTCCTACCTCAGTCTTCCCAAAATACTGGGGTTACAGGCATGAGACACAGCATCTGGCCCCAAAAACATATTTAGAAGGCCATTATGGCCTGCCTCTATGTGAAAAATTTCTTGTCAGAAATGTGTTTGCCTCATTACAAGGAAGCAACCTCCCCTTAGCAGATTGGAACAGCTTCACCCGCTTCTCAGCAGTCACGAAATTGATTTTCTGTTCCCTCTGGACTCCCTCTGGACAGTGGAACTCAGTTATCAAGCTTCACTTCCTGTTCTCCCGGTAACCCTATTTGGCGAAATTAGAATTAGGAGTTTAATTCAATGTAGTGCAAAGCCCAATGAGATTAACTTTATGGTTTCAAGACCTTCGCTAGGAAACAGATTCCTGCATTCTCTATTTCTCTTGCAAAAATTGACATACATCTAAAAAGGAAAGGATGTTGGGGGCACATCAGCCTCCTGGGGCCTGGACCCCTCTACTCCACTCTGAATCTGTTCAGTCCTAGATATCTAAGAACCCACTCTGTGAAGCTTGACCTGTACCTATCTTTTAAAACAATAATTTTTTTCTTAGATTTCTTTTCTGTGTAGCATAAAAGTAAGGTGGCCAACTGAGCCAAAACACAAATAGTTGCCATTCTTCAGGCACTTCCCAAGGGGATGCAGTTTCCCAAGGGGGATGAGGCATTTATGTACTCCTCACCATCGTTGTCTTGAAGACATATGTGACCTTGCTGTGGCACAGGGCTGCATACTCAGAAGGGCCCTGTGCTTGGTTTAGTGCTCTGCCGTTGTTCTCTTGAAATCTATAATACTTTTTGAGCAAAGGACCCTACATTTTCATTTTACACTGCAACTGCAAAGTATGTAGCCAGTCCCATCCTCACCATAACCCTTTTGTTTGGTAGGTATTGTTAATCCACTCCCCGACCTTTTATTTTTTTGGAGATGGAGTTTCGCTCTTGTCCAGGCTGGAGGGCAGCGGCACAATCTCAGCTCAATGCAGCCTCTGCCTCCTGGGTTCAAGAGATTCTCCTGCCTCAGCCTCCCAAGTAGCTGGGATTACAGGTGCATGCCACCACACTCAGCTAATTTTGTATTTTTAGTAGGGACGGGGTTTCTCCATGTTGGTCAGGCTGGTCTCCAAGTCCCAACCTCAGGTGACCCACCTGCCGCAGCCTTCCAAAGTGCTGGGATTACAGGCATGAACCACCGAGCCTGGCCTCATTAATCCCATTTTTTAAATGGAAAACTTATGATTAGAGGAGGCTCAGTAACTTACCCAAGGTCATACAGACTGACGATGGCAGCTTTGGGCTTTCAAGCCAGGTCTCTGCTATTAACCCCAGACTTACTGCCCTCCTGGCTCAGCTAATTCCAGTCAGCCATCTCTCTGAATAAGGATGTTAATTCTGGGTAGTCCAGGTCAGAGCCCATTAGCAGGTGGTTTTTCCCTTAATCATCAACATTGTTACTTTAGCTCTCTAAATAGCTCTGCATGTAAGGTATTTATTTTCTGAAAAAAATGTTCAGCAAAATGTAACAAATTTTGCCTTTGAAACCTAGGCGATCTTTTCATCCTCATACACTTTTAAAATGACATTAGGGATGTCAACATGAAGAATATTTGCTCTATAACAAAATTACATTTCTTTCTAAGATGTAGTGATTTAATAATTAAAACAGTGTCCATAAAATATAAATACAAAGTATCCATAAATAAATTAAATTGGATTGCAGCTGTTAAGAGCCAATTATCATGTGAGATATCTCTGATGGTCAAAATAATAAGAGAGAGGAATATTAATTTTGACATTCCCTATAGACCATAAGTATAAATTGCTAAAATGGTCTAATACGTTATGAAACTTTATTGAGATTTGAGATGGCCCTTAAAATATTCATTGTGTGTTAGAAATTAGTTGTCTTGATTGATTTTAGTTATAATTCCATTATATGTTTACAAGATGGAGGAAGATAGGGTGCCATAAAACAGATGTCTACTTATGAAATTATAGTAGCAATTAAGATGGTGGCTCCATGATTAAGAAGCAGAGAAACCTAGATTTGAATCCCAGTCTCACCACTTTCTGGCTGTGTGACCTTGAGCAATTTACTTAGCTTTTCAAACATCCTCATCTTTTGAAAAGGGTGATGATGAGGAATAAATTAGATGATGTGTAAAGCATATAGCCCAGAGACTGGCACTTAGCAAGCACAAAATCAGTATTAGTTCTTATACTTCTGCTGCCACAGTAGGGGAAGTTGAAGTGCTTAGAAAGACAGCACTTTCCTATTTTGGTTATTATGCATCGACTTTGATCTTAAGGACCATAAAATATTCTTTAGCACCAACTTGAGAAATTAACGGGGCCGGGCGCCATGGCTCATGCCTGTAATCCCAGCACTTTGGGAGGCGAAGGCAGGCAGATCACAAGGTTAGGAGTTCAAGATCAGCCTGGCCAACATAGTGAAACCCTGTCTCTACTAAAAATACAAAAATTAGCTGGGCATGGTGGCGGGCACCTGTAGTTCCAGCTACTCGGGAGGCTGAGGCAAGAAAATCGCTTGAACCTGGGAGGCAGAGGTTGTGGTATGCCAAAATCGCACCACTGCGCTCCAGCCTGGGCAACAGAGTGAGACTCCATCTAAAAAAGAAAGAAAGAAATTATTGGGGATATTCTCAGTGGTGTGGGTGTAGCAGGGGGAGCTGGGGAACCCTGATTTGTAGCATTCGACAATTCCCATGGTGTAAATAATCTTACCATGACTGATTTCAACCTACCAAAGTGATATCCCTAAATGTGGAGCTGGGAATGGTGTGCACACTTGCGTCTCATGAGCCAGCATAACCCGGCTCCCGTTGGTCCTACTGGTACTTTGGAACTAAGAATGAAAATGCTGCGTTGGTTCTCTTTCCGGCTTGGTTGATCCCTAGTTGCAAGATCCTTTGCAATTCACATCATCCCTGGGCCTCAGCTTCTTTATTTGTAAAATGAAGACAGCAATACCTACCTGGTATGACTTATTGGGCTGATGTGACAACCAAATAAATATAGGACATGAACAATTATTGAAACTGCAAAACACAATAAAAATAATTGATAGTTGTTGATGCACAGACTACTACTATAGTTACCAATCTTAAAAGTCCTGGGATATGGAATTCCTTTGTCTTTTGATCTGCTATTCAGCTGGGCCCTGGAGCTCTTGGTTTACTTACCCTAATATTTTGCTCTTCCTTTTGTGACCATTTTTTTCTTTTCTTTTAGGGGCTCTGTCTCCAGGCTGGAGTGCAGTGGCGCAATCTCGGCTCACTGCAACCTCTGCCTCCTGGGTTCAAGCGATTCTTCTGCCTCAGCCTCCTGAGTAGCTGAGACCACAGGCATGTGCCACCACACCTGGCTAATTTTTTTGTATTTTTAGTAGACATGGGGTTTCACCATGTTGGCCACGATGGTCTCGATCTCTTGACCTCGTGATCCGCCCACCTCGGCCTCCCAAAGTGCTGGCATTACAGGGGTGAGCCACCATGCCCAGCCTTTTGTGACCATTTAACTCAGTGATTATCTGCACAATTAACAATAAAATTGGTTAGTTAGGCTCTTCCAAGCCACTGGAAATAAAGACTGGCTCCTGCTACCTGAGGCTGCAGAGCTTGGGAAGCCATCCATTCAGATAACCCACTGCCGGCTGGAGCACAGGAACAAGGTTCTTGTCCTTCAGGGTTATTATGGTGGCCTGGTTGCTTTGTTGTCCCCTCAAAAGTGGATGTCATTAGTCCCCTGCTGATCACAAAGATGAAACTGTGTCCATCTCTCAGTTTCTTTCTTTTTTCTTTGAGACCGAGTTTCTCTCTTGTTGCCCAGGCTGGAGTGCAGTGACATGATCTCAGGTCACCACAACCTCCGCCTCCCAGGTTCAAGCGATTCTCCTGCCTCAGCCTCCCTGAGTAGCTGGGATTATAGGCATGAGCCACCACATGCAGCCAATTTTGTATTTTTTGGTAGAGACGGGGGTCTCAAACTCCGACCTCAGGTGATCCGCCTGCCTTGGCTTCCCAAAGTACTGAGGTTATAGGCGTGAGCCACCGCGTCCAACCCATCTCTCATTTTCTTTGTCTCCTCTTGACTGCTCTCTGTTGTGACCACCTCTGCTTCCACCACATTGAAAGATGCTCAGTGCAGTGGTAGGAGCCTGAGTCACAGTGCCTGGGTTCAGATCCGGCGCCATCGGGTTCTTGCTTTGGGCTTGTCATCTAACCTAGCTGTGCCTCAGTCCCTTCGTCTGTGAAATGGGGACAATAGTACCCACCCCCTAGGGTTGTTATGAGATTAAAAGAGTTGAGACATGTGAGATGTTAAGAACCGCGTCTAGCATACATGGCAGCAGTAGTTGCTGGCAGCTGCCTTATGCTTCCATGGCTGTCTCTCTGTGGTCCCCCATCAAGTCCAGGTTCTAATGAGGGCCATTTGACACTGGTCAATGGAGTATTTCCCTCTGGAGGCACGGTTCTCATGGATGCCGGCTTTTCTTATGTCTGCATAAATGTGGCTGCCTTTGATGATATAACAAGGTCCCAAGGGACAGAGCATGGCACATCACAGGGAGGAGCCACCAGAGCCCAAATTCATCCAGGAGGAATGTGGTCATCCCCCAGCTTCTCTCCTTTCCAGCAAGCAGTCCTTTCTGAACATCCGCAAGGAGGCAACATCAAACCACAAGCACTTCAAGGAAGACAGTCCATGGCAGGGTACAGGAAGGTTCTGGGGGTGATAATCAGAGGAACATAAAAGAATGCCATAGTTTACTCTTTCATTAGCAGACATTTTAGAGGTTTGCCCTTCACTATTCTTGGTTTGAAAATCCATTCCTTAAAAGCTGTGGTGACAGCCAATCTTTTCCCACCCCAGTACTCCTGAGTGGCCCTTCTGGTTGGAAACAGCCTATGAGGATATCAGTGTGTCTCAGGCTGGGGCATGATCATCTCCAAGGGGCATGATCCTCTTGATAAGAAACAGTCAGCTTCTTCATTTTCTTCAGAGGGAAAGCATTTAAGAGTGTGTTTCCAAGGTTCAGCTGCTCATCTAATAACAATAATAATTACCTTAATGTTCTTCAATAGGGGATTAGTTAAACAAATTATGGTACATCCATGGTACATGATGCAGCCATTAAATTAAGTGAAGTAGAGTGATACACTGTATTTCATTAATCCTTACTCCACTCTATATCTGTACCACTTGGGTGGCTTTGGAGTTAAAGGGCAGTGCCCAGTTGCATCCTGAATTGAAATCCTGCCCCTGGATGGAAGCCAAAATTCCATTTCCATGCTGGCTGCCTGAAAGGGGAGACAGATGACAAGGCATGAACAAGTTTCCTGGAACATCACTGGGAAGCCAAAAGGACATTGTAGAGATGAGGCTGAGGCTAGAATGACAATTTCTGGGAGACGGCAAGGTTCAGAACTGGATGTTCCAAGTGGAGGACGAGTGTGAGTCACTCAATTGAGAAGTCTCTAAGACTCCCTTGTGGAATCACAGTCGGATGGTCAGGCTGGTTCAAGGATGGCAACCTGCCTGCCTACCAGATGCTGCCTTGAGGACTCAGCTGCTCCTGTGGGACCGAACACCTGGAAAGCACCAGAACAGATTGCTTTCCACTGGAAATTAGAAGGATTAGCATCGAATCCTGTGCTAGGGAACAGAGAAAATGTTTGGGAAGGGGTTAGAACATGCCCCAGAAATAGCACGAGGCTGAACAGGCTCCAAAGCAGAGACACTGCTGCCCACATGAGCATTAACAAGGTCCCACCCAAAGGGGAGCTGGCAGTCCTAGTCCCAGAGCCACGTGGGAGAGCATCTCTGGGCAGGTCGCCCTTACCACTCTCAAAGGAGCATATGGCAATGTAGATAGCAATTGGGGCTCATACGTTGAATTCATAACCTTACAGCAGGGACTTGGGGAACATTGACACCTCCTGTAACTATTGAGGGTGCTTTCTGCCTGGGACCTACGAGCAAGGCTTGGAGGTCCACACATGCCCTCACTGAGTTCCTGCTGCAATGGATTCTTAGCCAGTTCATGCTGCTATAACAAAATTCACAAATTGGATGGCTCACAATAGCAGGAATTTATTTCTCACAATTCTGAAAGCTGGTAAGTCTGAGATCAGGGTGCCAACACGGTCAGATCCTGGCAAGAGCTTCTTCTGGGTTGCAGATGGTGTCTTCTCACTGTGCACTCACATGTAGAAGGGGTGAAAGAGCTCCCCTGGCTCTCTTCTGTAAGGGCATCAATCTCATTCATAAAGTCTCTGACCTTATGACCTGATCACCTCCCGATGGCCCCACCTTCGAATACCATCATCCAGGTGTTAGGATTTCAACAAATACATTTGTAGGTAGACATGAACCTTCAGACCATAACACATGGTACACAGCAGAGGTGAATAAACCAAGGTATTGGCTCTCATTGTTCTGCTGAGCTATCATCTACCATTAGTACCAGGGAGCTGAGGAAGAAAGAGAAGCAACTCTAGTAGCCAGAAAGAAGCAAGGTGACAAATGGAGCTCCGATCTGAAGGGTCCAGGCAGGCCTCCATTGAAACCAAGGCAGGTCTCTGATATTCCAGGTCTCAATGGGTATAGACAAGTCCAAGACCCAGGACTCTCAAGCATTGAGTAGGAGCCTATAATTTGCTTTCCATCTAGCAGAATAGACAGTAAACTGGAAAACTGTGCTGCAGTCATTCACTCAAGAGGTTGGCAACAGCTTTGTATTACTTGTCTATTGCTGCCTCACAAATTGCCTCAATACTTAGTAGCTTAAAACAATAATAATTTATATCTCACAGTTTCCATGGCTCAGAAATTCAGACAGGGCAGAGCACAGTGAGGATGGCTTGTCCTTGCTCCACTATGTCTGAGGTCATGGCTGGAAGAAGCAAAGGCTGGGGCTGGCGTTATCTGAAGACTCATTAGCTCACACGCATGACTGTTGATGTGACTACAGGCTGAAGGGCCGGCAGGGACAGGTGGCCAGACACCAACATCAGCCTCTCCAGGCAGCCTGGGCTTCTGCAGAGTATGGTGGCTGTCCAAGGGCCAGGCTCCCGAGAGAAAGCCAGGCAGAAACTTCATCCTTTTTATGACCTTGGGAGTCACAGAGTATCACTTCTGCCCCATTATGTTCATTGTAATGCATAACACTAAGTCCTACCCATATTTAAGAGGAAGAGAAATAGCTGCCATCATTTGAAGGGAGAAGGTTAAAGAATTTGTAGACCTGTTTTTAAACAACCATAGGCTTCATAGTTACATGGATTTTGACAAATAGGTTCATTAAAGAGTGACAAATAAGGGCATTTAAGGTTTCTCCCATATTCCTTTTTCCTCACAAAACTAAGGTGCTGAAATTTGAAGAAGATATGGATCAAAAGACCTTAAGACTTTAGCTCTCATGATGCCATGTCACCCCCAGCCTAGGCACATCTCCAGCCAGGAGTCCCCAGAGTGCTCCCAGAGCGGAATTAAATATGCTCTGATGACAATAATGTAGGGAAAGGAGGCTTTGGCCTGTAAATATAATAGGAGTCATCATTAGACATTGGGAAGGTCCATAGAAAAGTCAACAGAGGGAAAGCGGGACTGGACAAAAGCTACTAGCATGTGAGCAGGAATCTCCCTAATGTTATTGGTTTTACCCTAGTCTCTGGATACACTAGCTATTTAAATTACACGTGCCCCAATATAGCTACTCACCTGGCATGAGAATTAGTTTCCTCATCCTGTAAACGTGAATAATAATAGCACCCGTGGCAGAGGGTTTGCGTGGGAGTTGTAAGTGAGATCATTCATGTATTGTGCAGTGCCGGCACTTGGCGCATTATCTTCAAGGTGGTGGTTGTGATCTATCCTGTTACCAGCTGTCCCTCGCCTCCACTGCCTCCACTGCCTCTAAAGAAGATGTGAGCCCTGCCTGTCCAGTTGTCTTCCTCTTTCTGAAGCTCAGAGAGGTCCAGCCTTGCCAAGGGAGTTTCTGGAGCTTTTCCTGTGGGGGAGGAGAGAATGAGCAAGAGAAAGAAAAGAGGAACCAGGACACACACTGAGAGAGAAGTTTTTCAGGGAATTTTGAAGGAGGAAATGCGGGTCCGCTCAGGTGTGGAGCAAAGTGGAGTCAGGTGTGAGCCAAGAGAAAGGAATTTCTTTTCTTTCTTTCCTTCTTTCTTTCTTTCTTTCTTTCTTTTCTTTTTCTTTCTTCTTTCTTTCTTTCTTCTTTCTTTCTTTTCCTTCCTTCTTTCTTTCTCTTTCTTTCTTTCTT
>NW_016107495.1:3906025-4006623 GCF_001604975.1 Cebus imitator
TTCTTTCCTTCCTTCCTTCCTTCCTTCCTTCCTTCCTTCCTTCCTTCCTTCCTTCCTTCCTTCTTTCCTTCTCTCTCTCTCGCTCTCTCTCTTTCTTTCTTTGTTTCTTTCAACAGAGTCTTGCTCTGTTGTCAAGGCTGGAGTGCAGTGGCGTGATCTCAGCTCACTGCAGCCTCCACCTCCTGGATTCAAGTGATTTCCCCTGCCTTAGCCTCTTGAGTAGCTGGGATTGCAGGTACATCACCATGCTCAGCTAATTTTTTATATTTTTAGTAGCAATTCTCCTGCCTCAGCCTCCTGAGTAGCTGGGATTACAGGCATGTGCCACCACACCTGGCTAATTTTTTTGGTATCATTAGTAGAGAGAAGGGATTTCACCATGTTTCACATTTTCCTTCTTTCTCTCTCTCTCCTTCCTTCTCTCTTTCTTTCTTTCTTTCTTTCCTTCTTTCTTTCCTTCTGTCTCTCTCTCTTTCTTTCTTTCTTTCTTTCTTTCTTTCTTTCTTTCTTTCTTTCTTTCTTTCTTTCTTTCTTCTTTCCTTCTTTCTTCGGTTGGTCTCAAACTTCTGACTTGAAGTGATCCACCCATCTCATCCTCCCAAAGTGCTGGGATTACAGGTATGAGGCACCACGCCCGGCCGCAAGATAAAGGCTTTTCTAAGACAAATCCTTTATGTGATTTAAAAAATGCAATGACCAACTTGAGTTTCTCTAAATAAACTTTTGGTTATTGCGGATGTTTCTGGTCAGGACACGGCTCAGAATCTGGAACTTGTGCAGATAATTTTATAAGCATTTCATATTTTTATGTAATTTTTATTTGAGCCCATGCAGCCTAGGTGTGTAGTAGGCTACACCACCTGGATTTGTGTAAGTACACTTTGATGTTTCACAAGGATGAAATTGCCTGGGGACACATTTCTCAGAATGTAGCCCCATGGTTAAGTGATGTAATACTATACTCATGTATCTATGGTATACTTTACAATAAAAAAAATTAAAAATAAATAAAAATCTTAGAAGTTGCTGCTCTCTTGATGACCTGGAAGATGGGAGGCTTTGGACAGAACCCCAGGCAACCAGCTGCAGCTCAGAGCCCTGACTCCCAGGCTGGGGTTCTGGTCGCTGGCTCTGCTACCTTGCCCTATGAGGAAGGGACCTTCGAAAAATGTTCTCTCCTTTCAGGGCTCCTAATCAAGAGGAGGCACATCTTATTATAGAAGGAGCCTTCGATTTCACTCGAGACGCAACATTTTCTTCCCTTGTCTGATGTGTTGATTAGATTTCAGGCAGGATTACTGGGGTTGATATCATTAAGTAAAAAGTCATCTTCTTTGGAAACAGCCCAGAAAGTCTGGATTCCATTTTTAAAAGCTCAGATCCCATTAAAGATGAAATATTGAGAACCAAGTGGATTTAGATTTGATGGGAGAAATCAGAACTCCAAGTGCCCATGCGAACACTTGAGTGGGGAAGAGGGAAGAGGAATGGCAGGAAAATGGGGACAAGGAGCATACTTTGGCAGTAGGATCAGCGAATTCTCAGCAACTCTCTTTCTCAAGAACAAGTGATCAACAAATCAAATACTGCCCATCTGCTAGGCATTCACTGAATAAATTACAGTATGCTCACACTATGACATATTGTGTGTCCATTAAAAGTAAAATTAGAGTTACATCAATGGACTTGGGTGGATTTCCACCAGGTAGTATTAATTAAGAAAAGCAAAATACTTCAGCTTTTAGAGCATCTACAACATGCTCCTGTTGTATAAAACAATGACAAACAACCCTCCACTTATGCATGTGAATGCTTACATACATGTATATGTGCCCATATGAGTCTGCATGTACAAAGCACAATATGGAAAGAAATCTACCAGGTTGCTAACATCAGCTACCCAGCAGTATTTTGGGTGGTGGTGGGTGCTGATGAGAATGAAGGAGAGATGAAAGGTGAAATCAACCAAAGAAAACCATGAAAAACAGCTAGCAGGAATGATAGGATCACATGTATGTGTTTACGTAAAAATGAACAAGGGGTGGGGAATTTAACTATGTATTGCACCTCTACTTTCTCTAGCCCTATCTCAGGCATTGAAAAGAACAGAGGGCAGCTGTTTGCCGGAAGCTTACACTCCCTTTGGGGAAACAAGGCAAAACCGTGCAGCACTGAGTGAGCAAACCAACATAATTCAATGTTCCAATCTCCTACCTCCTGAGTTTCTGTCACTCTATTAACATTGTTTATTTAACAAGCATTTCTTCAGGCCACACTAGGTGCCAGGCTTGATCATTGCCCCTGAGAAATCAAAAAAGCAATATAATTAGAGATGGATGCCTAGTGCTTAGTAAATACTATCAAAAGGGTTTAAAATAGCTGTAATTTGGACAGAGAGAGGCGCTATATGAGATTTTGTCTTTATAGTCTTTGTAGCCCATCACATCAGTATCTAGGGCTGGAAAGAGACCTTATCACCCATCTAGTGTAACTTCCATAGAGCTAGTGCTCGACTTATGACCACGATTGGTTCCGACAGACCGGTCATAACACAATTTGGTCGTAAGCTGAGTAGGCTATATGTACAGTACTGTGAAATGATGTTATAAAAATCTTTAAGTCATATTTTATCATAATTTTCTTTCATTATTGTTATATATCATAATTTTCATTATTGTTATATATCATAATTTTCTTTGTTCATTTTATGCCATTTGTATCATCTCTACACCATTTTGTTTCTTATTTTTACATTCGTCAGGTTTAAGTAAAACACTGCATTACCAGTACAACTGGTTTAATATTTNACGCCCAGCTGGGCAACATTTGCCTCACCAGACGCGGAGCAGTCGTGGCTAGCGATTCTGGTCCTAAAGTCGAATGGTCATAAGTTGCATAGGTCGTAAGTCGATCAATACCTGTACTGTGAAATGATGTTATAAAAATCTTAAAGTCATATTTTATCATAATTTTCTTTCATTATTGTTATATATCATAATTCTCTTTGTTCATTTTATGCCATTTGTATCATCTCTACACCGCTTTGTTTCTTATTTTTACATTCGTCAGGTTTAAGTAAAACACTGCATTACCAGTACAACTGGTTTAATATTTGCAAAACATAACAAAATTACAAAATACAGGTGCATACAAAAATACAAAATACAGGTGTAAAAAATACCATAGGAAACATTTTCCCAATTGCAAAACATCTCAAAATATATAAACATGTACAAAACATTTTATTGGGCGCTGGTGCTTGGCTGCAGATCGTTGATGTCGTCATCTGAGGCAGAGTTGGGGTTACTGGAGTTGGTTTTTTCATAAACATGGTTAGTTTTGTCTGAATTGTATGTTTCTTTTTTTCTTCATAAATTTCACGATACGGACGAAACACATCGTGTGCCATCCGTTCAATCCTTGCAAATCGTTCGATGTTTGGGTCCATTGCTTCGAAATGTATAAGAAGTTTATTGGGAGGGGTTTGATGAAAAATATCCAAGACACAGAACACAAATTGCTGGACAGAGTCTGGGATAAGAGTTGAAATGGTGCACGCGGAGATGGTAGTGCTGCCGGAAGCTGGTCCGCGCTGTCGTACGCCCAGCTGGGCAATGTTTATGCTGCCAGACGCGGAGCAGTCGTGGCTAGCGATTGTGGTCATAAAGTCGAATGGTCGTAAGTTGCATGGGTCGTAAGTCAATCAATACCTGTAGTCCCTTCCAGTGGTTAGCAGAGCTGAGCTAAAAGAACTAGGCTCATTTCTGTCCACCATACAATAGCGTGTTCTAGCAAAACTGAGAACAAATAACATCTGAGCATGAAGCATTTGACGTTTTAGTCATCTTTCATCTGAAGCAGCAAATACAATAGGGAAAACGTGGTGCTATGGGTTCAATTGTCTCCCCTCAAAAGACGTATTAAAGTCTTACCTTCTGGAACCCATGTATGTGAGCAGATTTAAAAGTAGAGCCTTTGCCTATGTAGTGAAGTTAAAATGAGGTCTTACTGGATTAGGGTGTTTCCTAAATCCAATATGACTGGTGTCCTTATAAGAAGAAGGAAATGTGGACACAGAGATACAGACACACAAGGGAGACGGCCAGGTGTAGATGGAGGCAGAGATGGAGTGCTGTATGTCTGTAAGCCAAGGAGAACCAAGGCCTGCCAGCAACCACCAGAGCTAGAAGCGGTAAGGACAGACTTTTCTCTAGAGCCTTTGGAAGGCCACGACCTGTAGACACCTTGATCTGAGACTTCTAGCCTCTAGAACTGTACGATAATACATTTCTACTGCTTTAAGCCATGTAGTTTATAGTACGTTTTTATAGTAGCCTTTGGAAACCAGTATACATGGCTTGGAGTTTCTTAGATCTAGGGTAAAATCTTGTTTTTGTGGTTTACAGGGCGGATGATCTTGGATAAGCCAACAAACTTCTTTGATCCTTGGCTTCCTTATCTGTAGAACAAGGATAACAGCAGCACCTCGGCTGCTGTGTGGATGAAACAAGGTAACTCATGGAGAGCACCCAGCTCCAAACCCTCTGCTGAACTCTGGCGGAGGAAATGGACCAGGCTGGGCTAGGGGAAGGTAGCAGGCTCCGAGTCCCTCTTCCCCTGAACCTCATGATGCCATGTGGAGCAAGGCTGGCCAACTCATCTTTTTGGCTAAAGTTAACTGACAGTGATGGCTGGCATGCCACAGAATAGCCATGCTGTTGGCTGAAGCCTATCCCTCCCTGACATTAGTAACAACTTAATGGTCTAGAGAGTGATGCTGTGGCAGGAGAATATGGTCTGGAGGCAGGGAACATAAGGCCGATTCACACTGACTTCCTAGAACCAAATCAAATGGAAACGCTTCAGCTACGACAGGAAATGTCCTCTCCATTCACATAGGGCGTATACCAAGTAAATGACTTTGTAATGTTACTTCATTCTCTTCATTTACATAGAGAGTACACCAATGAAAACCTCTACAGAGTATTTAAATCCCCCAAAATTCTGTAATGGGGCTTTGAGCCCCTAAGCTTGGGCCAACTCCCACCCTGTGGAGTGAACTTTCGTTTTCAATAAATCTCTGCTTTTGTTGCTTCATTCTTTCCTTGCTATGTTTGTGCATTTTGTTCAATTCTTTGTTCCAGACGCCAAGACCCTGGATACCCTCCACCGGCAACAATGCTACAGAAAACTGGGCTGACACTGATATAAGAGGGCATTGGTTTGAGCCAAAAGATCCAGGTTCTATTCCTGGCTTGAGAACTTGCTCATCTCTTGATATTAATAAATTGAAAAATGCCTCTACTAGCCTCCCCCTCTCTGGTCATCAAACTGTTTCCTGCAAAAAGTGTCCAGTGAGTTGGATTCCATTGAGTGCCAGGTGTAGGAGAAGAGCTGCCAGTGGAGAGGCGATGCTGGCTGCTTCATGGCACCTGTTAGCTTGAAAACACAAAGATGCTCACCCTGCGTCTTGTCTGACAAGGGATCCGCAGGAGGCGCGCTTGTTGGCATGAACAGGAACCGCTGCTTGCCTTCCTTGACATGGGAGAGCATGAACTCCTTTGAGCAGATCTGTGTGGCAATGTCACCCTGAAATGAAAGTGCCCAGAGGGTCACCGAACACCCTGCTGAGGATGGAAGAGTCAGTAATCCCAGGCTGTGGAACTGGATGGCAGACTGACCAGCGATAAAGGAGGGAAATGCAGTGGCCCCGAAAAAATCCCTGTGCCTTTGAGGTGGTAAAGCCAGAGGGAGGGAAAACTGTGACAGGGGCTGGGGATGAAGGGGTGCCTCCTCACGTCTCTCTGCCCCGTCGTCCCCACGTCATCACCCACCTAAGTTTGCCTTGTAACCTTACAAGGAGCTGTGCTAAGCCTCTCATGTGCATGTCTTAGTTTTAGACTGACAGCCTGAAGATAACCTCACTTCTTTAAGAGCAGTGGGACCCTGAGTTCTCACTTAGACCCTCGGAGGCTCCATTCCTACGTGAGAGGTGGGGACGTTAGCTCCTGCCCTAGTCACTGAGAGTGTGGGTAGCGGTGGTAGCCCTGGCTTGGCTGAGGGTGGAGCAGACAAGGCCCCGATGCCTCTACCCAGCCAGGCCTGACTGGACTGTTGAAGAGAGACATGATGGCTCTTGCACAGGATTTGGGGGAGAATTTAAGAGACTTCATTAAAAGCTGCCATTCAAATGCCTCTTTGGTGCCAGCCATGCTCACCATCTCACTTCATATACAAAGCCCAGTAACTGTCTATGAGAGGTTAAATGGTTCCCATTTTGCAAATGTGGAAGCTGAGGAGCAGAGAGGTCTGATGCTCAAGGTCACAGAGCCAGGCATGTGGGTGCAGTACACTGTCTGCAGTGCAGCAGGCTCTCCACAGCCATTTCTTCCCTCCCTGCCCCTTCATTCACAGGACTGATATAAGAAAAGGCAAATTATGGAGACAGTGGAAAGGTCAGTGGTTGCCCGGGAGGAATTTATATACAGAGCAGAGAATTTCTAGGCCGTGAAGCTATTCTGTATGATGCCATCATGTAGATACACGTCACTATATATTTGTCAAATGACAAGGCATTTGTAAACAATAAAATGAAAATAGCACTTTATAAATATAGGCAGCTTTTGTATATATAAAAAAGTCCGCTATTTTGTAAGTTGACATTTAAAACTAAGAAAACATCACAAATTTATAGTCCTGTAAATATTCTTTAGACTAGGATTACAAAGAATGTTCACCAACAGAAAATGTTTCTACAGTTCCCCGAAAAGATTTATTTAAACCATCCACAGATTCATATTTATGGTACTGATGTAGTTTTGAACTTCAAATAACAGTCTGTAGAGACAGAAAATCAAAATAGAGCTTTTTGTTTTAAAAAAAATCATTTAGCACTTGTGGAAGATATTCAATTAGGGGAAAAAAGACTTTTTCTTCTTCCTGGTGACCATCGTGCATCACTTCATTTTCTGTTCATCTCCACTGCATTCCCGCAAGGGCACCTCCTCTGTGCACGGCTGCGCTGGCCTCTGGTTTCGCTGCCTCTGTTCCCCCTTCACTGGGCTGTGACTGTGGTTATAACCAGTTGTGCCTTCCCAGAAGCTGGCAGGGGAGGCCCCAAGGATGGAGCCAGGGCTACAGGCAGAATCTGAGCCGGGCTTAGAAGAGAAGCAGGAGGAAGGACGAGAGCACCATCCAGGTGGTACAGAGAGAAGGAAACAGGACCTGGGGACCCTGATGCTCACTAAAAGGCAGAAAGAGAGACACTCCCCAGGCAAGGCCAGCCTCACAGACATGTGTGTGACCAGAGCAGCCACCTAGGGGCCCCCTGAGCTTGGGACTTAATGCTCTGCAGTGGCTATCTAGAGATTCTTAATAATTCTTTCTTTGAATTTGTGCTTTGTAAGTGAAGTCTGATGCACAGTGGAGCCTCGTCTCATTCCCTGTCCCTCCCACTGCTGCCTTCCCGGGTCCCGCCTCCCCGGGTTCCTCCTCCCCACTTCCTGGTCTCCAGCCCTGCCTGGCCTTCCCCATCCACGCTCCTGTCCTGCCATCACTGCTATCCTCTGCCCAGGGTGGTGACCAGGTCACATCAGCAGGGACAGACCCACGTTTCTGGGCACAGTCATGGGAGGTTTGGGGTCAGACACACACGCCATGACATCTTGGGACCAGGCAAGTCGGCAGCTGTCCTCTTTCAGGGCTGGCACAGGTGACTTAGCCAGAACGTCCCCCCACCCCAATGCAGTTACCAAGTCATCGAGGTTGTCATCCCTTGGGGGATCACCAGGCCTCTCTTGCTTGGGTGGCAGCTGGCACACCATGGGAAGGTGAAAATGCTTTTCTGACCTAGCAGGGGCTCTGTATTATTTATGTATGTATGTATTTATTTATTTATTTGCATTTGCATCAAATTATATATCCAGGCCTTCCCCTCAGGTCTCTCTTCCTGCCTTTCAGTGAGCGCCAGGGTCCCCAGGCCCTGTTTCCTTCTCTCTGTACCACCTGGATGGTGCTCTCGTCCTTCCTCCTATTTCTCTTCTAAGCCCGGCTTAGATTCTGCCTCTGTCCAGCCCACACTGGCCTTCATCAGTGTCCTCTTCCTGTCACTGCCCACGGCACTTAATGCAGTCTGGCTCTTGATCTAGTGGTCTTCACCTCTTTGGGCCTCAGTTTCATCTTCTTTATAATGGGGAGGAGAAGGCGTGGCCAGCTCTCAGGAGCCTGTCCCCAAGGAAGGATCCACATTTGTGGGCCTTGCTCCCCAGCAAAGATGCGATCTACTCAAAGGATGAAACAGCTTTGCCTTGCGCATGCCTCAGTCCTCACCCCCATACGAGGCACAACACAAACATTTCCGAAGCGTTTCTTGAATCGAATTCCTTAAGACAAAGGGCAGCAACCCTTTCAGACTCGCCTGATCTCTTACCCGGTATGATTTCGAGCTTTTGGATCCATCATGCGTCTCCCAGTTCTTCTAGCTGTTTCCAGTGGTCTGAGTTCATCACAATACGCAGCCTGGGTCAACCTAGAGGTGGCCTCTCCTGCCTGTGTGTCCAGCAGAGGCCACTGCTGCCCCGGTGTTGGTGATGGGGACAGCTTCCGTGATGCACTCACTGTAGCTATCCTGCTCAAGTAGAGCGCTCTCCTGACCTCTGTCACCAGCCAGAGGGTCAGCTGCCCTTTCGTCCAGGCAGCCACTGGCAGCCACTGGGCCAGACACCAAGGAGGACGAAGGCTTGAAGGTAGGCAGCCAGCGTGGGAGTCAAGCCTTCATATAGCACAGTCACAAAACTCTTAAGTGTTAGTGCAAGGATGGAATCTGCTTTCCAGGGGGAGCAGCAGAGGCCACGGCCCTCAACTCTGTCTGGTGATAGAAAAAAGGCAAGAGACAAGTCCCTCCCCCAAAGAGTGCTAGCGTCAGAGACAGTGCAGGTTTGAACACAACTAGTAGGGAAGAAGACCAATGTACTCTCTGGGCTTCCCCAATTGTGTCATGCATAGGAACCACTTGGGGAGATTATTTAAATCCAGGTTCCCAAACTTCACCCTGCAGAGGGTCCGATCCTATAGGTCTGCAGGGAGGTGAGGGGGATGCTGAAATCCCAGTCTACAACAAACGCCTCTAGTGAGGCTGCTGCCCTATCCACAGACCACACTTAGAGAGTAATTCCCCCATCAGCAAGCAGGAGGCCACCTGCACTGACTGCTCTGGCCACAGGCGGTGCCTGGTAGGCCAACCATGAGCTGACCCACAGATCCTGAGGCTTGACTTCAACTACTGAGCCAGAATAAGAGGAGAAACTGGCCAGTTTGTGTAGACCTGAGATGGAAAGTCAGGTAACTTCGAGGGCCGGAAAGCTATACCAGGTCGTATTAGCCTGAGAAACTGAGGAAGCCTGTGATGAAGCGGAGAACGGAGCAGATGGCTGGAGAGAGACTCACAGAGCGAGAGAAAAAAAATCAGGAAGCACTGTTGGAGCTACCTCTCTCCTTCCCCTTCTTTCCAAGGTCTGAGGCTTCACCCACATTACCCTGGGTTCTAGTGCACCTGCACCCATCCCATCCACCCTCCATTCCTGGGGTAACTTGGTTTTTCCTCTAAAGGGCTCCGGCACACAGGACAAGCACTGACCCTCGGCTGAAGCATGCCCCCCTCCCTGGTCGTAGTGGGGAGAGCCTGCCTCTGGCAGCCTCTAGTGCCCTGGCCCTGGTGATATCAGCAGCAGAGTGTGTGATGGTACATTCGAATTCACTATTTTCTAGCTTGGATTCCTGAAAGGGGAATTCTTGACTCGGAGGTTGTGAATTTTTTACTATTATTATTATCATTTGAGACAGAGTCTCACTCTGTCACCCAGGCTGGAGTACAGTGGTGTGATCTCAGCTCATTGCAACCTCCGCCTTCTGGGCTCAAGTGATTCTAATGCCTCAGCCTCTCGAATAGCTGGAATTACAGGTGCATGCCACCATGCCTGGCTAATTTTTTTGTATTTTTTTTTTTATTAGAGACAGGGTGTCACCACGTTGGCCAGGCTGGTCTCGAACTCCTGACCTCAAGTGATCCACTCGTCTAGGCCTCCCAAAGTGCTGGAACTACAGGCATGAGCCACAGTACCTGGCCTAAGTTTTTTTTAAAATGTTTTCCTGCATGTGCTTTCCAGAAACCCTGGTCACGTGCCTGCTCTGTAGTTACACACTGAGCAAGCAACACCCCCTTGCTGGGCGGAGAGATTCACAGTGAAAGGAGCCAAGCAGGGCTGCACCATACTAGGAAAGACTGTTCAACGTCAAGCACAATCACTGCAGCTTCTGTTTTCTTCAAAGAAAGCAGATTCCTTTCCGTGACATGGGTCCAAAAAAAAAAAAAAAAAGAAAGCAGATTCCATCTTTGCACTAACACTTAGGAGTTTTGTGACTGTACTAGTCAAGGGTTTCTGCTGCAAAAAGTTGAAATCATTTTTGGCTCTCTGAAATAGAATAAGGAAACACGGTCCTCCGCTGAATAATGTCCCCCCACAGATATCCATGTCCTGCTGCCTGGAACCTGTGAATGTGTTATGTTACCAAAAGGGACTTTGCAAATGTGATCACTTTAGGATCTGAAAAGGTGACATTATCCTGAATTATCTGGTTAGGCCTGATATAATCACAAGGGTCCTTAGAAGAGGGGGGCAGGAAGGTCAGAGTCAGAGAAAGACTCGTGACATCGTCAGAAGCAGAGGTCAGAGAGACGTGTAGATGCTGGGCTTCTGGCTCTGAAAATGGAGGAAGGAGGCCGGGTGCGGTGGCTCGCACCTGTAATCCCAGTGCCAGCTCTTTACTCATTTAAACCCACAAAACTTGAATTTGTGCATCAAGACTCTTAGAGCAGCTGTGGAGACCACAGCTTTATGTGGACCCCGGAAAATCCTGCACATGAATCCTTAACGGCTTAGCCAAGAGCAGCACATTCAGTCTCCTCTTCATGGGGACACTCGGACAACATGAGCCTTCAGCAAAAAAACACATCCTGTAAGACCTGTTTCAGGCCCCTGACCTCCAGAATCATAAGATAATAAATGAGTGGCTTTGGAACAACAGAAACTGATTTCTCACAGTTCTGGGGGCTGGAAAGTCCAAGATCAAGGTGCTGGCAGAGTTGGTGTCTGATGAGGGCCTCTTTCTTGATTCATAGATGGTGCCTTCTGGCTGTGTTCTCTGAATAAATTCAGAGCCCTTGGGGCAGGAGACACATCATAAACCAATTCCTTTGACCCATTTCCTGCAGAAAACATTCAGAAAAAGGAGACATAAAAAAATATGCTTCTGGGAAAGGTTGCCCAGAACACCAAGGTTTCCCATTTCCCTATTCTATTCTCGGGCAGGGAATCAACTGAGATGATTAATGACTTACACCCAAACCCCACCATGGGCCAGAGAGGGGCACTATGAGAATTGCCTGATTTAAACACGAGAATAGAGTGAGACACAAAAGCACCTCCATTATCCATCACCTAGATTCAACAGTTATCAAAGGGGATCCACATTTGCTTCCTGCTGTGGTCTGAATGTTTGTGTCCCTCCAAAAATCACACACTGAAACCGAATTGTCAGTGAGATGGTATTAGGAGGAGGTGGGGCCTTTGGGAGGCAATAATCTCCTAATCTCACCTTCCAAAGGCCCCACCTCTTCATACAATTCTATTGGGTTGATATTAGCAGACCAGACCCTTTTACTGGGGGCCCCAGAGAGCTGCCTTCCCCTTCCACCATGTGAGAACACAACCAGAAGGCACCTTTTTTTTTTTTTTTTTTTTTTTTTTTTATGAGACAGCGTCTCATTCTGTCTCCTAGGCTGGAGTGCAGTGGCGTGATCTCAGTTGACTGCAATTTCTTCTCCAGTGTTCAAGTGATTCTCCTGCCTCAACCTCCCTAGTAGCTGGGATTACAGGCACATGCCACCAGGCCCAGCTAAATTTTTGTATTTTTGGTAGAGACAAGGTTTCATCATGTTGACCAGGCTGGCCTCAAACTCCTGACATCAAGTGATCCACCTGCCTCGGCCTCCCATAGTACTGGGATTAAAGGGGCGAGCCACTGTGCCTAGCCCAGAAGGCACTTTTATGAACCAAGAAGCAGGCCCTCATCAGACACCAACTCTGCCAGCACCTTGATCTTGGACTTCCCAGCCCCCAGAACTATGAAATGGATTTCTGTTGTTGAAAAGCCACCTAGTCATGCTATTTGGTTATAGCAGCCCAAACAGAATTAAGACACTTCATTTATCCTTTTTATCTTTGCTGAAATGTTTTAAAGCAAATCCTAGGCACTGTGTCATTCCAGTATGCATCAGAAAAATGAGGACTTTTCTTACAGAGCCCCAGTGTCATTGTCACAGCTACCAAAATTAGCAGGAATTCCTTAATATTATCTCATAACTAATCAAGTTTTCCAATTTTCTCAGAAATGTCCCCTTAGAGATGGTTTACTCTAGTTAGGACCTGAATCGGGTCCACGCACTGCATTTGGTTATTCTGTCTTTTAATTCTATTATAATCTAGCAGTCCATCCCTCCAATTCTTCACTCCTATTTTTCTCCAACCTATTGGCTTGCTACAGAAACTGGGCCAATTATATGGTAGAATAAGTTAGCCAAAGATTAATATAAAGAGGAGGACATGGTGTTGCTATCACGGAAGGAGGGTGGGTTTGTAGAGTGTCTTAGGATCAAAGCCTGTACTGTGTCATTGTGTGCCACTGAGCCCCTTACTATAGCCATTGGGGTTTGATCAAAAAGGAAGAACCACTGTGAGTGATATAGAATGGAGGCGACATTTGGGGGAATTAGACCTTACACAATTGTGGAAGCTGATTATGCAGTCTACCAAATGCAGCTGTTGACATGCCCAGTGCTGGGCCTAGGTCAGCAGGGCCAGCAGTCGGAAAGGAGAGGTGAGTGTGAAGTGGGGGAGAGCAAAGCCAGATTCGAGCCCACAAAGACACACTGGGAGCCCGGAGGACAAACTGGAACTCGCATTTGTCTTTCTCTCTTTCAATGATGCGAGTGACCTGCAGGACGCGTGGGTGCCCCGCAGAGCTGCACAAGCTGGCCCAGGATTGGGAGAAGCAGAAGATTCAAAAGACCAGTAAGGGGCCGGGCTCAGTGGCTCAAGCCTGTAATCCCAGCACTTTGGGAGGCCGAGGCGGGTGGATCACGAGGTCAAAAGATCGAGACCATCCTGGTCAACATGGTGAAACCCTGTCTCTACTAAAAATACAAAAAATGAGCTGGGCATGGTGGTGCGTGCCTGTAATCCCAGCTACTCAGGAGGCTGAGGCAGGAGAATTGCCTGAACCCAGGAGGTGGAGGTTGCGGTGAGCCGAGATGGCGCCATTGCACTCCAGCCTGGGTAACAAGAGCGAAACTCCGTCTCAAAAAAAAAAACAAACAAAAAAACAAAAAAAAACAAACAACCAGTAAGGGCTGTGGACTCCACTGCAGCTTCCCACTCGTGAGGTAAGCCCGGAGACCAGCAATTGCGTGCTTGAGCCCACATCAACCTTCAGAGCATAGGAATGGCCACGATTTCACTTCCACTTCCAAATCTCATGACCTCCTCTTGTGGTCAACCCTAGCCTAGAGAAGTACAACAAAGGGAATTCCGAAAATTCCTTAGTGGTTTTGGGTAAAGTGATGTACATAGGCACCAAACTCACCTAAGGATGATCTCCCCCGTAGGAATGTGGCCAAGCTCACACAGGTGTACAGCAGGGTTGGAGGCCTCTCTGGCCCCCTCACTTCCACTGCTCATGTCTTTCCCTGCCTTTAGGGCTAGCAGCAAATGACGCAAGTGTGTGCTGGGGTGGGTAAAAGTCAGGGCTCCAGGCAAAGGGCTGTCTTGCTACAGACACAAATCTCTTTGAGGATACAAAATCTCTTTGCATCCTCAGCAAGAACGTAGCTCCTGTGGGAAGGGAATGGGGCCAGCAGTGCGTATAGACATCTGAGTGTCTTCAAACATGGCTGAGAGCACGGGTTATTGGAATGCACTTTTTATAGGCAGCAGAAATAGCCCCTCTCTACCCCAAACTCCTTTTAGAATTTGAGCCCACGACAGATAATATATCAAAATCAACAATAACAATAATTATAACTAACATTTTGATAGTGGTGAGTATTTGCCAGGCACTATTACAAGTATTTTATACACACCCCATTTTAACTCATGTAACAAATCCCCCAGCACTAATGGACTAGGCCCTGCTGGGTTAAAATAAAGAAAAGGTGACAACCACTATTTAGGTATAATTTACCACAGATGATTTTCAAGATTCGACATTACATAAAAACTTTTATCTTACAAGGGCTATTTTCACGGAAATGATAGTTTCACTGAACCTCAAGCAAGATGAAAGTCCCCTAAGCTTCTCCCATCAAGAGGTGGAGCCTATTTCTCACCCTTTGAGTCTGGGCTGGCCTGTGACTTGCTTTGGAATGCCACGAAGTGACAGCTCACCGGTTCTCAGCCTGGGCTTCAAGGGACCTTCTAGCTTCAGTTTTCTCTTAAAATCCAGTTTTGCCACGTGGGACAGCCTAAAAGAGGAGATACTGCTTGGAGAGAGGCCCCAGGTCATCCCAGCTGGGGCCCAGACATGTGAGTGTGTCCAGGGAGCTCAGCCCAGACCTCAAGGACCTCCCAGCTAAGCCCAGAATCAGGAATGGAATAAATTATTGTTGTTTTCAGTCACACAATTCGGTTATGCAACCAAAACTGATACAGAGGGAGACGCTCAAAGCTAGGTTTTACGTCTGCCTGATACCCTGGGCTCTTAGTGCTCTTTTCAAAATTCTTTCTGGAAATTCATGGCGTCACCTCTACCCTTCATGATGGGTACTAACTGATGGCGTCTAAGGGTGTCCCTTTTATTCAAACAAATATTTCTCCCCTATCAAGTATGTTTTTTAATTCTGACAAGAAAACATGAAAAAAATGAAAAAGATTAAACAGGAAAACAAATAAATAAAACAATAAATAATCCACAGATAAGGACTGTTAATATTTATATTTTTTTCTTTCAAATACTTTTCCATTATATATTATTTATCTATTATAAATATATACATATTATATTATTATTATTTTAATAAAAAGAAAATATGGAACGCTTCACGAATTTGTGTGTCATCCTTGCGCAGGGGCCATGTTAATCTTCTCTGTATCCTTCCAATTTTAGTATATGTGCTGCTGAAGCGAGCACATATTATTATTCTATATGGGTGTATATGTCATACACACATGTATTATATAATTAGTTTGTGCAGCTCTGAATCCCACTTTTCTTTCTACAAGATTCTTATATATTCCTAGCCACTAAAATTCTTGGAAAACATCACCCTTATGGGTATAATTGTCCATTATAAAGATATATCATAATTTAACTGTTTCCCAATTCCTGAACATTATTCTGTCTCCAATTTTTTATTATTGTAAGTGTCAATGTCATGAATGTTTGTGTACATCTTTGTTCATATCCCTGAATCTGTCCTCAGGAAGATGGAGTTACTGGGTTAAAGAGCACCAGCATTTAAAGTTTTATCCATAAAAGGAACTACTATCCAAACATCTCGGGAAAAATGTCTAAAGGAAGACAATGTTTACCTTTACTCCCGACATTTAAGCCAGGAACAGGTCTGCTTTTGCTTTACTGGTACTAGGTCAGAAACAAAATGCTCAGTGAAACACAAGTCCAGCATTCAGTTCTGGATGCTGGGGGACCCTAGCCCGGGGCCCCTCTCTACTGAATTGCTCAGACCCTTCCTGAACACTCTTGAGGTGTGTTCTCCTGGCCGGAGAGAGGAGATGCAGGCTGGAGAAGACACGGCAGAGTCCAGGAACCATTCTTGTTCTGGCTCCCAGAGCACACTCGTCTTAGGGGTTTCATATCCCTCCAGGCTGGGAGTGCTGCCAGGGGGCTGAGGAACCGATGTTCCCGAGGCTGGTACATCTGATTTTCACTCTTGGCAAGAATTCAGAGCAGAGAAAAGTAAAGCGCATCTGGGTCAAGGTGAGCCTGTCTCCTTGGAGGCCCTCGGGCTAAACGGAGGAGAAGGGTACTCAGAGCTGAGAGCCAAGGAGGCCAGTGAGGACTTGCACCCGAGTGCGGAGAGCAGAGCTACGAGGCCACTGATGGATTCAGGAGCTCTGCTGAAGGTGCCCTTGGCTCCCCACATCTTTTTTTTTTTAGACAAAGTTTCACTCTTGTTACCCAGGCTGGAGTGCAATGGCCCGATTTCGGCTCACTGCAACCTCCGCCTCTTGGGTTCAAGCAATTCTCCTGCCCCAGCCTCCCAAGTAGCTGGGACTACAGGCTTGCGCCACCACGCCCAGCTAATTTTTGTATTTTTAGTAGAGATGGGGTTTCACCATGTTGACCAGGATGGTCTTGATCTCTTGACCTTGTGATCCACCCGCCTCGGCCTCCCAAAGTGCTGGGATTACAAGCATGAGCCACCATGCCTGGCCGGCTCCCCACGTCTTAATCTTGGACTGAGAATGGCCAGCTTACTTGAGGGCCGGTAATACAATCTTAAACCTTCATGACTTATGCCTCAGTACCAAGGCCAGCCCCTTCATTTGAAACGGAGGAAGAAAAAAACTAGAATCCATTGGTGATCTGCTGTGTGCCAGGCACTTTACAGTACAAAGGAGGCTTATTAATATTCTCATTTAAAAAAATAAGCAAACCAAGACCACAGGAAACAACGGGACTTGCTTAAGATTATGAGACTAATTAATTTAAAAACTGAGACTTGACTGGGCGCGGTGGCTCATGCCTATAATCCCAGCACTTTGGGAGTCCGAGGTAGGTGGATCACCTGAGGTCAGGAGTTTGAGACCAGCCTGGCCAACATGGTGAAACCCCGTCTCTATGAAAAATACAAAAAATTAGCCAGGCGTGGTGGCTGGGGACTATAATCCCAGCTACTAGGGAGGCTAAGGCAGAAGAATCGTTTGAACCCATGAGGCAGAGGTTGCAGTGAGCCGAGATCATTCCATTGCACTCCAACCTGGGTGACAGAGCAAAACTCCATCTCAAAAAAAAAAAAAAAAAAAAAAAAAAAGGAGATGGGAATTGGGTGCATTTTAATCCCTGGATGCAGAGGCGGGTACAGTAAGGAAAAGATCACGGACCTTAGATTTTCTCTAAGCCCTGCCTCTTATTACTTCTTTGAACTTGGGAAGGTACTCGTTCCCTCTGAGCTTCAGCTTCCTATTCTGTGAAATGAGCAGCTGCCTCCCCTGCAGGGTTCCAGTTAGGAGTGGCTGCGAAATGCTTGCAAAAGACCTAGTGCCGTACTTGACCCACAGGACGAGCTCGTGAACACCAGCGGTAACAGCCACCCCTTTTGCTTCTGTTGCCTCTTCTGGGACCCCTGATGGGAAAACCCAATGAGGTTTAGGACACAGGTTGGTGGGAGACCTCCATCTCTGGAATGAGTCCCCACTCCTCAACCACGCCCACCATACTGGCTGCTCGATTTCTCTGCCACACTCTGGCTTTTCTCTCTGAAAAACAACTTGCCAGTAACACGGCAAGAAGGCTCAGGGCTCTAAAGCATTGTGTGTCCCAGATGGACCCAGTCCTCAGATGGAAGAAGGACAAGTCCCTATCTCAGAGATGGGGAATGGGGAGGTAACTGGAATGTTACCTGTGCAAAGTGCCCCACATCCAGGTGATGGTTCATCCTGTTCTGTTCCTCCTTAAAGGTCTCCAGTGAGCAGAAGCCTTCCTGAGCCTCATTCCTCTGGTCCCAGGCCTGGCCAGGCACATGTTACTTTTTCCTGGGAGTTGGGCACTCCTGCTTCCCCATGCCCATCAGCCATGGGGCTCCCTTTAAAGGCTCTGGACTGAGCACAGCCACCTCCAGTGGGACCATGGAGGACCAGCCCAGCAGCCTAGAGCTGCTTCCCAGCCTGCCTGGGAATCATTTCATTTTCTATTTGCAGAATCAAGATGTTGACTTTTGATCTTTTTCTCTCTCCCTTGGGGGCCTCAAATCAGTGATGACAGCTATTTCATTCCTTTTTAATTTTTTTTTCTTTTCCCTATAAAGAGAAAAGGTCAGAAAGGGCTCAGAAAGGTTTTGAAAACATTGGAAGAGCCACACACTGACTGCTGGAATGAGAAAGAAAAGCTCTAGCTCTCTCCATGTAAAGCTCATGGCAATTACCAGGCAGAAGCTGGGGTGGGCACTCTTTAAGGCGGTGACTTTACCCTTTAGTGTGCCTGTAAAACATTCAGGAGCCTTGTTATTAACACAATGCAAATTCAAATCAGTAGGTCTAACGCACTCCCAGGCAAGGTCCATGCTGCTGGCCTGGAGCCATGCTTAGAGAAGCAGGGGCTGAGTTTCTTCCTTGCCACCACCTCGCCCCGGACCTGAATGCTACGATCTGTAAATGCTCTCTGCCATCTTCAAGCTGAGTCTTTACAGGCAAGAAGCCAGCCAAGCGAGCATCTCTTAGCAGATACTTTAATCGAATTAAAACCTACATTTAGATTTTTATCACTTCTGATATATTTAAACAGATGAACTTTCAGATATATATAGATTTCCAAAGAAGGAATCACAAGAGGACTCCTGGGTGAGGGGTGGGGTGTCTGTGGTGGGGATGGGGGCTTTCTTCTCTCACCCCATTCTATCCCCTTTGGCTTATTTTTTTCTTTTAAATAGCATTCACATCACCCATTATGATATTATGCTGAACCTTTTGCCATCCCATGAAAAAGCAAGCCTCTGCCTACCCTGTGAAAATTACCTTTTTCTTTCCATAGCTCCCAGTTATCTTTTTTTTTTTTTTTTGAGTCAGAGTCTCATTCTGTCACCCAGTCTATAACGCAGTAATGCCATCTTGGCTCACTGCAAGCTCTGCCTCTTGGGTTCAAGTGATTCTCCTGCCTCAGCCTCCTAAGGAGCTGGAACTACAGGTGTGTGCCACCATGTCCGGCTAATTTTTGTAGTTTTTCGCAGTAGAGCTTGGCTTTCACCACATTAGCAGGTTGGTCTCAAACTCCTGACCTTAGGTGATTCACTGCCTCAACCTCCCAAAGTGCTGGGATTATAGGCATGAGCCACATGCCCAGCCTCCCACCTACCAGTTACTTTTATAAACTTTCTTTTATATGTTTTGTGCATGTGGACCCAACTTAAAGAAATTGCATTGTATGATAATTCAAACATAATGTGATAGATAAATGTGTATTAGAAAGCAACGTCACTTTTCTAAAATGGCTCACTGCATCACACCTTAAGCCATGAGCCCTTTCTGAGCCTTTCATCATCAGAAACTGACTATCAGGGATTCAGACCTAATTGGCCAGAGGAGGGACTCAGGCACTAATTTCTTTTCTTTTCTTTCTTTTCTTTTTTTTTTTTTGAAACAGTCTCACTCTGTTGCCCAGGCTGGAGTGCAATGGCATGATCTCAGCTCACTGCAACCTCTGCCTAAGGAGTTCAAGCAATTTTCCTGCCTCAGCCTTCTGAGTAGCTGGGACTACAGGTGTGCACCGCCACACCCGGCTAATTTTTTGTATTTTTAGTAGAGACGAGGTTTCGCCATGTTGGCCAGGATGGTCCTGATCTCCTGACCTCGTGATCTGCCCATCTCGGCCTCCCAAAGTGCTGGGATTACAGGTGTGAGCCACTGCGCCCAGCCACTAATTTTTTTTAAAAGCTCTGAAAATGATTCTAAGGCACACTAAGGTTTCAGTACCACAAATGAAACCTTACAATGTCAAGTTGCTAACTTGAGACCATTCTGATGCCTTGCTATTTATTTAAATTCCACACACATTTCTGAGTGCTTGTCATATGCCAGGCACTATGTGGGCTCCTAAGATGTGAGCAGATCAGTGGCAGCTTCTGCCTTCAAGGTATGCACAGTCTAGCAGTGTGATTTTAAAAAGCAGAATTGACTCTATCTAGAGGCCCCACAAATAGTGAAACAGAATAGTGTTGCCTCTATAAATACAAATAAAAGGAGAGGAGGGAGTGGGGGAACCTGCCCTTATCTCCCCCATCATTGCTCTTCCTTTCCCTTCCTCCAGAGGGTACAGAACATGGATTAAACAGGAACACAATGAATGCAGGGCAGACGCTCACCTCTCAGATTTGGGCTCTGCAGAGAATGGGCAGGGCTGTGAGCAGCAGGGAGATGGAGCCTTCCAGACTGGGTGATTTCTTAATGCAGGAATGCAAAACCTGGCCCACAAGTGGCAAAGGCTTAATTGTGAAATGGTTTTCAGCAGCTCCTCCACCAAAACTTTCAAGTCGCTGAAGTCAGCCTCTTCCTCCCGGTCTGCATGCTCTCCGGCTGCCTGCTTTTTGTGCTTTTCCTGCCAGATGCCCTCAGCTGGTCCCTTCATAAAGTTTTATGTTTGTTTGCTTGCTTGTTTCTTGAGACCGGGTCTCACTCTGTCAACCCAGGTTGGAGCGCAGTGACATGATCTTGGCTCATGGCAACCTCTGGCTCCCAGGTTCAAGCAATTCTCCTGCCTCAGCCTCCCAAGAAGCTGAGATTACAGGCGCCAGCCATTACACCCGGCTAATATTTGTATTTTTAGTAGAGATGGGGTTTCAACGTGTTGGCCAGAGTGGTCTTGAACTCCTGACCTCAAGCAACCTGCCTGCCTTGGCCTCCCAAAGTTCTGGGATTACAGCTGTGAGCCACGGTATCCAGCCCCTTCACTAAGGCCACTTCACTAAGTCCCTTTCACTAAGCCTTTATGCCAGCCCTGCTTACCTGCCTCCCAATTACCTTGCAGGCGTCAATCAGCCGGGCGGGACTTCATACTGAGCATGAGTGCCCAAGAGAGCCGAGCAAGAACACCTGCATGGTAAGACAGGAGCCTGTTTCTCCAAAGAAACTCCAGTATTGGGGAATTGAATGAGATATTTGAATAAATGCAAAATCATGCAGTCCCCAGTCTAAATGAATCCATTGATGAGTCAAGCCAATGAATTTTGGCAGAAAATAGCATATGCCCCAAACCTGCCCCTTCACCTCAATTCTGGGGCTCAGCAGGTGTTGTCAAGTGGAGTTCTCTCCTGCAAGGGAGAGGGAGCTTGCTCCCAGACACAGCTGACCAATGAGGGAATGGGCTGCTTTTTGAGATGCTGAATTTCCCACCAGAGGCCTTTTGTAAGGTTTGGGGCAGGAATATTTAAGCAATGGATTGGGTGTTGGCTACTTTTAATGTACCTTATAAGGAATCTCTTAAAACCACTTTATGACTGCCTTTTAACTACCTTTCAGTTCTACAGTTCTTTGAAATATGTGAACTGAATTCAGGTCTCCTACAAGCAGAGGAATAATGACAGTGACAACACTGCAAAGCCATCAATATCAATGAATATTAATTAACTGGCTGTTTCCTTGGTCCCAGCTCTGTGACACTCTCAAATACATCCCATCCTTCGATAATTTGCAGAATTATTATACATACTTTCAAATAAGGAAAGAGGCATAAAGAAGCTGAAAGATTTGCCCAATATCCCACAAGACACGTGGTTCAAGTCCAAGTCTCCTGAATTTTAGTCTTATGTTTATAGTACATCATAATTTTTATTTTGTTCAGATACAGTAAGTGCTGAAAAAAATCCTCAGAATATGTATCTTTAAGAATGAAAATGATCTCAAAGACGAAAGGGATTTGTTGGAATTTGATGGCTGGATTAGGTGTCAGGGTAATGCTCATGAGTGGCCAACAGGGGGCAGAAGCCTGCCATTCTAGCTGCTTACAGCTAGATGTCTGGAAGGCCGTAGATGTCTGGAAGCTGAGAGCAAAACCTAAGAAAGTGGAAGGGAGCCAGTGAGGACTGCTGTAAAGGCTCCTTTCTGGCAGGATATATCTGACAGCAGGGTGCATCTGAAGAAGAGGCTTCCCCCAGGAGGATGCCTCCAGGACCTAGAGGCAGCGGGAAAACTCTGGAACATGCACAAGATCTGAATATCAGCAATTCAAGGCTCCAGGATCAATCTGCTATTTTCTGCATCTGTTTCCATTCTCAATTTACAATACAGTGTTATTGTCAAGCTGTGCAAAGGCCTTCTTATTTTATTTCATTTTCCTATCATTTCCAATTTGTGTTCCCATTCCCCTACATATTGTTCTCTTTTTCCTGTTGGTTTGCAAGAAATCTCTGTATAATCTCTACCTAGATATACACACATCTATACCTAGGTTTATACCTGTGTAAACCATAACATTCCTTGTTGTTTGCAAATATAGTCTCCCAAACTGTCACTCAGCTGTCTGCAAATTTCACTACAGAGAAATATTGTTCTTTCCCACCCTGAGGTCACAAAGATACTCCACATTTCCACCTGGAGTTTAAAATATGATAAAAAGTTGACTATGATAAACGGTTGAGATATTGTTTTAATTTTCTCCATAGAGTGAGCTCGTTAGATCGCATCAGCAAGCCCCCAAATTCATCTTTTTCTTACTGTTTTTGGGTGTTACCTCTATCATAAGTCAGGTTTTCATATTTTAAAATGGTTTGCATATTTTTGAGCTCTTTAGTTTGTTATAAAGTTATAACCAAGTAAAGCTTAGCTGCTTGTTTCTGTACCAATGCCACATTCCTTTTACTACCATGGCTTTGTGCTAAGGTCAACTCTCTCTTTTCTCTCCTCTTCTCACCTCCACTCTTTTGCCCTCCCCTCCCCTCCCCTCCCCTCCCCTTCTCTTCCCTTCTCTCTCTCTCTCTCTCTCTCTCTCTCTCTCTCTGTGTCTATTAAAATTGGCTTAGCTATTGCTGGACCTTCCTTAGTTATTTTTGAAACTAAGTCTCACTCTGTCAGACTAAAGTGCAGTGGCACAGTCACAGCTCACTGCAGCCTCAACCTCCCCGGCTCAAGCAATCCTCCCACTTCAGCCTTCTGAAGGTGGGACTACAGGCATGTGTCACTATGCCTGGCTAATTTTTTAAAAAGTTTTGTAGAGACAAGATCTCACTATGTTTTCCAGGCTGGTCTCAAACTCCTGGGCTCACGCAGTCCTCCTGCCTTGGCTTCCAAAGTGCTGGGATTACAGGCATGAGCCACCGTGCCTGGCCTACTCTGATCCTTAGCATAACCTGAAATATCTATCTACCATTATAGACCTTATTTATTTTTCTGGTTTTATTGCTTTGGATATACCTCTAGGACTACGCTAAACTGTAGCAGTGATAGCAGGGATGAATCATCCATGTATTGTATTTGGCTTGAATATTTAATAAATAGCCTTCATTGAGTTTAAAAAATATATATTTCTTCTAATTTTGTGAATGATTTCTTTAAAATCCAAAGTTGTTTAGATTTACCAAGTGCTTTATTAAAAGTTCCTGAGATTAATCATAAAATTTTTCTCTTTTAGTCCGTTCATGGTGAAAATTACATTCTTTTTTTTTCTCACATTAAACTTTTCTGTATTTTGAAATGAGCTTTACTTGATTACAACTTTCGTTGCTTGTTTGTTTTCAAGATGGAGTCTTGCTCTGTCACTCAGGCTGCAGTGCAGTGGTGCAATCTCAGCTCACTGCAACCTCTACCTCTCAGGTTCAAGCAATTCTCCTGTCTCAGCCTCCTGAGTAACTGGGAATATGGGCACCTGCCACCACGCCCAGCTAATTTTTGTATTTTTAGTGGAGATGGGGTTTCACCATGTCGGCCAGGCTGGTCTCGAACTCCTGACCATGTGATCCACCTGCCTCAGCCTCCCAAAGTGTTGGGATTACAGGCGTGAGCCACAGCGGCTAGCTGGTTATAACTTCTCAAATACACCATCGCAGAATTGTATCCATAGCCGCTGCTGTCCTGCCGTGGCGGCTCTGTAATGCCAGCGCTACTTCCAGCTCACTAGCTCCAGCCCATGGAGGAGGGTAAGTGAGGAAGTCTCTTGCCATGCCTGGCTCCTACAGCTGACTGCCCAGGAAGCACCGGCAAAGCAACAAGGAAGCAACTTCCACAAAAGCCACTGGCAGGAGCACCCTCTCCTGGAGAGGTGGGGAACCTCATGCTTACAGGCCTGCCACTGTGCCAGTGCACAAAATTAGACGTTTTCAGAAATTCACTGAGCTTCAGATTCGCAAACTCTCCTTCCAGAGTCTGGTGCGAGGCATTGCTCAGAACTTCAAAACAGATCTGTGCTCTAGAGCACAGCTATTGTGTTTTGCAGGAAGTATATGAGGCCTCTCTGCTTGGCCTTTTTGAAGACACCAACCCTTGTGCCAGTTGTGCCAAATGTGTAACAATTATGCCAAAAGCTATCCAGACAGCACTCCAGATATATGGAAGGCGTGCTCAAGGATCTGTTATGATGGGAAATATTTCATTCTCAAAAATATATATATATATATATATATCTTCTTCCTGTTATCAATACTTCTGACCATTAGATTCCCCCCAACCCCCACCCCACAAAGGGGATCAAAAGTTACCTAAATATATGACTGCATGTGGAAAAATAGGAGAGAAAAATCAGGTATTGGCAATTGTCTTAATCCATTTGGAGCTACTATAAAGGAATACCTGGGGCAGGGTAATTCATAAAGGAAAAAGGCTTAATTGGCTCATGATTCTACTGGCTGGAAAGCTCAAGACTGGGCATCTGGGGAAAGCCTCCAGCCGAGTCTATGTATGGTGGGAGGCAAGGGGGCCAGCGTGTGCAGAGATGACGAGGTGAGAGGAAACAAGAGTTGATGGGGTCCAGGCTCTAACCACCAGCTCTGTAGAAACAAATAGGGTGAGAACTCACTCATCCCCACCCCACCTCCATGACCAGAGAGGGGATTAATCTATTCATGAGGACTCTGCCCCCATGATCCAAACACCTCCCCCTAAGCCTCACCTCCTAACATTGCCACACTGGAAATTAAATTTCAACATCACATTGGCTGGGGACAAACAAGCCATGACCAAACCATAGCAACGGCTTTTCCATTTTCATGTGAAGTTTCAATATAAATGTGGGGACATAAAGCATTCATGCAAATCAGAATGTTTCAGTGTATAAGTTTTAGCAGTTCGCCTTTATAGGAATTATAAATAAACCTGTTAAATTTTTCTGGATAATGTCAGCACTTGAATTGTTTTAGAACAACTAAATGTCTTATTGACTAACTAAATGGTATTTGCAGCATTTTTATCATGCTGTAGATTCCACCCATTCACTATACTTTTCTGAGCCCTACATGCAAGTACTTTTTTTTTTTTGAGACAGAGTTTTGCTTTTGTCGACCAGGCTGGGGTGCAATGGCGTGATTTGCAACCTCCGCCTCTGGTTCAAGCAATTCTCCTGCCTCAGCCTCCCAAGTAGCTGGGATTACAGGTATGAACCACCGTGACCAACCGCAAATATGTATTTTTAATGTTGTCTGTCATCTGTGCAATTCCTGTATGTTTGTTTTTAAAATACATTAAGTGCTGGGCAAGGTGGCTCAAGCCTATAATCAGAGCACTTTGGGAGGCCGAGGTGGGCGGATCATGAGGTCAGGTGTTCAAGACCAGCCTGATCAACATGATGAAACCCCGTCTCTACTAAAAATACAAAAAATTAGCTGGGTGTGGTGGCTCGAGCCTGTAGTCCCAGCTACTCAGGAGGCTGAGGCAGGAGAACCACTTGAACCCAGGAAGTGGAGGTTGCAGTGAGCTGAGATAGCACCACTGCAGTCCAGCCTGGATGACAGAGTGAGACTCTGTCTCAAAATAAATAAATAAAAATAAAAATAAAATACATTATTTTATAACATATAAATAAACATACAAATAAATATGCTATTGGATGACATCAATTTATATTTTATTCTGAATTTTCCGATATGAAATAGCCTTATAGTTTGTATGTGTGTGTGTTTCTGCCATCCTTATCTGACTTTGTCATAAAGGTTGGAGCAGTCTTAAGGCAAAGGATGAACTCATTTCTATTTTCTGGGGTAATTTATGTATGTTAAGACATTATCTCATTTATTTATTTATTTAGAGACAGAGTCTCACTCTGTCACCCAGGCTGGAGTGTAACAGCACGACCTCGGCTCACTGCAACCTCTACCTCCTGGGTTCAAGCGATTCTCCTGCCTCAGCCTCCTGAGTAGCTGGGACTACAGGTGCCTGCCACCACACCCAGCTAATTTTTGTATTTTTGGTAGAGATGGGGTTTCACTGTGTTGGCCAGGCTGCTCTCAAACTCCTGACCTTGTGATCCACCTACCTCAGCCTCCCAAAGTGCTGGGATTACAGGTGTGACCTACTGCACCCGGCCCTATCTCTCCTTAAAAGTGGATGGAACTTATCTGTAAAACCATCAGAGCCTAGGGCTTTTCAGAAAGGTTTTTGATTATATTGTAATTCTTAATTGAATACTTGACAAAACAGTTTGCTGCTTGTTCTTGTTCCAAACTTGGAATTTTATATTTCTTCAGAATTTTATCAATTTTAGTAGGCCTGCAAATTATAATTCTTCATAATAGTATCAGTCTCAAACTCCTCATGCCTGTGGCTTCCTTCAGTATTGCATGCATGGATTCATCTTCTCTTTTTTTTCTCCACTGGTCTCATCCGACATTTATAGATTTTGCTGCCATTTTCAAAAACCAACTTGGTCAATGTCTTGTTGTTGATATATACTATTTCTCACATTTCTGACCTTATGTATATATTTTCCTTTTTTTTTTTTTTGAGACGGAGTTCCACTCTTGTTACCCAGGCCGGAGTGCAATGGCCCGATTTCGGCTCACCGCAACCTCCGCCTCCTGGGTTCAAGCAATTCTCCTGCCTCAGCCTCCCGAGTAGCTGGGACAACAGGCGCGCGCCACCATGCCCAGCTAATTTTTGTATTTTTAGTAGAGACGGGGTTTCACCATGTTGACCAGGATGGTCTCGATCTCTTGGCCTCGTGATCCACCTGCCTTATATTTTCCTTTTTTATCAGGTTTCTGTATTGAAAAATTAGCTTCAATAATGTTTCAAAAAGTAATTTAGGAATAAGCCATCTGAAGCCTTATAAACCTGATACTATTTTTATTTTGCTTTTGTTTAAATGACAGTTTGTTGAAGTTTTTTCCCATCAACACTTAAAAATATTACTTTGTTGTCTTCTTTTTTAGATTTTTTTTTTAGTAGGGATGAGGTCATGCTACATTCCTCAGGCTAGTCTCAAACTCCTGGGCTCAAGCGGTCCTCCCATCTTGGCCTCCCAAAGTGCTGGCGTTACAGGCATGAGCCACTTGGCCAGCGTCATTGTCTTCTTGTATCCACTTTTGTTATCAAGGTTTTGTGTCTTTCTAATTCTTTTTCCCTTTTAGTTGATCCAGTTTTTCTTTATAAATGTTTTGAGAATGTTCTCTTTGTCATTAATGTTCTTAAATTTCACTGCAGTATATCTAGGTGCGAGTTCCTTTTTGCATCTGTCTTGTTTAACACTTGGCATATTTTTCAATCTGAAGTTTTATATTTTCTTTATTTCTAAAAAATTCTCAGTAATTTTACCTCCAAATATAGCCTCCTTCCATTATTTATTTTCCCCTTCTGGCTCCAAATTTGGCACTGCTAACCACAACACTACCCTCCTGCTCTGAGAAGGGTCAGCCTTCCTGCCCTTGTCTGTTTGGGTCTGGCCTCCCTCCACCACCCGGTGAAAGGCAGGGATGGAGTGCTGTTTTGTCTTGGTACTCCTGGTGCATCAGTACCCACTGTGTGCTGAATGAATGAATGAACTAAGAGAATAGCGGGGTGGAGGTGGCCACAGGGCTGGGCTGGAGTAGGACGTGCTGTGGGGCCAGGGCGGGAGCCCAGCTTCATGACTGTGCTGTGTCACACTCAGGCACATGACCTCTACTGGGGCTGCAACCTCTTGGGCAGACCCCTCCTTGTGGGAGTCTCACTGCTCGTAAGTTATGTATATTTCCTTTCAATAGGGACATTTGAAGTCTTAACCCAAAGTGGGCTCCGTTCTTTGGCAGTCTCATGGTAGGCAGGCAGGAGAGATATGTTCCAAGCCCTTCAAATGGCCCACTTAGGCAGTCATGTATAATCTCAAGAAATACTACCCAGCTTCCAAGGCACAGACTTTTTCCTGGATGAGTCTCTCTCTCCTGCATGTAGGCTATCAGCTCTCCGGAAACATCCTCACTTTCAGCCTCTCTTAGTGGCTACTCCCAGCTACCTTTTAACTGTTATCAATTCATGCTATTTTCTACCATCTCTTCAATTTTATCTTTCAATAGGTCTACTGTTCGTTCTTTCACTATTCCTGCCTTTCTTATCTTTTCTCATAAAAAGCTTCCTTTTCTATAGAAGCTTGATTGGAAGAGGTTTCACTCGTGAGTTGGGAAATTGGATTAGATTATCTTGGCCACCATCCAACCCTGAATTCATTGATTCTGCGAAATTTACAACACAGCTGAACTAAACTAGCACCACTGGAGATCACTAATGATTAAATCTTCCATCATGCCATGGTGCCCTTCTCCTTAATGAGAAGATACAACGCTAACCAGCAAATTCTACTTGTGACGTTGAGATTAGTGAGCTACTCAGACACTATCTAAGTTGAACATTCAAATTAACCATATTTCCAGTGTGCCTTGGATATCTCAGCAATGACAATCATAGTTAACACATATGAGACACCTACAGTGTGCCAGGCACTGTCCCAAGTACTTTACATACTTTAGCTAATTTATTTTTCACAGTTATACAATGAGAGAATTAACATTTTCATCCCTGCATTACTGAAGGGAACACTGAGGCATGCTGAGTTATATAATTTACCAAGATCAGAGTTGGTAAATGATAGAGCTGGAATTCAAACCAAGCAGGGCTGTTAATCACTACACATACTACATCCTGAAGCTCAGAGAGATTGTTGTGCACCCCCCCGCGCCCATGTGGAATTATGCCTTCCTATCTCCTCACAGGAGGCGGCCAGAACTCCCTTCCCCTCCTATCATTATGACGTGTGTCTGGGTTTTACCTCTTGCACATCTGAAAAGAGTTAGAAGAATTAGGAGACTTTTGAAAGAGATGAATGGTATTGTAAGGAAAGATACTGAAGCCACAACAAGAAATAGAAAGTAAGTAATGTCTGGGAGAAAGCAAGAAGAGTTAGAGAGGGAAGAAGAGGACCAAATTCAGGGTCTTACGGAGGGCTTGGAAATCATAAGCACACGCCAGATAAAAGGAAATGAATAACAAGGAAGATTTAAAATCATAAAGGTGTCAATTCTTCCCAAATCAATCATAGAATTTCAGTTGAAGTCCAACAGAGATTTTTTTTTTTTTGGGGGGGGTTTGGGTTTTGTTTGGTTTTGTTCTGTTTTGTTTTGAACTAGACAATCTGATCTCAAAATTCCCTTGGAAGAGAAAGGGGCCAAGAATAACTGAGAAACAATTTCGAAAAAGTACAAGGTGGAAGAACTTGCCCTACCAGATATCAAGATTTATTGTCAAAATATTTAGTAAGGAAGACAATCTAGTCTAGGCAGAGAGCAGAAGAGAGGGCCCAGCCACTGGCCTGCCCACGAGGGGAAACAACACGGGGCAGAGATGATGTTACATGCCAGTGGGGAAAGGGGGGTCTGTCTGATAAATGAGTGCTGGGAGCAATGTTCATCGAAATGGAAAATACAAAAGCCGATTTCCACATCAGAGCAATCTCGGGTGGATTAAAGAAATTAAAAAAAAAAAAAAAGCAAAACTTTAAAAAAGAAAATGAAAAAAGAGCCAAATTCTTCGTGACTTTAAGATGAAGATTTTATTTAAAAATGCTGAAAATAGAGACGTGGTAAGTTTAATTTTAAAAGTGGTAACTTTGACTAGTATACTAAAATTCACTTTTGTACAGCAAAGGCCAGCAGAACAAAATGAAAAACAAGCCATAGACTACAAGATAATATTTGGAATGAATACAATATGTAACGCGATCTCTCAAATTAATAAGAAAAAGACAACATATGGGGGAAAATGGGCAAAACTATCAATTCGTAGAAGAACTCCAGAAGGTCAATAAAAATATAAAAAGATGCTTACTCTCACTATTAAAGCAATACAAATCCAAACAACAGTAAGATACCATTCACATCCAGATAGCAAAAGTATTAGCCAATGCCAAGTGTTGGGAAAGACGTTAACTCATGGAGGCTCGTTCACTGCTAGTGGAACTGTAAATTGATCCAAGTACTCCAGAGAGCAATCTGGCAACAACAAATAAAGTTGAAGATGATCATGTCCAGAAATTCCACACTTAGGCATACAGTCAAGAATACACGTATTAAGATGTTCACTGCGGTACTGGAAACGACTTAAATGTCCATTAACAAGAGAATAGATAATTAAATTGTATTACAGTTATACAATGGAATACAACACAGTGTGTGTCAGCATAGATAAAAATCTCACAATTGTAATGCTGAGGGAGAAATGAACCTGGCAGAAGACAATGATACTATAGATATGATTATACACTATATGAAGTTTAAAAGCCTGCATAAAAATACTTTGCAATGTTGGTGATACATAAAAAATGTAGTACAAATAGTAAAAATATAAAAACATGCATGAGGATGATTAACACTGATCTCAAAACAGTGCTTAGCTCTGGGAAATGAGGGGAGAAAATGGGATGAAGGAGGTGTACAGAGAGGAACTCAGTTGTATCGCCGATATTTACTTGGTTCGAAGTGAAAAGACATGAAGCAAATAAGGCAAGGTGTTAATAGTTGCTAAAGCTGATGTGGCCATCATTAGTGCTGCCCACCAAATATTTCTGGTTCTCTGCCTGCCAGGCCCATAGTAGGATTCCATTTCCCTACCCACTTTGAATCAGGAGCCTCCTAGAGATTTGCTTTGGCCAATGAATGTGACTGGAATTGACTTGTGTTTCTGGCCTCCTGAGCCAGTGCACAAAAGCTTTGGCCAACATAACAGTTCAGAGACAAAGCTTCTGTCCTCCCCAGTCCCTGAGCAAGAATGACACCCCCAGGCAACCTCAGGAGGATGGGAGGATGAGTGGGAAATGAGTACCGTCAGCCACTGAGGTTTGAGAGTTGTTTGTTACTACAAGTCTACCCTGGAGAATAGAGCTGCGAAATGGGTCCACTCCTAGTCATTGGATCAGTCTCTCATTTTATCTACGTGTTGAAATACTATCAAAAAATTTGTAATGCTTTCAGTTGGACAGGGTTTCTGTTTCTTCGTTCACGGAAATTCTTTGTACTGGCCTGTGCAAGGCCCCTCTCTTAATTTACTAAGTTCTGTGTTTTCAAAAAGTACCTCTAACTAGGATGGAAGCAATGCAGAACTGCAGGAGCCTCTTGGTATGAAGGATGTATGGCGGGAATCATTGATTAAGCCCAGGTTTCTGGGTGAGCCCACGTTTCCTGCAGTGCTGTCTGCTAGCATTTCCCATCAATTCAGGGAGCCAGAAACCCAATGAGAAAATCTTAGCTTTTCTCCAGAGAAATATAAGCAGGAATTTTGATGAATGCAAGTGTCATTGGTTCTTTGTATGGTTTTTAAAGAGATCATTTCACCCTTTGATCCCAATTCTCTGCAGTTCACCTCTGGGAGAAATGTCAAGAAAACTTTCCCACACCTTCTGGCTTCCAGGTTCCTTTTTAGTGCCATAGGCAAGGTCCACGGGGAATAAAAGCCCCAACAGAAGGTGGAGGAGGGGCAGCACTGTGGGAGAAGGAAGAGAAACTCCGTTCTTGGCCAGTTGTGCTCTGTACTGTGCAGATACACAGGCAGCGCCTGGAAGTCACTGAGAAATGCAATGCCTTTGAGAAGTTCTGTGGAAAGAATGACATCATGACCAATCACTCCCCCACCCCACCTTTTTTCCAGTGGGAGTGAGAAATAAATAGACTGACACATTTTCCAGTCAGGGAGCCATTCTGGACAGCAAGTTTACCTTGGCACAGGAGCTCAGGTGGAGCTGTGAGAAACCTTATCTGTGCTTGCCCGGTAAACAAGGAGCCCGCAATCTCCCCGGAGTCTTGGCCACTGAGCAGGTGACCGCGGGAGGCAGGTGAGCAGAGCAGGTGAGCAAGGTGAGTCTTGGGCCCAGAAGTGTTAGATAAATATTTCCTTAACTTGATTGATGGACTCCCTAACTGACTGTCTGTTTGTTGCCAAGGGAAATGCCATCACCACCAAATTCAAAGGTAAAATTCCTGTCCCTTACATCAAGGGTTCTCAGACTGTAATGTGTTATTAGGTCACCCAGAGAGTGCCATTAAAATGCAGGTTCTGATTCAGCAGGTTGAGGTGGCTGAGAAAATTGCCTTTCTAACAAGCTGCTGGAGATGCCGACAGCGCTGGCCTATGGACCACACTCTGAATTTGCAAAGTCTTAATGTTCAGGTGACTGTATGCATCTTACACAGTCAAAATAGTTGAGGGTTAAGGAGCACTGATGCAGGTTGCAGGTGCTGTACCAGATGTTTGCTATCATCTCTTGTCACTCTTCACACCAACACTGCAAGGTGGGTGTTATTATCCCACCCTGTCCTTGGCTGGCAAGGAAATTGAAGCTAAGAGAGGTTAATTCATGCATTATATGTATAATTTCCAAGAGATTTCATTGCTACCTTCCCTCCTTTCAGTGATCCGAAATAACCCAGACAGAAGATAATAAACACCTGTGGTAGAGACGGGCGTTGCCTGCTTGTGGTGATCGGCCCTCTCGCCACCTGGAAGTGAGTAATTCTGTTTTTACATTGTCAGGGCCAAGCTCAGGAATTCAGAAATCCTGGTTATCAATGTTTGGCCTAGGAAGTCCTCTCTTCAAAAGAGAGAGTTGCTCCAAAAGGTGGACAAGACTGGTTTTCAGATCCCTCTGGTGCTGATGTGTTTGCCCCTAGGACATGCAACTGGAGAAAGTTCTGAATACCAGGAGGAGTTGTTTTGATGTGTCAGCTTGGAAAGAATGCCTGGTAAGGGCCATTCAGGACTCCAGGAGAAAACAAAAACAAAAAAGCCCCAGCTCCTGGAAACATCAAAGTCAAGGCAATTATAACCAGACTGACCCACCCGGAGGTATTTAAATACCTGGAAGAACAATGATGTGTCCTTGCAACAACCAGGCAGCTTCCAGGTACAAACCTGAGTCATGTCTGGATCACAAGGAGGGAGGCAGCCCGGCTGGCTGACCCTGGCCACTCATTATAATCAGGAAAAAGTGAGGACAATGTGAGACTCTCCCTCCAGGCCCTTGGAAGACCTGAATTTTCGTGACCACTCAATAAGTCAGGCTGCTCCAGGGCCCCATTAACATTGGAACCTCATTCCAAGTGGTGCCAAGATGCTGCCGTGATCTGTACTGCAGGGTGGAGAGGCCAGATTTGAGCCCTCCAGGAAGTCCACAGCAACTCCATCCCTGGGAAGCCGTTGTATAGAAGAAAATACAGCTCCAAGTCCCAAGACAAACTGAAGGTCTCTAAAGAAGACATATGTAATTTTGTTCTTTACATTTTACATCTTTACAGAAAGTATTCAAGTTTACAAAAACCACATAAAATAGAACAAAGTTTAAAAAATAGAATATAGAGGGAAAGGAAGCATAACAGATAAACGAGAACAAAGCCCAGTGTGGCTACTACCTTATTGCTGTAAAGTCCTGTATACTTTCAAATCAAGTTCTGACTTCCCAACCCACAAAGCAAAAATTCAAGAAATGCACGTACAGCACTGCACCCATGACAAGCAAAACCAGGCAGCTGCTGCAGAGAAGTACATCTATTCCCGATGCTGAGGCTCCCCATGGGGCCTCATGAGAAGGAACTGGGAGACATAGTGGAATGCCACAAAAAGCATCCCCAACAACAGCCCTACCGTACACCATAGGGAGTTTCCTGGGATGCTTCCTATGATATCCCAGTGCAGGCTACTGGCCATGCCAATGCCTGGTCCAGCGAGAACAATTATGGGAGACTCCAGAATGACATCGGCTGAGCTGGCTTAATCCTAGGACAAAAAGCAGAGGAAAGAAACTGCTTTGGGAATCTCAGGGGCCTTGCCTCTCTGGGAATCTGAATCCAGGCTTCTCCCTTGGTCTTGTGCCAGCCTCACTCTTTGCTTTGAAAGGGCAGTCCCTAGGGTTTCCAGCAAAGTTGCAGTCATTGAAGACAGAGGCACAGCACATAGCCCATGCACAGGCCAGGCCCATAGTCTTCCCATCACGACCTCTGGGCATAGAGTAGTCTCCTGTCTGGTCAAGCAGAGGCCAAGGGGAAAGAAGGACTAAGTGCTGGTCCTGGGTTCACCATTAACTGACTGTAGGGACTTGGGAAAGCCACCTCCTCTCTGCAGGCCTTAGTTCTGTCAACTGCAAAGTGGAGCAGACGAGCTAGCATTGATCTGTCCTTTTCCTGAGGATTCTCCTGGCTGCACAGCTCTTCAGTTCACAGCAAGCTGAAGAGAGGCAATGAAGCAGCGCTGGAAGGGTTGGGGGTCTGTGGAAGACATGAAATGTGCCATGCAGATCCCCCTTCTACAGAAGGCCTGCTGCCCAGCTGCAGGAGTGGAACCAGCAGCCTGCCTCCAGCTGTTCACTCCTTCAAAGTCTGCCACGGCTGCAGAGAGCTGCCTCCCCAAGCTCATGCCCTCCCAGGACAGTCCAAGCTGTGGACTGAGTGTGGCAGGCACTTTGTTGCTGTGCAGATCACTCTGACAGGTCATATTGGCTCCAAAGCTTCTCACAGAATTGGCCAAGATTCATTGAGCTGCATGTCTGTTAGACTTCTTTTTCTACCCAAGCCTGCGTCTTCCTTCTTCTTTGCTCAAGTGTTGGTCCCAAACCTATCCTGGCATCTGCTTCTGAAGAACCCGGTCTGCAACAGAGGCCAAGTACCCACAGCACAAAGACTTGACTGGCATATGGCCTTTGGAACAAACACCTGAGCCCCTGTGGACCCAAGAGCTAGAGAAACAACCAGCATGGATGGTCTGACAGCAGCGCTGGCCACGGCTGCTATTCAGTGACTGTTCATCACATGGAAAAGGGACATGACCATCTTCTCCCCCAAACCAGCCCCTTCTTGACTGTGTTTTTCCAGCAGATGATGCCAATTTTCCAGTCACCGAAGCTCAAGATCTCCAAGACTTTCCCAAGTTCCTTTCCCTTCTGCTTCTACATCCGAACAGTTACTAAGTTTTGAAGCTCTGTCTTGGCATACACCTCCCTTGTGGGCTACTGCAGTAACCCCCTGAGGACCCTTCCCTCCTTTCTATAAGATGCTCACCCCTGGTACAGGTCCTGTCACTACGATTCCCCCTGGCGCTCTCCACCGTATGGGTCACGGCTCTGTATAAGGAAGGAATGACATTGGAGTCACACCTGTTTCCCCAAAGTCATTTGGAGGTGCTCATTGCTGCTTATTAGAAATACCCGAACACAAACAAAAGGTGGTAAAACAATGTGAATTGGATGAGACGTTACTGCTTCTGTTTGGGTTGAGGTCAGTGCTATTTCCCTAGCGTAGACCCAGAAAACAGAGCACTTGTTCAACCGAGGAGATGCCCGTGGCACGTAAGTGAATGTGCTTGTATGGACCTGTGGAGCTTCCAAAAACAAAAGAAGAGCTGGGCAACTTGCTGGCACTTGATACCCAGGAGTTTCTTAATGTTCCCCGTGAACAAATAGCTGTAAAATGCTGAAGGAAATGCCCACTTCCCTGTGTACAGAGGGCAGGCTGCAAAGGTGGGACACCATACGATCTAGTCCAAAGAGGACTCGTATAACCTCTCCATTAGGCCACACAAATGCCACAGCCATGTGTGTGTAGCCAAGGTATCAGCAAGGTGAGATCCCACACAAATACTCCAAAATAGGCCCTGGAAGGAGAGAGGGATGGAATAGCAACCATGCTATTTGACATCATTCTCTGCTAAGAGAACAGGCTTGGCCTCTCTTTTTCAGAAAACAAGAAAGGGCTTTGCTGCCTTCGCTATGATTTCCTGTTGACCAGCAATGAAGTGAACTAACCAATGTGGTTTCCCTTTCCCTTCTTTTCACTGTTCTTCAAGTAGGCCCATTAGAGGATAACTTACTACTGCACTGTGGAAAGCGGAAAAGTTCCATTTTAAACTTTCCTTCCTTGTTAAAGAATAAGTGTGCTCATAACTTTGTTAAGTCCTATCCTATGTAGCTGTTAGACATGCCATGCTTACAGGCACATAGTACATTCTATGTCTTTGTACTTTAACCAGGATATCTGTGCTGGATGTGCTCACAGGCATATCCCAGCTCTTCATTACTTTTACCTGTTTAGAAAAGTTTTAAGTTATTAGCCAATTGGGTTTAGTTTAAAATGTGAGGTCTGGCTCAGGCCAACAGAAATCAGACACAGCAGTAAGGACAACCCCAAATGCATAAGGAATAAATTTGTGTGTTATCCTTTGTTCATTGTACTCTCATGGCACAATGGCTAGTGAGGGTACCCTTCCTGTAGCCCAGGAAGTAAAACTTGCGTTCCTGAAAGATCCTTTGTCTCAGTGCTAATTTTTCTTTGCGGCACCGCACATCTATTTCCAACATACACTTTTCTGTCAAGGAAGCTGAGTCTTGTCACGATTGCACAATTCTTGCCGCGCCGTAAGCAGAAGGCCAGGAAATATCAGTCTCATTTTACAGAGAAGCAAACTGAGCCCCAATAAGTTAAAAGAAGTGATGGTTCTCTTATTAAGAATGCCGGGCAGCGTCATATCTCATGTGCAATCCATTTACTTTCTTCTTTTAAAATGGAGACATTAGTAAGCATTGTGGAAGAATAGGGTCCTGGAGATGAAGGCAACAAAATGAGGATAACGCTGGTGAATATGTATGAAGGAGTCCTCTCTAGGGCGGAAGTGGAGGCCAAGTGAGTCAAAGCTTCTATTGGACAACCTGCAACCATCCAGATAAAATAATCAGGTGGCTAAGAGTGGGGAAGGCCCCTCTACCCCTGGGAAGACTCAAACACAGAACATTCTAGCTTTTTGCAGTAATAATATCAAGGGCATTAAAGAAGGAGATTAGAAAACAGCTTCAGGTGCATCGCCTTCTGTCTTTCTGGTCTTTTCTTTTCTTTTCTTTTTTGGAGACAGAGATTCACTCTGTTGTCCAGGCTGGAGTGCAGTGGCACGATCTCAGCTCACTGCAACCTCTGCCTCTCCAGTTGAAGCGATTCTTCTGCCTCAGCCTCCCGAGTAGCTGGGATTACAGGTGCCCGCCATTATGCCCAGCTAATTTTTGTGTGTTTTTAGTAGAGACAGGGCTTCATCATGTTGGCGAGGCTGGTCTCAAACTTCTGACCTCGTGATTCACTCGCCTCGGCCTCCCAAAGTGCTGGGATTACAGGCGTGAGCCACCGCACCTGGCCCTCTGGTGTTCCTTTCTAAGAAGAGGCCTGGATGAGAATGGACAAAAAAGCCAGACACTCACTCAGGAGAGTGCAAGGTAAGGTTCCTGCCTGGCTGGGCCTCTAAATTCACCCACCCAGGGCCCCTGGTGAGAATGGGAGGTGTGGGTGGCCTTGCCCCACCATCTTCAGTAGCTGGGGGTAGTAGGGCCACTGGCTCTGCCTGAAGCCAAACTGTGCCACCTGGCTGCTCACTGGGCTCTAAAACCCTGCATGTAAGCCACCCCTGAGGCCTCACCAAGCATGTAGAAAGGTCTTCCCGCTGTCATTACTTGTCCTAGCTCTTGCTTAGATTCACACAGGACTTACACCCCTGGGCAGGGGCACTGAGTGTTCAAAGTCCCTTTGGTCTAAAGCTCTGTCCCTTCTTAGGAAGGAAAGAAGGAAGGAAGGAAGGAAGGAAGGAGGGAGGGAGGGAGGGAAGAAAGAAAGAAAGAAAGGGAAGGAAGGAGGGCAGAAAGGAGAGAAGGAAGGAAGGAAGGAAGGAAGGAAGGAAGGAAGGAAGGAAGGAAGGAAGGAAGGAGGGAAGGAAGGAGGAAAAGAGGAAGGGAGGAAAGAAAATGGTCTGCCCAGATATTTTTTCCCTCTTCCATTGATCAGTGGAGCTAACCTGCTAGAGTGCTATGATTACATTAGATCTAGGGACAAGAATTCCAGTCAGATCCCTCCAGAAGGACTGGGAAAGACAAGGAAAGTCACCTCCTAGTGTGCCCACTGGTTGCACCCACCCCAGCCCTTCCAGGTGGTTCGGTTCACCCTTTCTCTCTCTTGTTATGACATGGTTTCCTCTCAGGCTTCTACCAGCAACCATCAATCTGACTCCAGGACCAGAGACTTTCCTGTCACCCACTTACCCTGTCTGCAATGCCACTGTGAGACTGAGACCTTTGAAGTGGTGCCTGCATGTCATTCTCACAATAGTGTGAATTTACTTGTCTGATCAGGTTCTCTGTTCTGGCAGCTGCCTGGGCTTAGAGAGCTGCAGGATGGAAGTTTCAGTGGAAACGACAAGAGTGGTTTTGGAGCTTGCGAGGCGGTTGTGAAGAGAGCATGGGGCTTCCTGAGTTCGGTGGGTGCTGGGGCGGGTGGAAGAGAAGTGTGAAACAAGAGGGGCTAGAAAGGGGAAGTCTCAAAAGACAAATTCACAGACCCAAAATCTGACCTACTTAACACTTCTGGGGAGGCCCCACCAGACTGGAAGAGAATCGCTGATATTAGCTCAAATAACACAGAGGTGAGGGAACCTGGATTAATTTGGCTAATGGAAGTGACAGACTTTTCTTTCCGCTAGAAATTGTGTGCACAGTCCCTTCTGCAAAGCATGAAGCCTGCTACTCACAAAGCCTTATTCCCTTCAGCATGAAAACTTGGAGTCAGGGGAGTGCCTCCTCCCCAGGTCTAGAATAGATACTGCTGCTGCTCACCCTGAGTTCCCGGCAGCCTGGCCCTTTCTGACTCCTACGCCTTTGCCGATGCTGATCTGCTGGCAGTGTTACCCTTCTCTAAATTCTCCCCATTCTTCGAGGCCAGCTCAGTTCCCATCCCTTCCCTTTAACTATTCCTGCTACCGGTCTTTCCACAGATATTCCCTGAGTGCCTACTAGGTGCCAGGCACTCTTCCAGTGGTGATCCAGTAATACACAAAACAGACCAATTGCTTGCCCTTGAGAACTTCTCTTCTGCCAGCCAGCCCCTCTCTCCCAGTCCCTCTGCCCAAGACCGAACTAATCATAACACCTTTCCTGCTCAAGTGAGTCTACTGCAGCAGTTATTATATGGTATTAGAGGGAGTGGCATCTAGGTCCCCGGGCTCCCCAGTGCCTGACACCTTACCAAGCACCAGAGGCAGACTCTCATTCTTTAAAAAAGAAACTCAGAGGTAGCAATTTGTATAGGAAGGGAAGAGTCTGGGGGACTTACCTGCAAAATGCACTTGCTAGCATGTATGACAGTTCTACTTAGTTTTGTGATTCTTTGGGGGATCACTTATGCAGTTTAGGGAATTTGTTTTACAGCTGCAGTGACCTTGCAGACATACTACCATCATACAGAGTGTGGTTATCTGGGATGGTTACGGGGAGTGATGGAGACGGGAGAAAACTGAAGGTCTCCTAAACAGATTCCTTGGAAACGCCAGCACCTGTCTGGCACACGGTGGGTGCTAATGCCTGTTAGAATTGTTGTTGAGAGGGCAGGAGGGTGAAATATGGACCCAGCTATCTGATCCTGAGGCTGGGTGCCATGTGGGTGTGAAGTAGATCAGGGGCTCCAGCCAGCAAGTGCTAGCTCGGGTTACAGTTAGGGAGCTGGCAGAGTGTTCAGGAGGAGCTGTTCTCTGGGGCATGACACACAGCTCGCTCCTCCAGCGACACAGCTGCCCCTGGAGGAAGCTAGCAGACATCCTGTGTACTTGAAAAGGAAACTGAAAATGCTTTTCTTCACAAGAAACTGTTGTGTTTCCCTTTTTTTTTTCCATAACACTCCCCCCCCGCCCCACACCAGGTATGATGGATTTTCTCTGGTCCAGAGTTGTGGGTAAAATAGCAGGAAATGTAGACAGAGCAGTGTGAAGGAAGTTTGTACTAAGCTGTGGTCTGTGCTGTTCATCTAATTCAGGGAAGGTATCAGCCTACCCCAAGGAGCACTCTGCTATATGATCTGCATCCTGGTGATAGTCACCTCTCTTTTCTGGCTGTTGAAGTGCATTCCTATGAGGATGTGGAAAGAGAGAAGGCAAGATAGAGCCAGGGCTAGGACAGGAATGTGAGTATTTCCTTAATTGGACATGAGAGCCTTGAACTGGTTCCAGTTGGAGTGTTTTCTTTTAGGGCCTGGACCCTAAAGATTTCATACAGTTTTCTCTGTCAGAAAAATCCCTTTGGTTCAAAGGCCCCTTGACAGAAATGAAGAAAAAGCCAGGACTGGGCTTCTTTGATATTTGGGAAGGCAAGAGTTTATGAGCTGCCAGATCTCAGGCTTCTTTTGGGGCAATGAGAGGATTCTGGATTGAAAAACGGAGGCGCCTCCTGCACTGCCGCATGGGAAGAGGGCCAGTGGCTTTGGGGTAAGCTGCAGAGCCTGATGGTAAGGATGCAAAGCACTTTTCTCTTGAGCCTTTACAGAAGCAATTTATCTCAACCTTACTAGACCCCAGGCCTCAAAAAGAGACTTCTATTGTCTGCTTTTATTGCTTCCCACATCTGAGACACAGAGAGGTCAACCCACTTGCCTGAAGACTTACAGCAAAGTAAGTCACAGGCTGGAGGATTTTGTCTGGTGGGTTCCGGTTGCTTTCTGTTGTTGACTGCTAGTTCACTGAGGACCAGGATAGGGGGTTCACACTCTCGGGCCTCATTCATTCTCTGTGTGGCCAGTACCCAGCTGGGTACTTCCTGAGAGGTACCAAAGACAGAGGAAGTCATGGCTGTGAGAGAAGATGCTTGGAGAGAAAATGCTTGGACTCTGGGACCGCAAGAGCGGCCACCAGGCACAGCCTTACCACTTGCCTCTAATGTCTGCTCCCTAAAAGCTGGATATGTCAATCAAGGGACTCCAGGAGGAAAATGGGGCAGTCTGTGATGGTAATGAGTAAAACACTGAAGCAGATGCAATCAGCTCTGCTAAACTCCCTCTTTCTCTCAAACACCTTAAAAACAAGCCCTACGTCTGCTCAGTGCTTTCCAATTTACCAAGTGTTTTCATAACATTATCTCATTTCATTCTCACTTCAACCCACACACATTCTTGCCTTTTAGATTTCCTATGTACCCAAATGAGTTTCGCTGAAAAATTGGCTAGAAACTTCCCTTCTCCTACTCACTTTTTTTTTTTTAAACCCAAGCCTTTGATTGATATCTTTAAGAAGCTCCCAGATTCCCAGGGTGAGACGGTTGTTTATTCTGCCAGCCCTGCCCTCCTGGATGGATACCAGTGGTCTTGGTCTTTGCTATTGGAACCAGCAGTTTTGCATTCAGTTCACAGTGTAACTGTGAAAACAAACAAAACCACAGAGGCATGGTAAGTGTCGTATGGTGGGGATGGGGAAAGCATCAGCTCTGGAACCAGCAAGCCTCAGAGTCACAATTTTTTTTTTTTTTTTTTTTTTTGAGATGGAGTCTTGTTCTGTCCCCCAGGCTGGAGTGTAGTGGAGCGATCCCAGCTCACTGCAACTTCCAACTCCTGAGTTCAAGCGATTCCCCTGCCTCTTAGCCTCCCGAGTAGTTGGGATGACAGGCACCCACCGCCACATCTGGCTAATTTCTGTATTTTTAGTGGAGGTGGGGTTTCACCACATTGACCAGGCTGGTCTTGAACTCCTGACCTCAAGTGATCCGCCCCCCTTGGCCTCCCAAAGTGCTGGGATTACAGGTAAAAGCCACCACGCCCTGCCCAGAGTCACATTTGGTTCAGCCATTTGAGAGCCCTGTGGCCACAGCCATGGTACCTAACTTCTCAGAGCTTCTGTTTCTTTGTGACGTGGGGGCAATAGTGCCTCTGTCTAACATTGTTGCAAGGCATAAGCATAGTAAGAGACACCAGTGTACCTCAGCAAGTGTTGCCCCTTCCCTTCTGTTTTCCTCCCCAAGGTCAAATAGCTACTTTGTAAAGTCCCTTATTAGTAACCAGAATATCAGCTTCACCACCACTAAGCAAAATAAATGCAATACTGTCTTTTTGCAAGTCAGGGGGAGATAGGAAGTGGGAATGTATTGTTTAATGATCTTTTTCTTTGAGACAGGGCCTTGCAGGCTGGAGTACAGTGGTGCGATAATGGCTCACTACAATCTCTGCCTCCCGGGGCTCACGTGATACTCACACCTCAGCCTCCTGAGTAGCTGGGACTGCAAGTATGCGCTGCCATGCCTGGCTAATTTTTTATTTTTTGTAGAGACAGCCTTTCATCATGTTGCCCAGGCTGGTCTCAAATTCCTGAGCTCAAGCAATCTTTCTGCTTCAGTGTCCCGAAGTCCTAGGATTATAGGTATGAGCCACCACAACCAGCTGCTAAATGAATTAAGATGGAGACTTTTTTTTTTAACTAGATGAATGACCTGTCCTACATACACAGCATCCTTGCAGCTGAGGTAACTCTAATAAGATCTTAAGTTCATTATCTTTATTATTTTTTATAAAATTTGTATTTTAGGTAGGAAAGAGAAGGTGCTGGCAAAATGGATGGATATAATGTCTGAAAGCCAGGCAATTCTGATTACACCTGGATAACTATTGAGGCAGAATTGCAATTCAACACTTTAGTTTCCAAAGACAAAGGTGGGAGAAGGGAGGGAGTGCAGAGGGCTCTGACTGGATAATTAGTTCACTGATCCACATCTAGTAGATGCTCAATTAATGTTGGTGATGGAGGGCAGTGGTTTACAGAGTCCAGGTCTTGTGTTTGTCCTTTGCTGTGGACTTCCTGGCAAATGCAGTGCAAGACACAGTGTTAAAGTGGAAAGAACATCTGACCAGTGGTCTGAAGACCTGCATTAGGTTCCATCTATGCCACTTAATAGCCTGGTGACCTTGGACATGCCATTTAATCCCTTGGGTGTCTTCTCACCTGTAAAATGAGGAGACTGGGATGAGATGATTTGGAAGGTCTCTTTCAGCTCTAAGGTTCTGGGGCTCTAAGTAACTTCATTCACTTGTGTTTCTGTTTCTTCATTTATTCAAAGGCGGTAGGGACAGAAACCTATATCATAGGGTATTGGGAAGAAATGGTCAGTGTGCATGTTGAAATACTCTGTATCTTTAGAGATATGAAGGAAATGCAGTCAGCTGGAGCTATGTTAACAGAGTGGGAAGCTGAGTATGCCTACAACCTCTGAGTTCCAGGCTCAGCTCAACCACTTTCTGGCTGTGTGATCTTTGGCAAGTCTCCTAATTTATTTAGGTCTCACTTTGCATATCTGTGAACTGAGGACCTTAAGTTGTGTTATGTTACCCTTATCACATTCTTTTGAAAGCCGAGACAATAAAATGCTTAAAAACAAAAAACAAACAAACAAAAAACCTGCAAGGGCATCATATAGGCTAGTATAACTGAGAAACAGCATGCTAGTTATGGTTTCATCAAAGCTTAGCAACATGCCTCCCCTATTTTCAAATGAATGGATGTGTGATCCCAGAGGAGAAATAGAAAATGTAGACTTGGAGGCCAGATGCAATGGCTCACACCTGTAATGCCAGCACTTTGGGAGGCAGAGGCAGGTGGATCACAGGGTCAGGAGTTCAAGAACAGCCTGGCCAAAATGGTGAAACCCCGTCTCTACTAAAAATACAAAAATTAGCCAGGCACATTGGCATGTGCCTGTAATCCCAGCTACTTGGGAGGCTGAGGCAGGAGAATCACTTGAACCCAGGAGGTGGAGGCTGCAGTGAGCCAAGATTGCACCATTGCACTCCAGCCTGGGCGGCAGAATGAGACTCCGTCTCAAAAAAAAGAAAAGAAAAGAAAAAATGAGAAATGTAGACTTGGTATCACAACCCCAAGGCTCATTTTCTACTTTAACTTACCTACAGAGGTGAACTTTAGCTAAAATGGGCATTCATAAGTTTCCCGAAGAGTAGGCATCAGGTAATTCCCTCAATGCACTCCAATGTAGAGGATTTTTCCAGAGGCCAGCTGACAGCTGATGGAGGACTTACTCCCCACCCTCTTCTCCAAAATGAGGCCATTTTTGCATTTAGATATTTGGGGGAATGGGGAGAGGGAGGAAATAGCTTTCTGAGTTTTGAAAGCTTCACATGGCAATAATCACAAACACGTAAAGTGTGTCTGCTGTGTGTAAAAATGTCGAGACACTCTTTGATCCCAGCCTCACCAGAGATTGCTACTGAGGAGGAAAGGCAGAAGACTTCATCCTTCCCACCTAGGGTCCAGCTCAGAATTTTCCTGAGTGCCAGGAAGCCCCAGCCTGGAAACCAACTCTCCAAGCATTGGCTTCTCCTGTGGCTGCCTAGATGACATTGTGTCACACCTGGCCAGTGACACTGAGAAGCTTCCCCACCCTCTGTGCAGGACACCAACAATAACCCCACCCCAACAACAACCCCATCCTCCTGCAACATCTCCAGTTTAGCACCTCCATCAGACACCATTCCCAGAGGAAGAGAATGGGTTTAGCTTGGGAGGCGGGGGAATTTCTCTGGTTGGAGGGTGCAGCCAGGGGCTTGTCATGAAGATGCGTTTTCATAGGAAGCCCACTATTTTTACTCAGATTGTACATATAGGCATATAAGTGATTGAAAATAGCCAAGTTATTTTAAAATAAAGTTATTCTTGTCAACTCTTATTATTTTTGTTTTGTTGGTTTTGCGGGGGCTGATGAAAATTATGAGGGTCTTCTCTCCTGGCTTCCTTCAGGGTCCTACCCGTTGAACCCTCACCATTAATTCTGTCATCGTTTTGAGTGAGATAAGCTGTTAAGTTTCCACTTTCAAGCACATATATACGGATTCAATACGCTCGCTGCCTTTCTTTTAAAGAGCTGATTAACTTAAAGCCAATTTAATTTTGCTTAGTTTTTGATCGCCCCGCGTCCCCTTTCCCCAGCCTCTATACACACACGTAGGTCATGGTTCTAAAGCCATTTTACAGGCGTAATTGAAGCAGAGGCCACAGAGGGGCAGCGCTGGGTCCGGAGTGAGACTCCCCTCATCGGGCTCTGGGGGGCTGCGCGGCTTTGCCTGGACAGACCCCTGGAGCTGCAATTCCTGGGCAGTGTGGGAGGCGTTCGGCTGAAGCTCTTTGTTTCTGCTTTCATGAGCGACTCCTCAGAGAAGACGTGGGAGTTAAGGATGGGGGGCGGCGTAGACGCTGCCCGCCCGCACCCCCTGCCCCCGCTGCCGACCGTGCGAATGTGTGCGTGTCTCCAATGGAAAAACCCTACCTAGAACGACACCACATCCTTGTTCCCACAAATAAAACCTTCCACGGATCTCAGGGTTGCAGACCAGCCCTTCGCAAACCAACGCGCCCAGTGGGCACTCGGTCCCCGGGCTCCGCGTCTCTCCCACTTCCCACCGCTTCTTCTTTATGCTCTTGTTTACCCGCGCTGATCGCGAGGCTGCAGGCGAGGATTCCAGGGAGAGGCCTAGTCCGGGGAACAAACGCTTCGGAGGGGTCCCGAGGTGCGGGCTGGGGACAGCCAGTGGGTGGGAAGGAGGGCGCTGGCGCCCGGCGGCCGGGGTGGAGGAGTGGCTGGCGCCCTCCCTCCGCGCAGCGCAGCAGCTGAGCGGTCAAGTCCGGAGCGACCCCCGCGCCCTCCTCGCGCCCATCCCGCGTCCACCCCCGCCACGCTGGAGTCCGGGGTGAACGCGGAGGGGGCTGTGAGCGGGCAGCGGCGCGGGCTCTGAGTCGCGGCAGGGTGCGAGTGAGCGCGTGTGCGCGTGGGAGAGTGGCGGGAGGGGGCCGGGCTCGCAGCCGCAGCGAACCACGGCCCAGGGAGCACAGTAGAGCGCGCCCCCGAGCCGCCACCCGCCGGAGCTGCGAGCGCTGAAGCCATTCATGATTTTGGTGACGTTATTCCAGGAGTGGGCGAGGGAGGGCGGGGCCTCTCGGGCCCGAGCTCCGCCCCCGCCCCTATAAATACTGCTTCCCGGGCTCTTTGTGGGGCCGAGAGCTCAGTGGAGAGCTGGGAGTTGTGTCCGCCTCGCCGACGCCGCTGGCCGTGGGGCTGTCCTGGGAAGGCGGACGGCGAACGCTCGGTGCCCGCACTCGGCCGCCTGCCGTGCCCGTCTGCGCCCGTGTCATCCTCGCTCGGGACGCAGGGACAGCTTTTAAATCACAGGGGCGTGGGTCAGCCTCCCCTAGGACTTCATGTCTATATATTTCCCCATTCACTGGTGAGTACCCTGCGCCTGCTGCGGGCGTCCGTCTCGCGGCGGTGGCTGCTGGCCCGGGCGCCTTCTTCGTGCCGGCTCCGGGTGCGAGGGCAGCTAACCCGCCGCCCGAGCCAGTGCAGGAGTCAACGTCAAGGTTGCAAAGGTGCGGGTGGGGGAGGGGGCTGCTGAGAACATCCAGACAAAGGACGTGAACTCGGAGCCCGCACCTAAGTGACGGCCGGAGGGTTTGTATTGGTTGGTGGGGGAGCCAGGGGTCACGTGTGAATCCCCTCAGTGAAACCCCCTCTGCGGAGGGCTGCAGGAGGCGCGCGCCGCCTGGCGCAGGGGGGCTCCTGCTCTTCCCGGGCCCCTCCTCTTTTTCTTTTTGTTTGCATGCAAGTCTCGGCGTCGAGGCCGGTTGCAGCGGGGCTGAGCTGCTGCAGCCGCGGGGTTTGCAGAGCTCCGGGGGTTGGGGGACGGGAAACGCTCTCCCCAAACGTAACCCCGCTAAAGCCACAAGCAACAGGGCACAGGCTGCAGCCTCTCGACCCCTGCCTTCTCCGTAGCCCCTAAAAACCGATGCACTTTGGTGAGGGCCGGGGCCGGGAGGTGCCGCCTTCGCCGTGTAGAGCTGGAAGGAACCACGGCCGGGCTCGGGGCGTCAGAGGTTTGCCACCGACTGGGAATCGGAGCCGGGAAGGATGCAGAGAGAGGCAGGCAGGCCCCTGGCTGCTGGGACTTCCTCGCCGGCGGTTTCTTCCTTCCTGCGCTGGGTTAAAAGAGAAGCGGCCGGGGGCGAGCGCTAGTGGCCCCGGAGCGCGCTCTCAGGTGCGGACGTGGGGAGCTCGGCCCCGAGTCGCTGGCTGGCACTGAGCAAAGGGAAAGCAGGCTCAAACCTCGGCGCGGTCCGGCCTGGCCCAGGAAGCGGAAAGTTCATGCTTCTCGCTTCAACTTTTCGGGCCGGCGCCACAGCCCCGAGCAAGGATAGAGCGCCCCTAAGTCAGGCTCTTCGCCCTGTAGGCGCTCTTCTGGCTCCTTTCTTTGGGGGTCGATAGCAGCCTTTCCAGGACCCAGGAGGAAACTGCCTTTGCAGGGCCCAGCTCCGGAACCTAAACTTGCCCCAAAGAGCCCCATCTTCTCTTAGTCTCCCTGCCCCCATCCCAACCTAGCAGTGTTTAGAGAGGGGACTGAACTTCCCTCTCTCAGCAGTTCAAGTTCCCCCACCCGGAGGCTTGTGTGCCCTTCTTGTGGGCGCCCCTCCCTTGCCTCTGCCATAGAGTATGAGCAGCTTGGTGGCTTATTCCAGGTGAGGATTTGAAGGCTGTTGGAGGCTTTGTGCCTTTGGCTGCTCAAAATGTGCCAAGGTGGGTGTTTGGGCATATTAGGCATATTATGAGAAATTTAAGGTTTAAGGTGATTTCATCAATTAGCACTTTGTAGCTTGCAATGCTTTTGTGGAGACATTAGTCCTTAACCTAACTGTGAGGTATGCACTATTAGCATCAGAGTAACAAACAGGACACTTGTGGCTCAGAGAAGTTACAGGACTTGTTCAAGATCACACAGCTCTTGAGGGGCAGAGCCTAGAATCTATTGCTTCTGTTTCTAAATCCAGCGTCATTTCTTGTGTATGTAGTAACCTTACAATAAAGAGGAATCTGGTACCCCTGTTTCCTTAGATAGCGTACCTCAAAAGCCTTCCCCACATTTTTGTTTTAAACCATGTGCACAGGCTCGAATGTGAAAGCATTGGGTGCTGTGTCGCGGGTACCTGGATTTGCTGGGTATGTTCAGCGTTATGTGCACGGGATCCCTTATGTGCCCAGGGCTTGTGCAAGGATAATGGAACATTTGTATCCTGCTTAGAGAGTACAAAGCACTTTCACATGGCAGCCATTGGTGGGCCAGCTTGGCCCCTCTGGAAATTTCCTTTGCAATCAGAGTCTGGTAGCCTTAAGGCTTTTAATCCAGGGGATGTTTTTCAAGCTGTGAGCAAGCAGCTGCTATGGCTGGGGCTAGAGAAAGGGTTGGATGGCAGATGTGAAACTTGCAGAAAAGCTGACCCCTTGGGGCTTTAAGTGGAACATTTTGCCAAAAAGAGCACTAGAGAGACAGATATTTAGGAAGGCCATATGATTGGACTTTGTTTCCCTCCAGTTGACCTGTTGTTGTTATTATATGTTATATAATAACATATAGTTTTGCTTTGGAAAATTTATGTGAGGATTATTTTTATTCTTGGTTGGAGAGGTGAAGGGAGATGTGGTTGAATTGGTTTTAATATAGACAGATGGACTCAGCTACCTACTGTTTTGGTTTCTCTAGTTCTGTCATTTAAAAGAACATTCAGGGTCCTTCTGTCCCAGTGGGGACTAGAGTATAGGGGAGGAGGGAAGAGGAGGTTTGCCGGAGAGGTCTGCAGACAATGGGCTTTATCCGCTGGGGCTCAGTCCTGGGGCTGTGGGCTTGCAAGGCGCTTCCTCAGGGTGTGAGCTTGTTTTTCTGCAAGTTCTGTTTTGAACACCTCTCATCCTGTCTCCAGACAGTCCCCTGATCCCACAGCAGCAAATGCATGAAGAGTAGGAATGTGAAAGTGAGTGTGTTTGTTGACTTTTGGTCTGGGTTTCTCGGCAGCCCTGACTATCTGAGATCGGCTGAGATGACTGAGGTGATGATGAACAGCCCCCCCATGGAGGAGATCGGCCTCAGCCCCCGCAAGGATGGCCTTTCCTACCAGGTAAGTCCTGGCTTCCCTCTGACTCTCTAGAGCCTGGTGGCTTCTGCTGGGGGTGGGACAGACTTGGTTTTGCATCCCAATGCTACTTATAAGAGCTGTGGGACTGTGGCAAAGTCCCCTAATGCCAGTAAGCCACAGTTTCTTCATCTGTAAAATGGGGCAGCAAATGCCCTTACCTCCTAAGATTGCGGTAAAGAATTCACTGGGATGAGAGGATGTGTAGAGGGCCTTCCTAGCGTCTGGGACAGATGAGGGGTCAGCCAGCATTAGCCATTGTGATGAATTAACCCTACTGGCTCTGAACTTTCCCACTCACCGCAGCAAAGGAGGAGGAAGTGATTTGTGCAGTTGATTGACACCAGAACTTTCCTTCCCAGCCATTCCTGAGGCAGTAGAAGCATTGCTGTGCGGGGCTTCTGCAGAAGGGTAGTCTGGTAGGGATGGCCGTGTCCAATGATACTTTTGTCCTTGGGTTGATGATTGACCAGTTGATTCAGAGTTAACATTCAGACCACTCAGGAAGAGATTTCCCCCAAAGGGAGGCTAGCTCAGGGGTGCTATTGCTGGGATCTTGCTTAGAGATCTTGTCCGGTGGATCCAAAATGCACAAGGACCACAAAGAGGGACCAGAGTGACCCCACTGTACTCTTCACCGCAGCCCTCCCTCCGGCTTTCCCTGCTGTCTTTCTACTGCCCCCAGGCAGTGAGCTGGTTTGGGGTTTTGGAGGAAAGTTCCAATGAAATTAAACTGGGGGGAGGAAGGAGTCTGTTCTTAAGGGAAGACCGTGGGGCTAGGGAAGTTGTATAGGATGGCCAGTCCTGGGAAGTCAAAAGGGAGTGTGATGGATCCATGCAACATACATGAAGGGCATGCCCATTGTGTGCCAAGCATTCAGACGTTACCTTGCTCACACCTTACCATAGCTCCCAGTTGGGAATCCTCACCCTGTTCACTGATGAGGAAATGTCTCAGCCTGAGTCAGTGACTTGGGTCTGTCTAACCCCAGAGCCTTTTTCTTATGATGTATTGTGTGTCTGAACCATGGCTTGGTTTGGCTTGGGTCTAGGAGGACTCAGGGGTACAGCTTACGCCTGTAATCCCAGCACTATGAGACGCCAAGGCTGGCAGATCACCTGAGGTTGGGAGTTCAAGACCAGCCTGACCAACATGGAGAAACCCTGTCTCTACTAAAAATACAAAATTTAGCTGGGCATGGTGGCACATGCCTGTAAACCCAGCTACTTGGGAGGCTGAGGCAGGAGAATTGCTTGAACCTGGGAGGTGGAGGTTGAGGTGAGCCAAGATCGTGCCATTACACTCCAGCCTGGGCAACAAAGCAAAACTCCATCTCAAAAAAAAAACAATAGAAAGAAGGAAAGGAAAGAAAGAATGAAGGAAGGCAGTGAGGGAGGGAGGGAGGGAGAGAGGGAGGAGGGAAGAACTGTTTCAGGGACATTTATTTGAAAAAGAAAAAAACAGAAAGCCAGGGAGTCAGGGTGGGTGCCGTGGAGGCAGAGTGATCAGATAGAACCAAGCTCAAAAGCTCAGGCAGGGAAACAGAACTTCAGACACGCTTGGGAGGCTAAGGAGGCCCTTTTGTTTTGCCTAGATTGGCAGGCCCGTCTTGAAGACTGGAAATAAATAGCCATTAGCCTGAAGCGGGTGTGTGGGGCAAGGGGGAACTCTCTTTCCTATGTTTGACTTTTCTACCCTCCTCCCCCAGAGTAGGTCTGAGGAAGACAATTGAGGGCCCCCCAGCCTGGTGGGAGGGGTAGCAGTTTCCTGGCCCACCAGCCAGGGGGTTTTGGGTAGCAGTTTCCAAGCCCCTGAGTCAGACCGAATCTCTTTGTGGTTACAGGTGAGGTTCTCTTTCGGTTCTGAGTTTTAGATTTCCATCACAGAACCTTTCCAAATGCAGTCATCTGTTCATCTTGTGTGTGCTTTTCATATTTTCCTTTTAAACGCATCCCAAGATAAAGGGCCAGGCCTTACAGGGCAGTTTTCCCAATGCTTCGAGTCCCTCAGGCCATTCTGCTGAACCTGAGGCTCAAGGAAGGTAGTGAGGGAGGAAGGAGCTGGGGGAGGAAGGCCGAACTGGGGCTGCAAGGGCAGGGGGAGAATAAAATCACCTCTGGGCTCCTCACACATCTGGGCACTGCCTGAGCCAAAGATCCTCAAATCATTCCTTGTGGTGCTGGACTGAAAGCCCAGTTCTCAGAGCCCTCTCTCAGGAAACCTGTTTCTGCTACCTTGGTCGGGACCACTCCGCAGCTCTAAAATATCTTACTTGGAATTTACAAAGCACTCTTGCCACACTTTTTCACAACTTTTCTGATTTCAGAAAGGTCTCATGGATGCCTGGCGAAAAGGAAGGGGAGCAACGGTAGTATTTAACCAAGCAATCTCTAGGGGCACTTTATCTGTGCAACCTGCTGTGCTGGCCTCTGTGTCCAGGGTCCAGGGCCCTTGTAAGAACCCAGCATCTACACAGACATCTGGAACACAGGCAGTGCAGTCAGTCCGGTGTGGGACACACAGAAGCTACAGCGAGTCCAGATATTGACAGCAACAATGAAGTCCCACCGACAGAATTGGAGGGAGGGCAGACTGGGGCTGTTATTTGAAAGAGAATTAGGACTTTGAGAGGGCAGCTCCATCTCTAAGGTAATGTTCTTGCACCTTCAGACACCCCTGGGCTCGTCCCTGTTTAAGCCAGAGGCAGGGCTATGCAGTGAGCTGGTCTAACAAATGCGGTGTGACAGGTACTCTCTGGGCCCACTCAAAGCTAGTGCCATCCAATTAGATACATTCCCACCAGAGCTCTGGGGATTGGCTGGGACAGACACTTGGCTGGAGCCTCTTCCCTGTGCATGCTTGGGCTCGGCTCAGGGCTGGGGGCAGGGGATCTCGGAGCTCTGTTCTTGGCGTTCCTCCTAAGGATAATAATAGTACGTGGCTCTTACCGAGACCTGCTTTTCTAAGGAACTGAGAGTGGGAAGGAGACATCAGTCCAGACTTGGCAGATGAAACAGGATCTCAGGCTTGTCGTTTGACCTTGAAACAAAGTCATCAAATAAATGGCACATTGGACTTTGTCAATCACTTCCCTGCCTTGCAGATCTACCGAGAATCGAGAATGATGTTTTCCCAATTTCTCTGTACCAGATGTGACCTTTTAACGCCTGTGGCATTTTGTACTTAGCAGCGATGCCGTGCTGGGCTTCAGGGGTACCGGTCCTGCTTTACCTGCTTTTTGTCCAGGTCCTTGAGGGCAGGGAAGGACTTATCTTCATCTTTGTGCCCCGCCCCCACCCAAGGTGCCTAAGTGCTATAGTGGGCGGTGGTTGTTTCCGTGAACTTGAACCTCCTGATTCGAAAGCTGGCCACCTCCTGTCTGCCTTAGCCTGTGTAAAGGGTCTGCTCAGGCTCATGCCTAGCAAGGCTTCCGATAGATACCCTTTTAATCCCCTGAAAGATTCAAGCAAGCCCTATCTCCTGTCCTGGTGCCTTGTTTTGTAGTAACATTCATTTGGAGAGGCAGTTCGGTAAGGGAAATCCACGTGTGCGCATTCACTTAACATGAATAGTGACACCCTGTGGGGTGGGCGAGTAAATGGTTACTAGAAAGTCTGAGTACATTTTGGGCAGGCGGGCTGTGCGCGGCCAGCTCCCAGCTCGCCCGCTGAGTGGGAGAGTCTCCAGCAGGATGTTGAAGGCCGCGGTGGCAGCAGCTCCCTTCCCACCTCTATCCAGCCTGTGGAACAGGAGTTTCTGCCACCCAATGCCTTCTTCCTTGTCTTGATTCAAGGAAGCAAGTCAGAGGCTGCTTTCTCAGCTCCAGGGACTCTAAAAATGTGGTGTTAGGGAATGCCTCTGCGACATGGTCTCCTTCCATGCTGCACCCGAACTGACCTGGGCTCTGTCTGGGGAAGGGTCCTGGGAGTTTGCCTGTGGGCACTGGCACTGCCTGCACCCAAGGGCCCTGGGACCCTGGCCTTGCTACTGTAACTTCCTCGCACAGCAGCAGAGGCTGCTACAGTTTCAGCACACCAGCTGAGGTCTAGATACAGATGTGACTCCTTGGTTTTCATTTAAAACTGTCCCTTCTGAGCACCAGGACCAAGGTCTGAACACATTGTCCCTCCCCAGACTCTAAATTCCGTTAATCAGCACACTCCCTTCCTGACTGCCCTTTGTATTCCCTCTGCTTTTATTCTTGGCGCGACCCCCGCCATTTGATATCCATCTGTCAGTCAGGCAAGCATCAGGCTCCCCTCCTCGGGAAAGTGATGGAGGATGCTCTAGGAGCCAGAAGGAGCAATTTTTCCACACACCACAGTGCTCATGTGTGCCACACATTCCTTTTGATAACGGAGCTGAGAGGGAGTGATGTCCTGGTGCTTGCTACGGTAGGGAAGGGCAGGCGAGGGGGCTGACCTCTCTTGCTTCAGCCTTAGCATTTTTGAGGAGAGGTGTGAAGGACCCTCCGGGGTCAACAGCCAGCCCCTCTCGGCATAGGATCTTTTGCCCCTTTATCTCTCAGGTCCAGACACAGCCACCTCCTTTCTCTCACTCCTTCCCATTTTCCTTCCTTCCTTCTTCCTTCCTCCCTCCCTCCCTCCCTCCCTTCCTCTCTTCCTCCCTCCCTCCCTCCTTCTTCCTCTCTTTCTTTTCTTTTCTTTCGAGATGGAGTCTTGCTTCGTCACCCAGTCTGGAGTGCACTGGTGCAATCTCTGCTCATTGCAGCCTCCACCTCCTGGGTTTAAGCGATTCTCCTGCCTCAGCCTCCCAAGTAGCTGGGACTACAGGAGTGTGCCATCATGTCAGGCTAATTTTTTGTATTTTTTGTAGAGATGGGGTCTCTCCATGTTGGCCCTCCCCACTCTTTGTCAGAAGCAGCAACTCGTCTCTCAAAGAACACGCTCAGTCTTGTCACTGAAGTTAGGTGTCAGCTCAGAAACCCCTTCTGTTTGCTCATGTCTCTGCTGAGCCTCTCTTGACGGAGACCTCCTGAGCCTGGCTTCACTCTGCCGGTGCCTCCTGGGTGGAATGTGTGTGTAGAAATAGGTGACGGGTTAAGCCCTCAGCAAGGTTTCTGCTCAGTGGCCTCTGTCCCCCACCAGCCCTTGCTCACGAGACCGTTCTGGGCATAATGCATCTTCTACCTCTTTCTCCTGCTCTCATTACCCCTGTCTCAATGGTTACCCCCAGTTGTAGTACCCCACATGTTCTCAAGAGTTTGGGAGGCCCTGCTGAGCAGTGGCACGCAAGTCCCATGGTCTCCAGGAAATCATCTTTCACGATGTCTGGCTTAAAAGGCCTCAGTTGTCCCTGGAGAGACATAGAGCTAAAATTCCAAAACACTTGGCAGGAGGCATCCAGCGCAGACACATGTTCCTGGAACTGCAGCAACTTTCTTTTCTCCTATCCCTCTACCCGCCTCTCTCCTTGATAAAAATCATAGGAATGGGATGTAAAACAGGCAGTGAGGGCCACTGATCTCAAAAGCACAAATAGTGTGTTTCTCTGAGTGGCCCTGGGCCCGTGTCTGCGCTTTCTGCGTCCATGTGAGTCACTGTTCACCTTGTTCAGAGCAAGTGGACTCTGTATGAGGATCCAGCACCTTCCCTCCTGCAGTATCCTGTAGAGGGCTGGAATTATTCCCATGGGGATTTCCTCCTGGCTCCCACAAAGCCCCTGGTCACAACAGTGAGTCTGTAGCCTGGCCAGGGAGAGAACAAGCCTTCCTCGCTTTCCCAGCCAACACATTGCATACTAGGGCCATACACCCCGGCCTCCTCTCAAGGGGCCTGTGTTGGGCCTGATGCCTCTCTCTCCAAGTGATAGTGTGTTTATCTCTCTGCTGAGCTAGGGGCTGTGTCTTAGACTGCTCTTTGTTTCTAAGACGCTGGGCACAGTGTCCTACAAATAGTTGTTTAATGAGCCTGGATGATGGATTGGCCCTTCCTCTCTCCCCATCCTGCACTGAGAATCCCTTTATCTTGACAATCCCATGAAGCCGATTTTTATGGGATCAGCATTTTCTCTAAGTAGGCCCAGCCTTCCACGTTGGATAGAAAGGATGGTGCTGTTAGGGAAAGGGATGAGTTTGGGTGGCGAATGTTGTGACTGTAGCCAAGAGCTATTCCGGGGTGTCTAGTGAATGTCCTGAAATGATCTTGCAGGCTTGAGCCCCGAAGTAATCCTCAGAGGATGTGAAGACAGGCCCTCATTCACACAGGGCTGAGACCTGCCGGGGCCTCATTCCTCCCCAGTCTGGTGGTTGCTGTGCTGCCTCTGCCTGCCTCTCACCTCGCCACCTGCCCTTCCCCTGTCCCCCAGCGCAGCTCAGGAAGGAGTGGTTATCAGCACATCAAATCCTCTGCTTCCTTCCTGGGCTGGTGGGGGGAGGCCCTTAATTATACAGACACATCTTGAAAAACAATTGAAATTTGCCCAAAGTTTCTCCAAACTGTTGTCAAGCTAGCATTTGAACCTCAAGGCATGACTGGGAGCCCCTTCAGGCCCCCTCTCTGGTGGACTTCATTGCCTTGCATCGGTGGTACCTTATTTTAAGTAAACTGTGTAGAAGAGACCCGAAGCATTTAGCTGAAACTCATCCACTCCTTGCTCCTCAGCCAAGAATTTTATTTGAACCAACGGGAAGGAAAGTTCTGGATCTCTTACATAAAATAGAATTGGTCCGAGCACAGGTGGCACTCATTAATTTCAGCACAGATACAATTGGTGTCTAAGCCTGACTTTCTCCTAACTTGATTTGGTGGTTCCCAAACAGAATTTAAAATATACCTTGAATTCATCTTCTACCTTTATTTTGGAGAGCTTAAAGCACTTGTTCAAACTGGATTTGAGAGGTATCCTTGGCTTTCCCAAATTCCTAAACATTTTCACTAGACGTGGCCCTAGATACAAGATCTAATTTAGAAGGTGGCCTTGAGGTCAGCCCTTATCCCCATGGACATAGGCAGTGGTGCCAGCCCACATCCACCAACACACACACACTCACACACACAACTGTAAGGGCAGATGGGGGTTAATAAGTGGTTGCTTTAGATTAGTGTTTTAATTATAGGAAACTTTTCCTTCCCTTTCCCTCTTTGTTGGCAATTTCATATTTTCATTGATAAAGTGTGTATTTTATTGTTTTTATGCTTGCTTTTCCAGTTTTAAAAGAAACATATGCTCATTATGGAATTTTTATTTTCTTTCTTAAATTTTCTTGTTTTACAGTCACCATAATTTCACAGTGTATAAACCATAATGGGTAACAATTTAGCATCTTTGCCTTCGTTTCCAGTTCACTTATTTTTTTTTTTTTTTTTTTTTTTTTTTTTTTTTTTTTTTTTTTTTTTTTTTTAATTTTTTTTGAGATAGAGTCTCACTCCGTCACCAGACGCCAGGCTGGAGTGCAGTGGTGAAACCTCGGCTCACTGCAGTCTCCACCTCCTGGGTTCAAGCAATTCTTCTGTCTCAGCCTCCCGAGTAGCTGGGACTACAGGCGCACACCACCACACCCAGCTAATTTTTGTATTTTTTAGTAGAGATGGGGTTTCACCATGTTGGCCAGGATGGTCTCGATCTCTTGACCTCGTGATCAGCCCAACTCGGCCTCCCAAAGTCCTGGGATTACAGGCGTGAGCCACCGCACCCAGCCTATGTTATTATTTTAAAGATAATTTTTTTTTTTTTTGAGACCGAGTCTTGCTTTGTGGCCCAGGCAGGAGCACGGTGGCACCATCTCAGCTTGCTGCAGCTTCTGCCTCCTGGGTTCAAGCTATTCTCCTGCCTCAGCCTCCTGAGTAGCTAAGATTACAGGCATGCACCACCATGCCTGGCTAATTTTTGTATTTTTAGTAGATACGGGGTTTCGCCATGTTGGCCAGGCTGGTCTTGAACTCCTGACCTCAAGTGATCCGTCTGCCCTGGCCTCTAAAGTGTTGGGATTACGGGTGTGAGCCACCACACCTGGCCAATATTTATTCTTTATAGAAATTTAGGAAAATACAGAGATGCGTGAGGAGAAGAAAATCCACACCCATATTTCTATCACTGAAACATTTGGTATCTTTACTTTCAGTATTTTTCTAAGCATTTATAGTTAAAAAATAAAATTGAGACCCTATTGTACATGTTGTAGTGAATCCCTTTTTCACTTAATATAATATCGTGACTATGTTCTTGCCATTTGGTTTACTTTGTAAAATTCTATTATGTAACATTTCTTAATACTGAATATTTAGGTTGTGGCATATTATGTTCTTACAAAGAACGCTGCTCTGAACATCATTTTACGGAAATCTCTGCACAGGTCTGATTCATTTCCTTGGAGTAAGTTCCTAGAAGTAGAATTACTGATTCAAAGAGATTCAACATCATTAAGCCTCCTGATTATATGTTACCTTAAAAACAGAAAACATCAAAGAATTTATCAAAATATAAGCTCCCAGCATTGAAAGCTCTAGCAAATAGAATCTCCAGGGTAGAACGTCTATAAAGATGGGATAATGGCAGAGTTTTTTGGATAGAGTCAGAAAGATATTTGGCTATTTTAAAGTGTTTAGGAGATGTTGTACATCTTCCTATAGTTTGTTAATTACTTATTTTAAGTGTGATGATAACAGTTGATGATGTTTAAGCAACATTTAGCCAGCATTGCAAAATAGCTGGTGATCACATTCTTGTCCCGTAGTAGGCAGACTGACACCCTCTCTAGATTAAAAATGTACGTGGGTCAGTGATTGCTCGGCTTGTCTCCTCTATTTTATTAATGACATTGAGCATTGTGTAACCTTGGAGACCAGTAAAATTACATTGTTCTGGAGATCCACGAAGGTTCACCAGATGCATGCTTTGTCTCTGAACCAACGTGGCTTTCCTGGGGTTCCAGATCCAGCTTATGGATAAACTCATGATTGAGAAATATTCCTTCCCTGGAATTAAGGATGGGCTGGACTCCTTTTTGTTTTTTTTCTTTTCTTTTCTTTTCTTTTTGAGGTGGAGTCTTGCTCTGTTGCCCAGGCTTAAGTGTAGTGGCGTTATCTTGGCTCACTGGAACCTCTGCCTCCCAGGTTCAAGCGATTCTCCTGTCTCAGTCCCCCAAGTAGCTGGGATTACAGGCATGTACAACCATGCCCAGCTGGTTTTTGCATTTTTAGTAGAGACAGGGTTTCTCCATGTTGGTCAGGCTGGTCTCAAACTCCTGACCTCAGGCGATCCACCCTCCTCGGCCTCCCAAACTGCTGGGATTACAGGTGTGAGCCACTGCACGTGGCCTGGGCTGGACTCTTAAAAGTAGATCTCAACATAATGGAAGTCTTGGACTCAGTGTCAAAGGGCCTTCTACCCAACAACCCTGCAAGAGTCTAGGTGCTTTGCAACACATAGACAGTCCAGGCCAGTGCTCCAGTAGGGTCCACATACTCCTGATGGTTTACAAAGTTCATTTAGGTGTTATACAGACAGCTTGAAAAATGTAAGACTAGTTTTTCATTTACGTAGTGGTAGATTTTTAAACAAGTATATTTTAAACAAATGAGTGAAGGAAAACTAAAACGTGTGTGGCCATAACAGGAATGACGAAGGCAATATCATGAGGCTGACAAATACCAGCTCACATGAGTGTGAAATTCCACAGCACTGTCCTTTTAGGATCCCCTAAAATCTGTATCTGTTTGGTCATGTTCCCCTCGGGTATGGCTATTGAAGCATCAGGAACCTTCTTGGCTGTTTTCATTGGCATTTGATTATTAGAGATTTTTATGCCAAATTACTTCTTAATAATGTTTCTATGTATATACTGCCTGGCTTGAATGTAGTGGCATGATCTCAGCTCACTGCAACCTCTGCCCCCCGGGTTCAAGCGATTCTCCTGCCTCAGCTGCTCCTGGGGTTCACAGACACTTTCCCAAGGACATGACGGGAGGGAGGGTTTTCAGGAAATCCATTCCACATCTTTAGCCTTCTTCTCTTGCTTTTTGCAAATTGCATTTTCTGAAGACTAGCTTCACCTGTTTCCTTTTCTTGCTTCAAAACTGCCCTTCTTCCTCTTTGCAAGAGGAGAACCTATCGCAATTCAATCCATCTATCACAGTAACAAGCCTTCATAAGGCTGGACACATGGCTCACACCTGTAATCCCAGCACTTTTTGAGAGGCTGAGGTGGGTGGATTGCTTGAGCTCAGGAGTTCAAGACCAGTCTGGGCAACATAGGGAAAACCCATCTCTACAAAAAAAAAAAAAAATTACAAGCATGGTGGCATGCACCTGTAATCCCAGCTACTTGAGGGTCTGAGGTGGGAGGATCGCTTGAGTCCAGCAGTTGGAGGCTGCAGTGAGCCAAGATTGCACCACTGCACGCCAGCCTGGGTAAAAGTGAGATCCTGTCTTAAAAAAAGGAAAAAAAGAAACCTCAATAAAAATTTACCTTTTTGTTTAGTAATTATTTGTGATATGTTCATTGATCAGTTATATACTAATAGCTGCAATAAACCAATCCAGAATTTGTAAATTAACAAAGCCTTAAGGTCATAGGACATTTTTAAAATGTCAATTTATATGCATAAATATATCTTTTTATTGTAGAGAAGTATGACTAGCTAATGACTAAACTTTCGAACATGAAAATATATTACATTAAAAAAATTCAGTGGGGAAGTAGAATGGAAATACAGTTTTACATAGAGAAAGTAATAATGCAAGATTTGAGTTAAGAGTTTGTTCTTGAGTTTTTTAATAGGTCATGGTTACTGTCAAATTCTTATGGTATTTGTAATCCATTGAGTACATTTAAGAGTGGTATGTACGCTTTATTTGAAAATGTTAATATTTATAATATATCAGGGGTTTAGAACATGTGAAAGGGGACAGAGTTGTTCCGAATTCTGTTGAGGGGCTACACTAAGAGTTCGGAAACCATGGACGTGTACACTTTCTTTAGAATAAAAGCAGTGGCACTGTAGCTCCTCAGAGGGGAAGGCGGCTTTGAGATTGGTCCTATCACCTTGATAAGAATGTCCTCTACAGTAGCCTGACATCGGGTCACCCAGGTATTCTTTGGACACTGTGACACAGAGCCCAGAACCTCTCAGCACAGAGGAATTACAGACTAAGAATCCGGATAACTGGTTTCTAATCTTGGCTTTGCTGCTATCTGTGTCATCTCAGGCAACTCGCATCACCTGTTTGGGTCTGATTTCCATGTCTATAAGTGAGAGAGCTAATCCTTACTGTGTTTTTTTAAAAGTCGAGCAATGACATGAAATCCTCCGTCCTGATCCTGGATGTGCCCACTGGAGTTTAAAAGAAAAACAAACAAACCTGCTATTTCCCTACATTTCAGCCTTTCAGATATTAGAAGGTACCTTTTATGTTCCCCTCAAATCTTTACCAGTTTTAAAATATGTTGTTTTTCAACCTTGATTTACATAATCTTCTTTTTTTTTTTTTTTGAGACAGAATCTCACTCTGTCATCCAGGCTGGGGTGCAGTGGTGCAATCTCAGCCCACTGCAACTTCTGCCTCTAGGGTTCAAGGGATTCTCATGTCTCAGCCTCCCGAGTAGCTGGAATCACAGGCGTGAACCACCACGCCTGGCTAATTTTTGTATTTTTAGTAGAGACCTGGTTTTGCCATGTTGGCCAGGCTGGTCTCAAACTCTTGACCTTAAGTGATCCGCCCTCCTCAGCCTCCTAAAGTGCTAGGATTATAGGCATGAGCCCCTGCACCTGGCCCATAGCCGTTTTACTGAGAGGATTATTTCTCCAGGCCATCTATTCTCAAACCTTTTAGTCTTGGTGCTTTTTACGCTCTTAAAAGTTGTTTAGGACGACCCAAAGAGCTTTTGTTTATGCAGATCATGTCTTGATATTGACTGTTTCAGAAATTAAAACAGAATTTAAAAAATTTTTACTTATTAAATCATGTAGAACAACAAAACTGTTACATGTTAATGTAATAACAGTTTTTAATAAAAAATATATTTTTCAAAGCAAAATGTTTAGTTAGGAGAGAGCCATTGTTTTACATGTTTGCATGTCTGTTTAATGTGTAGTTTAATAGAAGAGACTAGGCTGGACTCTCATGTGCTTCTCTAGTCAATCTTGCAGTGTGTGTTATTTGAAGTCAGTGAAGGTCATCTGGCCTATGCAGATTTGTTTCTTTGGTATTTCATTAAATCTCAGCAAGTGGTAGTTTTTCTTTCTTCCTTTCTTTCTTTCTCTTTCTTTCTTTCACTTTCTTCCTTTCTTTCTTTCTTCTTTCTTTCTTTCACTCTCTTTCTTTCTTTCTTCTTTCTTTTCTTTCTTTCTTCCTTCTTCTTCTTTTTTTTTTCGAGACAGGGTCTTGCCCTGTCACCCAGGCTAGAGTGCAGTGGCATGGTCATAGCTCACTACAGCCTCCAACTCCTGGGCTCAAGCTATCCTCCTGCCTCAGCCTCCCCAAGTAGCTAGGACTATAGACATATGCTACCATGCCTGGCTATTTTGTTTATAATTATAGAAATGGGGTCTCACTATGTTGCCCAGGCTTGTCATGAAATCCTGGCCTCAAGCAGTTCTCCCACCTCAGCCTCCCAAATTGCCAGAATTATAAACGTGAAACACTGTGCCCAGCCAACAAGTGGTAATTTCTTAAATGTTAGTGGCAATGTGATATCTGAAATCTTATCAATGACCTTTTTGTACACTAAAATTCATTTGTCTGTTTTGTACTTTGAGTACATCTTTTACCAATGCTTTGTGTAATCCTCTGATAATTTGGAAAATATAGGTTCACTGAGTTACGCAGGTCTTCAAAATGTTGACACATTTCCTTACACGATATCATAAAATGACATTTCTTAATGTCTCCACTAATCTCAAGCATTAGGAAGCTATCAAGCTCGTGGTGGCTGATACAACTCTTCCAAAATTCTAATTTTCACTGACAAGCTCTATTTTTATCACTGGTGACAAATATTGTCAGTCATTTTCCTCGAAGTGATAGGCTCACTTTTTCACTTTGGCCATTTTCTGAGAAAAATGCCTGCCAAAAACCCAAGATGGAATAACTACAATTGGTTGGTCAGTCATTCTTTCAAGTAAGAATGGTGCTCCATGGCACAAGTGGCTAGTTCAGCTGGTAACTCCGTCACATGACTGCATTCCTCAAGACAGCTGTTTTCCGTCAGCAGCAGAAATGTAGGCTGACTGTCCATTTCACTGCGTATTATATAAGTAACGTGTAGTTGAGTCAGGATTTAATATAAATTGCTTTTTACTGCTTCATCAAAGGCGTTAAGTTCTTTCGTTTGCTTGCTTTCATTTTATTCATAAGGGTAAGCTGGCGAACAATTGATGACAACAAGTATGGTTTGCTGCCACCATGTTTATTCTTGCTAAGATGCCAGCAGTTCCATCCACTATTGCTTTCTATACCCTTGGTGCAAGTGTTAACACCATGGAAAAGGCAAACATCTTAGTAATACTATGAGAATATTTTATCTCTGTGGATGGTCCCTGCTGGAAAGAATCTTGGCAATTGAGCTTGGAGAATGGCTGTCTTAGGCCAAATAGAATATGTCTGATAAGAGGGTAGCAGGGCCCTCAGCTCCTCTGTTAGTGTAGATGGCTTCATTGAAAGGTATATACCTTTCGGAATATAGCCCTACTTGCTTCCCTTGTTAGCTTCAATGCTGCAGTTGTGATCAACTAAAATCTCCAAGTTTCTTTTATGAGAGCTACTATCAAGCAATGCTTTTTATTTGGGGCAAAAAAAAAAATTTTGAGCAGGGGACGACAAAGTGAGTTGTCCTGGTAGTGCACTACAGAATGGGTAGAGACGGAATCAAGTGGAGCGAAGGCCATGGGGCAAGACTGCAAGGAAGGCCTTGGAGATTTGTTTCCATGCAGGGATGTTTTTGGAAGCTACATGGGTGGGGGTTAGGAAGGGAACCCAGACAAGAAAGGGAAGGAAGCAGCAGGACCAGGCTAAATATTCAAGATTTGTGTTTCCAAAACAAAGAATGAGGCCCGGCGTGGTGGCTCACGCCTGTGATCCAAGCATTTTGGAGGCCAAGGCGGGCGGATCACCTGAGGTCGGGGGTTCAAGACCAAAACAAAGAATGAGCAAATGGTTATAAATGGCAGCTGAGAGAGAAGATGTGACCAGGGGACATTTGGGTAGTACCAGGGAGGGATTACAGAGGGACGGATGTGCCACCCACAGAGGCTTGGAGGTGACAGGGGCAGCCATCTTTCCAGAAGATAATGATGATACAGTCAATAAGACATGAATATTTGAAGTCATCTGTGTCTGATAATTGCACAAGTCTTTTTTCGCTGTCCCAGATAAGTTCGAAAAAATTCTCTAACATTCCAAAAGTCCCCTCATTCCACTGGGCCCAGAGTTATCAGTAGAAATTAGTGCTAATTAATTAGAATTTGGAACTCCTGATTCACAGGATGGGTGTGTGTTTGAGGTTTCAAGGCTGGAGGCTTAAGCATCTTTGATCCAAAGGAAGGAGGTCCAGCAGTTGTTATAAGCCCCAAATCTTTGCTTAAGTCCTCTATAGGATTAGAGGCACCAGGGTAAGGCAGAATAGAGTGAGGTGGAGGTTCTGTAACCCCAGTCCAGGGGAAATTTAAGGAAGATGAGACGGACAGTGAGTGGATAAGTCTCTGAGTAGAGACGAGAATATTCCTCCGTCCCTGCGTCTAGTCAGTAGCTGTGCTGCCCGTTTGCTACAATTCTTTCTGTTCTTAAGAGCCACATTTCACTTGGAAAAGCCAGTAAAATGCAAACAATCATAATGATGATAATAAAATGGCAGGAGGCAAGTATTTCAAAGACTGAATTTCTTGCCTTCACACATTGTTAGGGGGCAAAAACAGGTGTGCTTTTTATTTGAATTAGTTGCGGCTTGTCCACTCATCCTTTGGCAGAGCGGGATGCTGGTAGAAATCTACCCATTGTTATAAGCCAGCCCCTCCTAGGAAGGAAGAAACATACAAGGCAATTCATTGTTGTTCTCCAGGAGACATAAGAAATCCAGAAGAGGAGGGGCAGGCCCCTGGAGTAGGAAGGAGGAGATGCGTACTAGGAAGGCCTCTGGTGGGGGGTGGGGTGGTGACAAGGGCATGGTTTCTATTCCAGTGGGCCTAACGGGTTAGGGAAACAGAGGCACGGGGAGGGAAGTTGCAGCCGTTTCCCCAAATAACTTGCCCTAGGATTTGTGGGTACAAGCCCCGGAGTGCTGTGTATTTGCTCCTGTCCCAAGCTACAACTGTTGACCCCTTGATTCCTCACTCTAAGTGCTCCTGAGGGGCCCCAGCCTTACCTAGTAAGAGCCATCATTAGGAAGCTGAGGTGTACGGATCACCTGAGGTCAGGAGTTTGAGACCAGCCTGACCAACATGGAGAAACCCCACCTCTACTAAAAATACAAAATTAGCCAGGCGTGGTGGTACATGCCTGTAATCCCAGCTACTCAGGAGGCTGAGGGAGGAGAATTGCTTGAACCTGGAAGGTGGAGGTTGAAGTGAGCTGAGATTGTGCCATTGCACCCCAGCCTGGGCAACAAGAGCAAAACTTCATCTCAAAAAAAGAATAAAAAGGACCATTGTTAGGAAGTTTGAGTTTACAGAGCATGTTCACACATACCTGTATTTGATTCTCTCCAAAGCCTGCAAGGCCAGCATTAGCATTGATCCAAAGTATAGAGGAGGACCGGAGGAGAATGTGCCACCACTTCCATGAGACTGTCAGACCCTGTGCCAGCTCTCAAGGCACAGCACCGTGACCATGCCAAACATACTGTAAAGTGGAAATGATTTCCTTCTTTTACTCAGGAGGCAGCTGAGGCTCAGGGGCGATAAAATGATGTGACCAGGGTCATAGAGATAATAAGAGATGGAGGCAAGGGAAAAGCCAGATCCTTCGGACTCTGTGGTCTGCCTGTGGGAAGAGCAATTTTCCTGAGCGGGTTTGGGCTGATTTTTCTTAGCTCTCTACAACGAGAGAGGGTAGAGGCTTACTGTGTGGTTTTGTGCACAGTGCCTTAAGGGAGCTAGCCTGGTTATGTATCTCAGGCTCTCTGCCCTCCCTCACCACCCCGGCCCTCCTCTTTCCTCTTTCCAGCCTTGCAAAGAAGAGCAAGATGTCCAGGCTCCTGAGGTCTCAGCTTGCAGAGCTGGTAATTAGCCCTTTGTGTCCTGTTAACCACCTTTCATCTCCTCCACTTGCTGGTGTCCGCTTTCCCTATTAGCATCTCCCGGTTCTTTGTAGAGCCCTCGGCCTCTCTGTGGCCAGCTCGGGTTGTTTGTCAGAGACGGTGTCTGAGAGATGCATGCTCACCGGGGAGGGCGGCTCCGACCAGAATCGCTCACATTTTCCATGCTAGGTGCCAGGCATCTCTCTCCTCTCCCCACCCTGCGCAGCCAGGTTTAGGTCACCTGGCATGGAGGCAGACAGTTGATAGCCAGGTCCCCAAATTTGGGGCCTTTGAAGCCCTAGTGTTGCCTTTCAGTTCCGCTCCATGGGTGAAATGGGAACTGGCTTATTGGCAACTTTTACGCCTAAGCAAGTAGCCTGAGGCTTGACCAATTCAAGCTCACCCTCAGGCCCCGGATTCCCTGCTCCAGCAGCTGCCACTCTTGGTCAGTCAAACAAACGCCTGGGCTTCCCTGGAACCTCCTGCAGCCTCGTCATCCTCATCCTAAATTCCCTCTCCAACAGGGCAGCCACTCGCCACACAGGGCCATTTAAAGTTACATTAAATTGTTGTTTATGTTGCATCACATATAAATTTATATTAATATAAATAATAAAATATAAAATTTTAGCCACTTTTCTTATTTTTTATTATCAGCAGGATTTTTTTTTTTTTTTTTTTTTGAGATAGGGCCTTTCTTTGTCACCCAGGCTGAAGTGCAGGAGCACCATCTTGGCTCATTGCAGGCTTAACCTTCCAGGCTCAGGCGATCCTCCCACCTCAGCCTCGCAAAGTGCTGGGATTACAGTCCTGAACCCCCCTGCCTGGCCAACTTTAGCAACATCTCATGTGCTCCATAGTCACACGTGGCTACTGTATTGGGCAGCACAGATAGAGAACGTTTCCTTATGCAGAATGTTCTATTGAACAGCACTGACCTATACAGTGAGAAATCCCAGTATCTTGCAGACCATCTCTTCCTCCTACAAAGTCTTGAAGCTCTCTGGACCTTTCAAGTGAATTCATTTGAGTTCCCAAAATGCTAGGGCCTGTTGGGACTGGAGGTCACCAGGCAAAGGATGTCTCTGAAGAGGTGTCCCCTGTAAAATTCACTGTCACCATGGCCAGGTACGGTGGCTCATGCCTGTAATCCCAGCACTTTGGGAGGCTGAGGTGGGAGGATCACCTGTGCCTGGAAGGTTGAGGCTGCAATGAGCCGATATTGTGCCACTGCACTCCAGTCTGGGTGATGAAGCAAGACCCTATCTCAAAAAAAAAAAAAATACTATTGATAATAAAAAATAAGAAAAATGACTAAAATTTTATTTTATTTTTATTAATATAAATTTATATGTGATATAATATAAACATCAATTTAATGTAACTTTAAATGGCCCTGTCTGGCGAGTGTCTGCCTTTGATTTAGTATGAGGACGACAAAGGCAGCAGGAGGTTCCAGGGAAGTCCAGGGCGTTTGTTTGACCCACCAACAACAGCAGCTGTTGGAGCAGAGAATCCTGGGCCTGAGGGTGAGCTTGTGGAGACAAGGAATGGTGCTTACTCTTCTATACTGTGGGGCATGCAAGACCTCGGAGGTTCATGGTGTGTGTGAACGTCAAGGCTTCATTCCATTTGCAAAGGATGGAACTTGGTGAAATGGTTTGGCTGTGTCCCCACCCAAATCTCATCTTGAATTGTAGTTCCCATAATCCCCTCATGTTGTGGGAGAGACCTAGCAGGAGGTAGTTGAATCATGGGGGGCAGTTATCCCATGCTGTTCTCATGATAGTAAGATCTCATGAGATCTGATGGTTTTTATAACTTCACCACTTCTCTCTCCTGCCACCTTGTGAAGAAGGATGTGTTTGCTTCCCCTTCTGCCATGATTGTTTCCTGAGGCCTTCCTAGCCATGTGCAACTGTGAGTGAATGAAACCTTTTCCCTTATAAAAATACCCAGTCTTGGGGATTTCTTCGTAGCAGTGTGAGAATGGACTAATACACTTGGTATCCATTCGATTCATTCCAGCCATCAGCCTTGGCAGTCCAGCGTGGCAGCTGGATGTGGAGTCCAGGGCTGGAAGAGGGAGGAAGGTGTAGGGCTGGGAGAATCACAGCTGGGGGTGGATGCTTCTAAACCTGCCCTACCCTGAGCTGAGGGTGAGAAATGCCTCTGAGAGCCACAGAGAGAAGGGAAAATGATTTTTGTTTGTATTTCCCTTTCTGTAGTATAGAGAAGCACTTTGGGGTAAGAGGTTTAACTAGAAGCAGTTTCTTTTGGGAACAGGGGCAGTTCTTTGCTCCCTGCCAGTTCCTGCAGGCAGACAGCATGCCGGGCTGGCCTGCCGCCTCAACCCTACCTGTCACGTGCTTGGCAAGTCTGACTCAAGTCCTTTTTTCCACTGCCTTCCCCACCCCATCAAATTGCAGTTGCAACCTCTCATTTTTCTGCTGCCTAGATGATTAAAAAGCATGACTTAGTGGAAAAATGTTGACCTCCTTGGGGTCAGCCTCCGAAGCAGCTGTCAGAGATAAGATTGTGCTGGCAAATTACTCAGCAGCACTGCAAGGTTTTCTGTCTGTCTGTGAGGAAACCAGAAGCTGTTGGTTCTGGGTACTTTTTGTGTTTGGAGAGAGCGACAATTTTGAGGCCCAAATGGGTATAAGCTGATAATAAAATAAGATCTCTGATGGAAGGGTTTGATTATTATAGTAATTTTTAAAAATACAATTATTAACAGGCTTTGTAAAAAAAAAAAATTTTTTTTTTTAGCAGTGCTTGCTTGGGGCCATTCAGGGAGCAAAGTTCTCTGGCAGCTAAGCACTATCAGAAGTTCAATTCTCAGACTTCTTCTAAGAACTTAAAAGACTTAATTGTGTAGCTCTCAGTATGAATGGCGCTGTTTGGAATTATTTTAATTACTGTGTTTGTATGACTGGCTCTTGCTTGGAGATTGGATGCTTACTGTAATTTTGTTGAAACCGCTTCAAAGAGGACATTATAGATTGAATTTCACTTATTTCCTCGAAGTATTTTATCATCTTTATGTTTGCCAAGAACTTGTATCCATCTAGTGAGACAGGAAGGTCACTCACTTCTCAAAAGGAGAAACTGAGGCATTTGGGTTGAAAGGACTTGACCAGAGCTTTGCAGTGGTGGTTGTGTGGCTTAACCCATGGCATTTGAAGTCCTGTAGATCTGGGTTTGGATCCCAGTTCAGCTGCTTCCCAGGTGTGTGGCTTCGAGCAAGGCATTTACCCTCTCTGTGCTTCAGGTTTCTCATCCATAAAACAGGGTGACAGTAGTCCCCGTTATCTCTGGGGGATACGTTCCGAGACCCACAGTGGATGCCTGAAACCACAGATAATTCCAAACCCACATATGCTATGTTTTATCTTTTATATCCATACCTGTGATAAAGGTTAATTTATACATTAGACTCAATGTGAGATTAACAAGGATAGCTAACGATAAAATAGAACCATTTTAACAGCATACCACAATCAAAGCCATTTGAATGTGGTCTCTCTCTGTCTCCTTCTCACAATATCTTACTGTCCTGTACCTACCTACCTTGGGACTGCGGTTGACTGTGGGTAACTGAAACCAAGTAAAGAAAAACTGGATGGGGGGAACTTGAATTAGCTCGAGGTTTGAGATTCCGCTCAGCAAAAAATTTCATCCATCATCATTATCGTTATTGAGTTTTTTCTCCTTATTTTAATGAAAGACCTGTTCCCAGCTTGAAATGAAATCTAATCCTTCTCACCCCTCTCCTCCTTTTCTTCCTCTTTCTCTTCCTCCTCTCTTCCTCCTTCTCTTCCTCCCCCTCCTCCTTTTGCTGGTCGTGCCCTGCTTGTCATCCCTTTTGCTTTTCCTTGGCTTAGGTCATCATGGTTAGATTGGATTTTCCCTCTCCCAGCCCAGGCAATGAGTGTGGTCAGCATAATCCTGGCAGTGAGGTCAGAGGGTGTAGGCGGGGCCAGGCTCTGCCCGGGGCACGTGCCCCTCTCCTCTTGACAGCTCGCAGCTCTGTCTTGGATCCTGAAGGTTTAGAACAAGCATCAGAACTGGGAAGCTCACCTCCTGGATTGGTGCCCCCACAGCTCCTGGGCAGTCAAGGCCAAGAGTTTGGCTCTCCTTCCCTGCTCAGTTTTCCATCTGTGAAACAGGGTGGAGACCCAGCAGCAGCCTAATCCATTTTCCAGAAGGCACGGGCACTGAAAACAGCAGATGTAGGTTTGAATCCTGGCTCTGCCATGTGACCCGCAGAATCCCAGGTCTTACTGTTCCTGGGGTGGCAGTGAGCCCTGAACAAGGCGACATCTGAAAGAGCTTTGTGACCTGTAGTGTGGGAGTGGGTGAGAGGGACCCCGATGGAGGGGTCTGAAAGCTCATGCTTGGAGGGCGCCTTGTGTCCCCACAGCCCATGGGGGGCTCTGGCTCCACCCAAGAAATGAGGAAGTGTCTAAAAAGCCCACTTGGCCATGCCTCGCTCGGCACACGCGTGTCTGGTCACAGCACAGTCCGAGGGCAGGACTTCCGGGCCGGCCTGGTCGGGAGGACGCAGCCCAGAGTCAATGTCCATGTCCCTGAGCCTCCGTGACCCACACTGGCCCAGCCCCTCCCTATGCTTGTTTTCCTCCTGGCTGCCATTATGATACCTTTTATGAGCCTCGTTAAGTCTTTAATGATGCCTGGTTGTGCAGCTGGCTTAAGGCTTAATCCCCAGCAATAGGCCTTTATTGGATAAATGGTTAATAATCACTCGTCTGCAGGGATTGGGGAGGCTTCATTGAGGCCTGTGATTCCTGGAAGCCCCACGTGGCCTGTGATGTGGTGAGAGTGTGACTTGGCTGGGGCACTGCTTGGGCTTGGGTGGCAGTAAGACCCGGCACCCTCAGAGCACCACAGAAGTTGGGGAGGCCTGAGTTTGCAAAAGAGCCTTCCATGTCCTGGTCACGGAAGATTCCTGTCTGCTGCCATGGGTCTGTTTCCATCTGGATCGAGGAACAGGCAGCCCCCCAGATCTCTTCAAATATGTCCCCACTCAAGGTTTTGCTTTCCTTTCTTGTGCCATGAACAAGCTGTGTGACCTCGAGTGGCTCTCCTGACCCCTCTGGGCCTTTGGTTTAGTCATCTACCAAATGGAGAGGTGGGAAGAGATGGCGGTGAAGGTGCCAAGTGCCTGATTCTGTGAGCCCAGCATCCCAGACAGAGCCTCCTCTCTCCGGCTCTGGGGTGTGTCACTGAGGGCTGTGAATAGCAGGGACCAGCAGCCCAGTGGATTAAATAGTTAAGCTGCTGGGCAAAGAATTGGGTCAGCTGTAGTCACAGGGCAGTGTGTGCAAAGGGAATCCACAGAGCCAGATTTGGTCCTTGATTTTATAGCTGAGTTTGGGGTTTCTGCCAGCTCAGGGCAGGACACAGAGCAGGCATTAAAAAAACAAAGCCTGATTGCTGGGACTCTGGAAGGAGAAGTAGATGCCTTCAGGTGTAGAGCTGGCAAGAAGCCAGGTCGCAGGTGAAAAAGAAGGGATCCTTGGATTTTGTTCCCAGCCTGCCTGTGACTCGGGTCCATGCTTTTCATCAGGATTTGGCTTTGACTTTACAGTTGCAATGGGATCAGGACCGTCTACTTGAGGGACAGGCTGGTGTTGGGGCAGGGGAATTGAACAGACCCAGTTTTTAATCTCATCCCATCCCTCACTCAGCTCTAGGCTGTCTGGCCTTGGACCACCTACTCTCCCAAGCCTGAGATTCTTTGGGCTAGCATTAGCAACACCTATTTTTCAGCATGACTGTGTAGGCTGGAAGTTCTATATGTATAGCACATGGCAGCCTGCTCACTTAATGCCGATAATTATTCCGGGAGGCACTTAATGTTGCGGCACCTGTGGTATCCTTTGCACTGCTGGCGTAAATTACTTGCTGCAGAGAAAGATCAGACTTGCTGTGGATAATATGATTTGGGATTATTTTATCTGAAAATGAAATACAGTCATCGGCCTTTAGACTCAGCGGCACTGTCCCAAAACTTTCAGCTCCGGGATTAGAATCGAAGCCTGACTGAGGGACTGTTTCCTATGTTTCCCCAGAATTTTCTCCTGTGGTTCCCATCTTCGGCTCCACAGCCTCCCAAGTGCAAAGCATAGTCCCTGGCCTATGGCACACACCCAGTATGCCACACGGATGTGCAAAGAAGGAATGGAATTTCTCTTTTCAAATATGTACATGACCAGGCACCTGCTCTGCTTTTCTTTCAGATCTTTCCAGACCCATCAGACTTTGACCGCTGCTGCAAACTGAAGGACCGCCTGCCTTCCATAGTGGTGGAGCCCACGGAAGGGGAGGTGGAGAGCGGGGAGCTCCGGTGGCCCCCGGAGGAGTTCTTGGTCCAGGAGGATGAGCAAGACAACTGCGAAGAGACAGCGAAAGAAAATAAAGAGCAGTAGAGTCCCCGTGGGCTCCCATGGGTCATACCAGCCAGCATCTGTTCCTGAACTGTTTTTCCCATCATGATGGAAGAAGAGAGTGAACCACAGTCATTCTGAAAATGTCAAACGAGGCTTCCGTTTTGCACCTGCAAATCACCGAGTTGGTTTTCTTTTCTTGTCTTATCTTTTATTTTGAAATTTGCCGAGCAGTGGAGCCCTCTGACAATTTGCAAGGCCTTCTAGAAAGGAAGCAGCTTAGAGCCAGGGGGTTGGGCTTGAGGGGCTGTTTTTGAGATCATTATCTGAACTCAGGCAGCCCAGTTAGAGGCAGTGGTGGGATTCCAGTGGGTCTTGGGGGGTGGGAGGTGGGGCATGTGCAAAGCAAGCAAGGAACATTTGGGGTAAGAAAACAAACACGTGGTAAAAGAAAAAAACACATGTTTTTAAGAAAACATTGAGCAGAGAACTGCAGCCAGGATGCGCTCAGCAAACATTCACTCCGGCTGCCGGGGGTGTCAGAAAACAAAGTCTTCATCTCTCCGGTTTCACCCAGCCCACCGTTTGCTTTCATTTCAGGAGTGTTGGTCTATGACAGGGAGGAGAGGAAAGGAGAGCAGGAGCAATTGGCTGTTGCAAAGCCAGCTGGAGGTGATGTGCAGGAAAGAAAGGTCACCCCACCCTTCTCCATGGCCTCTCTTCTCCCAGCTGTGGTAGGCTCACAAAGCCAAGGTGATCGGTTTCTAAGAGGCAGTGCTTTTCAGCTTTTCTCCCTGATTTAGCCATGTTGCTTCCCAGCACTTTTAGGAGCAGTGAGAGCACTTCTTGCCCTTGTTGGATGCCCCAGGGTGGACACTTGGCATGAAGGTCTCTTCCTCAACTGCTGCCCTCCCAAGATGGAGTGGTGTGCTCTCCCTGGCCGGCCCTTCCTCCTCCTCACCACCACCTTCCCTGCCCCAGCCACAGCAGCCATGGACACATAGGTCCCCAGCTCAGCTGTGGATTTCCGCCAGGCTGCCCAGCTGCCGTACTCATGCCCATGGGGGCTCTTGGTCTGTTTTTCTTGTGGGTGCCAAGTGGAGAGCAGACGTGGCTTTTTCTGTGTCTTGTTGGGGAGGTGAGCTTTCATGAAGGTCCCAAGAGCTGGCACACCCATGCCAAAAATAATTCCCAATAATTCTTGGGAATTATTGCGTGGTGGGGGCAAGGCTCTCATGGCAGCCTTGGGATCAAGTTTGAGACTAAAGGATGTCACGAGATCCCTGGCTTCTCCCCATGTTGTTCCTGGGCAAGAGCGGAAGGGAGGCATAGCAAGGGACCTCTGCTGCTCTTACTCAGTGGTGGTCCTCATCCCTCCCCACCGCCCACCCACTTCCTGCAAGGGCACCACTCGTATGAGAAAGTTGGCCTTTGGACTTAGCGTTTCTTATCGTAGCTAAGAGCCGTCTGGAGCAGTAGGTCGCAGGACAAATGCTTCAGTCCACCCAAGAGCAGTACTATGTGGCCCAGGGGTGGACCGAGAGCCTTCCTTGAGCTGAACTTGGCCAACCAAGGCACGCAGCATGTCCCCTCAGGTCTCCAGTCAGTCTAGGCTGACCCTCGGTTCTGGACTTGTGTATATAGCTGTATTTAATACCTCAAGGTCATTGTGGCTCTGGGGATGCCAGGGCAGGAGGATGAGGGTGTGCTGTGGACGCAGCAGTCTGCGGAATTCCGTTCTGGGAAGCTGATGGTCGCCCGCACCCCCTGCTTCCTCCCTCTGTCGTCTGCCTGTGTGACACACATTGATGGCAATAACTTCTTCCAACTCCTCACAGAAGTGGGAGAGGCCTGCAGCCTGCACCAAGAGGGGCTTTCTCTCTCTTGCTCTCCGCTTCATTCTGTTTTGGCTGCAGAGAGTGGTTCACCCATACTCTCATTCCCTCACCTCCTTTGTGGACGGGGGTCTTGCCTTTTCAATTCCTGTGTTTTGGTGTCTTCCCTCATCTGCTACCCTGAATCACCTGTCGCGGTCTTGCTGTGTGATGGGAACGTGCTTGTAAACTGCGTAACAAATCTACTTTGTGTATGTGTCTGTTTTGGGGGGTGGTTTATTACTTTTGCCGGTCCCTAGACCACTTTGTATGACCGTTTGCAGTCTGAGCAGGCCAGGGGCTGACCGCTAACGTCAGGACCCTCAGTGGTGGAGCCTGCTGGGGGGACCCAGCTGCTCTTGGACAAGTGGCTGAGCTCCTATCTGGCCTCCTCTTTTTTTTTTTTTTTTTTTTTTTTTTTTTTTTTTTTTTTTTTTTTTTTTTTTTTTTTTTTTTTTCTAACTGATTGTATTGAAAAAATTCCTAGTATTTCAGTAAAAATGCCTGTTGTGAGATGAACCTCCTGTAACTTCTATCTGTTCTTTTTTGAGGCTCAGGGAGAAACTAGCATTTTTTTTTCCAAACTACTTTTTGTCACTGTGACAGTTGTAAATAAAGTTTGAAAATGCTTTCCACTCTGGTCTGGTTTTCTTTTTCCTTCCTGTTCCATTGGAATGGAGTGAGCTCAGGAGCAAGATGAAACCCTGCAGGGAGGCTGAGCTGGGGGAGTTCCAAGAGAGGTGCCTTACGTAGCTCACCTGATGGCTTGTCTGGGGAGAATTCCCTGGGGAGATTTAACCCACAGCCAAAGTTTGAACTACCCCCTAAAGGAAGAAAAACCCAAGATATATTGTAAGATCATTCACATGGAGGGTGAATGGTTGGGCATGTGGCAAGCTCAGGCTATCATGCAAAGCATTTACTGAGCACCTACTGCTTAGCAGCCATTGGTAAGAGGTCAAGGTCACAAATGTCACTGGGCCTGGCTCTCACAGCACTGCCTTAGTGGAAAATTAATGACGAATATGGTGAGTGCAAGGCAGGATCATACTGGGATGTCCTGAGAGTGAACATCAGTTGCGATGGTCAGGAAGGTCTTTGGAAGCAGTGACAAAGAGAAGTTAGCCAGGTACTAGGTTGCAGGGAGCAGAGGGGAGTGGGGGCATTGGAAAATGTTTCCATTAGGGAGAACAGCTTGGAAACGGCTTGGCAGGTGGGGTGGGGTGGTGGGAGAGGAAAGCATGCAAGAGGGCTACTCAGTCCTGGTGAGGAGTTTGGGGATTGTATTCTAAGGGCAAGGCCTAGCATGGTCTGCTTTATATTTTTATATAACCCAGATGAATGGAGATGGGATTGGAGGGGGCAAGATGAGAAGCCTAGAGACCAGGAAGGAGGCTTTTTGGAGGTCAGAGTGAGAAAATGGTGCTTTGTAGAAGAGACTTGGGGGCATCTTTCTAACCCACGGCTGGATATTTTGCCTTCACCCAGCCCTCTTCTGGATTCCTTAACCGTGGTGAGTATAGCCAATCCAGTGGTTTGTGCTGAAGGTGTCCACCAGGACTTACAGAATAGCGACCCATTTTAACATTAGCCTTAGTGAAACACCTAGATCTGTGGGTCTGCTGGCCCAAGGATAACTGGCAGGATCTGACCCTCCTCATATTGGATTACCCCTTTATTTTCCCCCAGCAGCCTGAGGATGGAGTTTATTAGAATGCAGATTCCTTGAACACAGCCCTGCAGAAAACTGTTTGCAGATGGCATCATCCATGTAGAAAATCCTATGAAATCTACACAAAAAAGCTCCTGGAACTAATAAGTGAGTTTAGCATGGTTGCAGGATCTGAGCTCAGTATTCAAAAATTGACTGTATTTCTGTATGCTGGTAATAACAGGACAAAAAGCAAACACTACATCTTCTCACTCATAAGTGGGAATTGAACAATGAGAACACATGGACACAGGGAGGGGAACATCACACACTGGGGCCTGTGAGGGGGTTGGGGGCAAGGTGAAGGAGAACATTAGGACAAATGCCTAATGCATGCGGGGCTTAAAACTTAGATGATGGGTTGACAGGTGTGGTAAACCACCATGGCACATGTATACCTATGTAACAAACCTGCACGTTCTGCACATGTATCTCAGAACTTAAAGTAAAATTAAAAAAAATAACAGAACATTGAAATTTAAAATACAATTTACATTAGCATAAAAAATACAAACTACTTAGGGTAACACTGATACAAGGTATGCAAAACCAGTTCAATGAAAATTTCAAAACACTGCTAAGAGAAATTGAAGAATCTCTACATAAATGAAAGCTCTACCATGTTCATCGGATCTGAACACTAAATGTTAAAATGTCAGCTCTCTCCAAATTGATCTATAGACTCAACACAATCAAAATCTCAGCAAGCTGTTTTGTAGACATTGATGATCTGATTCTGAAATTCATATGGAAATGGAAAGAACCCAGGCTAGCCAAAACAACTTTGAAAAAGGAAAATGAAGTTGGAGGACTCTCAGTTCTCAGTTTCAAAAACTTAATACAAAGCTACTTTCATCAAAACAGTGTGGTGTTGGCATCAAGACTGACAAATAGATCAGTGGAACAGAATAGGGTCCAGAAATAGACCCACAGATGTGTGGTTGACAGATTCTTGACAAAGGTGTCAAGGCAGCTCAATGGAGGAAGAGAAGTCTTTTCAACAAGTGGTGCCGGAACAATTGGATATCCACAGGCGAATAGCTCCTGGGGATGAAAGGCGAGTCTTCCCTTCTGTCTCCCACTGTCTCCATGTGACTTTCTAAACAAAATAATTATTTGTTTGGTAAAAAGTTCTGTCATTCTTTTTCACGGTTAGCCAGTTGCTTTAATACGCTCCTGCTTCACCCCAAGTTGTCCCCTTTCCCTAAGAGAAGGATTATGCAAGCCGACTTGCATTTGAGTCCTGCGCAGCCCCTCCGTGGGTGCTTTGGGTCCAGTTTCTTGATGTCTAGAATCCTCAGTGTTCTTGTCTGTAAAATGGAGGTAAGATTAATAACTCCTACACAGGGGTGTGAAGATTGAGCACCCAGTAGGTGATCCACAGTCAGGGTGTTTTCTGTCTTTTGAGGGTCTAGTGGCTAATGAACTAACTTCTGCCTTCTGTCTCCTGCTTTTTGCTTTGGGTTCTTTGTGGACATACAAAGTTAGCTTCAAGGTGAAGATACAATGCAACTCCTTCAGTCTGCCTCCTTTTGTTCATCACCTTGAGAGGGGAAAGGCATGGAGAAGAGAACTTTAATGCCTCTGCCCACCTAAGATTGGAGAGGGAAGAGTGGGAGGTCCCTCATCAGGGTGGGTCTATAGCTCTGCCCGGCTCCTCTTTAGAGAGGATCCCTGTGCAGAAACCTGTTTGAAATGACAGCTCAGCTTTGAGAGTAGGTTGGGAAGAGATTCCAGGTGAGGAGACAGCAAGTTCAAAGGCCTGAGATAAAGATCATCTCCATCTTTTTGAGGAATGCCTATGAAGCTAGTATGTCTGGAGTAAAGAAAAAAAGAAAGCTGAGAGCAAACACCACAGAGCAGTGCCTCATGGGTCCTGGTGAAGGTGGGTTTCAGAAACACGGGTGGCCATTGTGAGAAGCCCGCAGGGAAGGAGGAAGGCTCACCGGGCATCCCAGCCCCTGAGATCCACTGATCAACTCATTCAAAGTTGCCCAACTGGTGGCCTATGGCAGTTGATGTTGATGGACCTGAGACACTGTCACATCCAGAAAGGGCTTCTGGATCATTAGAGGAGGATTAAATTAGGTAGAATTCAGTCTGTACATCCGTCCTTAAATGACTGAAGGGTGATTGTCGCTAACAGCATGGGCTCTGAGATCAGACGCCTAGATCTATAACTCAGCCCTTCCTTTTCCTAGTTGTGTGACCTTGGACAAGTTACTTTTCTTCTGTATGCTTCACTTTCCTCATTTGTAAAGTGAGTACCTAACTCATAGGGTTGTGGCAACACCTAAATGCATATTATAAGTAACATGCTTGGAATTCTGCTAGACACATAGTAAGTGCTGGAGAAATGTTAACCACTATGGTAGACAGAAATAATGTCTTCCACCCCCACAGATGTCCCTGTCCTAATCTGAGGAACCTGTGAATATGTAATGTTACATGGCAAATGGGCATGAAGGTTGCTAATCAGCTGATCTTGGCTTGGGGAGATCCTGGATTATCTTTAAGCCCAATCTAATCACAAAGGTACCGTAATGAAAGAGAGGGGCAGGAGAGTGAGAGTCAGAGAGAGATGTGGAGATGAAATGCTGTTGGCTTTGAAGACAGAGAAAGAGGCTGCCAGTCAAGGAATGCAGGCACTTCTAGAAGCGGGAAAAAGGCAAGGCCATGATTCTCCCTAGAGCCTCCGGAGGAATGGAGCCCTGCCCACACTTTGATTATATCCTAGTGACAACTATTTTGGACTTCTGACCTCCAGGACTGTAAGATAATAAATTTGTCATAAACCACTAGGTTTGTGGTAATTTGCTAACAGCCACAACAGGAAGCAAATGCAGCCGTTATCATCACAACTGTGATAATGATGGTGATAAAGACTTTTCCCTCATGGCCTAAGAGAACAGGGATGAGGGAGTGAGTGGAGTGGTTGCAGGCAGGCTGAGGCCACCATCCAGTAGCCGGAGCCCACACCTTCCTAAGTAAGGCTGTCTTCTCTCGGTGCAGCAGCCAGAGGTATCTGTCAGACGGAGGGGCTACCGCTGCCCTAGGACTAGACAAATTTAAGGCTGTACAGCCCTTATTCTAGAGTTTTGAAAATTAGTGATTCCTCCGTGACATGTTCATCAGTATAGTCTTGGAATCAGAATATTCCTTAGACCGCTCCTTTCTGTCTGTTTACCTGGGTCCTACTTTGACATGCAATTCATTTGCAATATTTCTTTTTCTGTTTTCAGTCACAAAACCATGAATTCACACTTTTCTATTATTGGCGTCTGCCAATTACAGAGCACTGGTTTTACCTCCATTTCTTCTAATTTCTCATAACACTTCTCCAAAGTGTGGGTTTTCGTATATATAATGTTTTCATTTTTGTACAAAGTACATTTAGCACTGATGGAAATTATTAAAGATGGTGAAATTTAGGGACTTCATCTTTCAAATCCCATCACGGTAACATATCAGTTATTTGCATTTTGGTTTCCTTCCAGTCACTGTTCCCCCATACTTACCAGAATGTGCTCCACGAGTATAATTTTTTCCTACAAAGCAGACATTTTTAATGTTATTTTATGGATGAGGAAGCTGAGGTCAGAGGACTTCAAAATATACTGACTTTGGAAAAGAGTAGAATCAGAACAAATGGTGTGCTGGTAAATTTCTCTGAAATTTTGGGAAAAAAAAAAAAAGGCCTGGATTTGTAGTGTTTGCCAATTTCCATGGTGTAAATGCTCCCACTGTGGCTGATTTTGTGGGACTGGGATGATCTGGGAACCAGTGCAGGCCTATAGCAGCGCACCTCTAGAATCCCTGATCCTCCACTGCTAAGCTAGAAGAACATGGGCTCAGCCTGCCTGAGCCTCAATCTCCTTTTCAATAAAATAGATATCACTCAAAAACCAGAACAGTGCCTAGTTCACAGGGACTCAATAAACTCTAGTGCCCTTCTTCCATTTGGAAAAGAGAAATCGCCCTGGAAAGTTATCTGCCATAGTATTTTTCAAGCTAAATCATGACTCATTATGGGGTTGTGAAAGTAATCTATTTGTGGGCTGCAACCAGAATTTTTTTTTTTTTTTTTGAGACAGAGTCTCACTCTGTCACCAGGTGCCAGGCTGGAATGCAGTGGCACAATCTCGGCTCACTGCAACCTCCACCTCCTGGGTTCAAGCAATTCTCCTGCCTCAGCCTCCCAAGTAGCTGGGATTACAGGTACGCACCACCATGCCCAGCTAATTTTTGTATTTTTAGTAGAGACGGGGTTTCACCATGTTGGCCAGGATGGTCTTGATCTCTTGACCTCGTGATCTGCCCGCCTCAGCCTCCCAAAGTGCTGGGATTACAGGCTTGAGCCACCATGCCCGGCTACCAGAATTTCTTTAAAAAAGAAAGAAAACAAATAGAAAAGACTACAATAGAAAAGGAAAAATCAGAGTACAGCAGGTATTGGAAGAGTAAATGTTATTCCCTGAATTTTTGTTTCATCCCTACATATCGATGAGTGTGTGTACTTGGTCATGAAAAAAATATTTTTCTTTCTGTGGATCGCAGTCAAAACAATTTGAGAGCCACTGATCTGGGAAATCTGGCTTTCTAGAAAACAGTACCTTTACTCAGTAGAGTCATGGGGGTGGGAGAGAGGCAACTAGAAAAAATAGCTTACATACCTCTCTGCAGAGGAAATGGTGCTAGCACACCCAAGGGTGGAGGCTGTGTGGTCAGTGTGTTGGGGACAAGCCTGGGAAGGCCACTACATCCTTGGTCTCCCCTAAGGCCAGGATTAAGCTCTGGGTAGGCTTCAAATGCTGCCTGAGCCTTGGAGGAGGGAGGGAACTGTGCGTGGAGAAGGAGGCGGAAGCTACACAGGAAATCCTCACTGGCACCAACTGCAGCAGCTACCAGACAACCAACAATAGCGACCTCAGATAAAAAATAACCCCCCATGTCCCAGCCGTGCCATGCAGGGGCAAGGGCATGCCGTCTAGAGGGCTGAAGTGTCACCAGGCTAGGGCTGAGGTTATGCTGCCTGGCGCCGTGCTGTGCCTTGATTTCCTGATTGCTAATTAGAGGGCACTTTTCCTGCCCAAGGTCACTTGGGCTGGCTCCAGCAACGGGGCCACTTGCCTGCAGAGTTTTGCCTCCCCTGGTCTCTTGCACAAGGTGGTATTTAAAAAATCACTCATGCCAAGACCTTCAGGTCTGAATGTACCACCTCTCCCAGGGGACTCTCTTCTTAAAAGAAGGCCCCAGCTGTTCTTTTTTTTTTTTTGAGACAGAGTCTCACTCTGTTGCCAGGCGCTAGGCTGGAGTGCAGTGGCACAATCTCGGCTCACTGCAACCTCCGCCTCCTGGGTTCAAGCAATTCTCCTGCCTCAGCCTCCCGAGTAGCTGGGACTACAGGTGCACGCCACCGCGCCCAGCTAGTTTTTGTATTTTTAGTAGAGACGGCATTTCACCATGTTGGCCAGGATGGTCTCGATCTCTTGACCTTGTGATCCGCCCGCCTCGGCCTCCCAAAGTGCTGGGATTACAGGCTTGAGCCACCGCACCCGGCCCCCCAGCTGTTCTTATCCAGAGGATTGTCCCATGCAGGGGCTGTGCAGAAAACCCCAGCAGCCTTGCAAGCCTCTCCTCTGGCTATGGTAGGCTATGACCCCAGACTCTGTGCTGTCCCAAAAGCACTTCCCTCTGTTGTCCAAACCTTTCTCTCCAGACCAAAGAAACAGGCTCCCCATGGTTCTCCAGCACTGCCAGCTGGCACATCCGCCCATGCACCAGGGAATGGTGTAGAAAGGCAGAGCTCCATCAAATGTTACTGCACCAGGCCATTCTTGCATTGCTATAAAGAAATACCTGAGACTGGGTAATTTATAAAGCAAAGAGGTTTTAATTGGCTCACGGTTCCGCAGACTGTACAAGCATGGTGCTGGTATCTGCTTGGCTTCTGCAGAAGCCTCAGGGAGCTTTCATTCACAGAAGAATGCAAAGCAGAAGCTTGCACGTCACGTGGTAAGAGAGAAGCAAGAGAAAGCAAAGGGATGGGGCAGATGCCACACATTTAAACAACCTGATCTTGCAAGAACTCACTATGGCCAGGACAGCACCAAGACATTAGGAATCTGCCCCTGTGACCTTCCACTAGGTCCCACCTCCAACATTAGGGATTACATTTCAGCATGAGATTTGGGCGTGGACAAATATCCAATTCTATCATTTACTTGACTGCAACAAAGCATGTTGAGGATTAGCAGCCGGCTTGACACACAGCAGCTAGGGTCCCCTGCTTGCTTCTGACCTCACGGCTTGCTGGTTAATTAACCAGTTTCAGTCTGGTTCTCAGCCTCCCTTACCTATCCTAAGAACACCCACATCCCTCAAGGACGAGCGGCATTCACAAGGACATTGCACTCGACAGTTTACAAAGCACAGTTCTTATCTTCCATCCACCTACACAGCATTTCTTAACCTGGGTTTCCTAGAATTCAGGGATGCCTGTGACATTGGATGGGACAAAAATCACATCTATATGTTAGTTAATTACTAGGTGAAATTCGGCATTTCCTGTTGGTAGGAATGCAGTCAACAAACCACAGTGGTGTCAGCAGCGCCTGCCATTTGTCACTGATAAAAAGTCACAGGTATTTTCATTTTCACAGCACACTTGCTGCAGGTGTTATGAAATATCATTTGTAGTCATGGCTACCTCAAAATTACAGCTGCTGCTGGATCTCATTAGGTAAAGCTTTAATAAAGAAGGATAGTTCTGACTTTTACAAATGTGTTTCTAAAAATATTTTTGATGGCTGTATCTCAGCATACTTTATTTTCTTTGCAACTCTCTGTATTTTATGCTATGCGTTTAAAGTATTATTCTGAGAAGGGAATTAAAACTTCTTCAAGGTGCCAAAAAGATCCTCAGTACAAAAAGATTACAATTAAATCCCCTAAAAAGAGGATGCTCCAGCCCTGAGTAGAACTATAGTAGTGTGCAAAGCCAAGGAAAATTCACTCTTACCCCTAAAGGGCTCAAAGTCAGATAGAAATATCCAGAAGCAAAGAAACAATTGCACACTAGCCTAATGGGTGCTGTGAAGGCAGGGACTGTATGGGCAGATGGCATGGCTGGGAAAGCCTGAGAGGGCTGGAGTGGGATCTGGAGGGCCGAGAAACAGGGGGCCACTGCCTCGTTTCAGATCCTTGGTAGATTCACAGCCCAGCCCTGGTGAGAAAGGAGAACGCCCATTCCACCTACACGGACATGGGCTGCTCTGGAACAGCTTGGTGGCCCTGGGGGGGAGTGGCTTCTCCCTGGGTCTGTTCCATTCCCTTACCATGTATCCAAATGCCACCCACAGCCCAGGCCTGGGAGCAGAGGGACAAACTGTCCCTATTTACCTTGGCCTAGAGGTTTCACGGGGCATAGAAATTTGAGTGCTAAGAAGGGGAACAGTCCCAGGGCAAACTGGTACAGTTGGTCCAAACCCCACCCTTTTCACCTAGGACTAATTCAACTGCCTGGAATTTGGGTCAAGTTAGTCCCCTAGCACCTTCTCTATCTGAGTTTCCATCTCCGTTCCCATCCTTCTCTCTCTGGAGGTCACTCTCTCACCTTCTACCCAATTTCTGCTTTAGCTCCCAAGCTTACTAATGTCCCCGGCTCCTGTTTGCCAGTACCCTGAGGACCTGGCTATTTCCTGGGGGCCTCTTGTGCACTACTCACTCTTTGTTAATAATTGAAGCACAAATGACATGAAGTGCTCAGTTGCAGGTGACAAGCTGAGCTAACATTTTACGCCCATAAAACTACTACCCAGGTCAGGATGCAGAAGGTTATCACACCCCAGAAGGCTCCCTGGTGTCCCTCACTGTCAACCACTCCTCCAAAGGGTAGCCACTGTTCTGTCTTGTCGCACAGCTGCATCCGACCTTCATGTGAATGGAAGCAGCCTCTGTGCCCCTTAGGAGCCTGTCCCACGGAAGCTGCGAATGATCCCACTTCAGCAGGATCTCGAAGCAGGAACGGGGCAGAAAAGGCAGGGGAAACAGGATGTTTGGGCTGGAGGAAATAAACAGCCTCGCGTTTAAGTGAGGACACTGGGGGCTCAGACAGGGACAGTTCTTTGACTTCTTCCTTATTTGACCGGCATTAACTGGCCTCAGGGACACACAGCCAGTCGGGGGAGGCAAATTTGAGATTAGAACTCAGAACCCCAGGAAATCTTCCTTTTGTCCCCAAGGTGTCCTTGGGACAAAAACCAGGACTGACTTGCCCTGGCTGGGAGGTGTTTGCCATTCTCCATTTCCTCTGCTTCTCCCCCTGCCAGATGTCCCTTAGGCTACACAGGAGTGATTCCCAATCCTCACTGGGCATTAAAAATCACTGGGGAACTTTAGAACAATCTCAGTGCCCAGGCCTCAGCCCAGACTAATGAAATCCCTATCTGTGGGAGTGAGACACAGGCACCCGTATTTTTTAAACTCCTGGGGTGATTTTGCTTTTCTCTACCAAGTTTGTAAAGCAGAAGCACTTCTCAAACTGCAGTGCACGTGACTCTGACAGGGCTGTGGTTAAAATGCAGATTCTGATTGAGCAGGTCTGGGTGGAGCCTGAGAGTCTGCCTTCCTAATAAGCTGCTGAGGGACGCCAATGTCTCTGCTCCACAAACCGCACTTGGAGCAGCAAGCTACCGAGGCCTCCTGTCCCTTTCTGCCTGTATCCCAATTCTTCTTCATATAAATAGACTTTGCAATGATTTATTTTTCAGTTTGTCTTTTAAACATACCGCTTCCACAATCACCCAAATAATTATAGATTTACCCACCCTTACCAGAAAGGGTATGATGATTTATCATGTGCCTTCTACATGCAGAATGTTGTCCTCAACAGCTTTGAGGACTTACAGCTCCTATTCAATGATGAGGAACAGTAGCTCAAGGCCCCTGGTGTTAGTGGCAGTTCGCGCTTCAAGGCTCCAAGGCTCTTCTAAGTTATGTGCTCCTCTTCACCTGAATCTCTCTTTAAATTTGTGATTATTAAGCTTGTGAGTCTGACTCACATTTTAGCTTGGAGGTTCAAACCTCACCTGGTTTTTAGTACACACTTAACTGGAAAAGATCCTTCCATTTTTCTAATCTCTATCTCAGATCTCTTCTTCACTTCTGCTTTCTGTAATTCCTTGCTCTACCCAGTCCAATCTTACCAAAAGTTCCTTCCCCAAAGCCCTTCCCTCTCTCACCGCTGTTACTGTCCCACCCTCCGCTGGCCTCATGGCCATACACCCAGACTGTGGCAGGCTTCCACCAAGTGGGTTAGAGAGAGCAGTGCAGTTAGGACACCCTTAAACAGCCCCAACAGAACCATCCCAGTCCTGGTTTACTTCTTTGTTCTTTATCCAATTCCAACAGTGAGATTTGGACTATGGGATCCTGGCCTGGGAGTCCCCCAGAAGTCTTTGGGTTGCTATTGCCAAATGCCACCAAAGAGAATTTCCCTACAGAAGTGAAAGCTGTGCTCTGGCATTGCTGTGATGGTTAGTTTTGTGCATCAACTCGATGGACAACTTGGGCTAAGGAATGCCCAGGTAGTTGTTAAAATACTATTTCTGGGTGTGTTTGCAAGCGTGTTTCTGGAAGAGAGCAGCATTTGGATTGGTGAATTGGTGGACTGATGCCTTCCCCAATGGAGGTGACATCATCCTATCCACTGAGGCCCCAAATGGAACAAAAAGATGGAGGAAGGATGTCCTAGCTGAGGACAAAAAGATGGAGGAAGGATACGCTCTCTCGCTCTGCCTGAGCTGGGACATCCAGCTTCCCCAACCCTTAAATACTGGTACTCCTGGTTCTCAGGCTTTCAGATTCAGACCTGGACTCTACACCTTCAGCCCCCTGGGTCTTAGGCCTTCAGGCTTGAGCTGAAATACACCACTGAATTATGCCTGTTTCTCCAGCTTGTAGATGGCAGATTGTGAGATTTTTTGACTTCCATAACCACATGAGCCAATTTTTATAATAATCTGCTTGTGTGTGTGTATATAAAATTGCCTCATTGATTCTGTTTCCCTGGAGAACTTAAATACAATTGTGATACCAGTCTAAGGAGCTGCCCTCCTGTCCCCTCACCTAGAGGACAGAGACATCAATGACACACAGCTCCCAAGCTGGTTTTGCCCATCGTCATTCCCTCAGAGGTCTGTTAACCAGCACCCAGGTTATGGGTAGAGCAGACTCTCTGTGGCAGCCTGCATCTCTGCAGCTGATGCCGAGGAACTACCTGGGGCTCTACCACACTGCCACAGCCAGGCACACAAGATTGTCCTCCTTACAGGGCTAGCAGGGCCAGCGAGGCCGGACCTCTGATGAGAGGCAGCCTCATGTGGTAGTGAGAGAACAGATTTTGGAATTAGACAGACATGGGTTGAAATCCTAATTCCCATATATGACCATACCACCCTGAACGCACCCCATCTCGTCTTATCTTGAATACTAAGCAGGGTTGGGCCTGGTTAGTACTTGGATGGGAGGCCGCCTGTGAATACCAGGTGGTGTAGGTTTTTTTTTTTTTTTAAAAAAAAAAAAAGAAATCCCAATTCCCCCACCACCCACTATCTGATCACATGGCTTCATTCTTTGTGCTGCAGTTTAGGAGAATTACTGCAAAGATCAATATGAGTATGTATTCAGGTTTACCCCTTCTCTGCAATTCTGAACATGACATGAAATGATGCCTGGGAAAGCGCTCATTAGCACAGCACCTGGCCCAACATGTGGTGAGAAGGTGCTCATCAGATATTGCCTTCTCTCCCTTTCTTGATGACCATCTTTCTGATGCCAAATAAATCACTTCTCTGCTCTAACCTTCATCCCAGGTAACAAAGGACTGTCGGGTAGTGTAAAGGGTCAGGCCAAAGCTCCCAAGTTTGCAGTTCTCCCTATGCGCACCCTTCCCAGACAGCCTCCTCTGACCTTTTGCATCCTGTACCTTTGCTAGAATTCCTGGGATCAAGAAACCTCCAACCTCAGGCTTGGAGCAGTCAGCTCAGGTGTTGGGGGTGGGGAAGAGAAAAATGCTGGCATGTGAACTGGTTCACAGTGACCCCAGCTCACAAGCTGCATGGATAATTGCTATTTATCAACTCACTGGAAAAAATGACTACAATTACATTTCACACATCAACAAAAGGAAAAAATAAAGCCGCATTGGAATGTCTGAGTCACTCCTCAGAGCCTTTAAATTACCCATTCATTATGACCCTTCTCAACATGTATCCTCCCTTGCAGGGATCTGCAATCTCCCATCTGCCTGATACTTGCCAGCCTGGCCAAAAGACTCTGCAGATCGACCAAGACTCTGGGGGCTTACAATAGACCACGAGGAGCTATTAAAGGGATCACCAAGGCCTGGAGGGTCATTCTTTTAGGAGCAGTTGTTTCAGACTCTGTTCTGAACTGTTGACTTGGGTGTGTCATTTACACATGCTTACCAAAGTTAGGCTGAGTGAGGAGGAGTCACGGTCAACAAGGAGACTTTGCTGTCACTGGGGCCAGCATTTTTGCACTGATGTGAAATAATAGCTCCATGGTCAGTTTGTTCAAAAATGAATCACTTCATTTAGGAGAAGAGATAGGAGGATTCAGCGGTGATCCCCGACTCCTGCCCCACTGAAACCTTTCTTGATGACCATCTTTCTGATGCCAAATAAATGCCGCACCTTTTCTGCCACCAGATGTGTGTGATCCGGTACCTGGTTTACCATCCATACGTCCCCTGAAAACTGGGTGTAAGTTAAATGCTGATCTCCACAATCACATCTTAAATTCACAGGAATAGTGGTTTTAAAGCAGTTTGGGAGTCTTGCATCCCTTTGGGAATCTGATGGAAACTATGGATTTTCTCTCCACAAGTACCAACACAAGCTTACAGATTTCAGAGAGCCCACAGGCTCCCTTGAGAGGCAGGGCATCCCTGAAACCCAACTTGCACTATACAGACTGGTTACTGAAGAAACCCTGGAGTGAATTTGTTTGTGATGGGTCCTTCGGTCCCAGGGATCCCTCCTACCATGTCACCTCTTCTGTGTGTGTTTTTAAGACTTCACCTTTAAAGTAGGATTTGCTCAGCGGAAAAAGAAGCAGCTCAGACACGAGGCCTACAGGTCCCTGTCCCAGGTCAAAATGTCACCCCCCACCCCTAGAGCTCCCCTTTCAGCTTACTCGGAGATCAGAACATTCTTTCCAAACCAGGAAACTGGATCAGGGCAACATCAGCACAAAGTGCACCGTCAGGGCCTGGTGGGTAACTTGGCCTCTCATGGGTCACTCCTTATGCTACCAACACCAGGACTATCTTAGATGTCTCAGCCAAAACCATAATCCCTGTGCCCCCAAAGGGGATGCTGTCAGGCAGCAAGGAATGACAGGTTTCCAGGATGGAAGTGTACGCCCTGTGCCACTCAGAGCTTCAAGAATCTTGGCTATCATCCATTCATCAACTTGGTCATCAAATCTGCAGGCCATAGTGGGCAGTGAGCAACAGGTCTGGGCTGGAGAAGGCTGTGTTTACACAGCAGTTTAACACCTGCCAATCTGTCTGTGAGCTTTGGAAGACTCATTCACACAGCAATATGGTAGTTATCAATTGGGACAATAAGGATTTCTTACATCTGTGTGCCTTTTTACCCTATATAAGTGCTTATGCCAATACGGCATTCTCTTTTTTTTATTGTGGAAAATATACATACAATTTACCATTTTAAGTATTTTTAAGTGTAAAATTTGGTAACATTAACTACATTCACAATCTTGTGCAACCATCACCCCTATCCATTTCCAGAACTTTTTCATCATTCCAAACCGAAGCTCAGTTATTTTCTATCTCTCTGAATTTGCCTAACATAGGTAACTCATGTATGTGAAATCATACAATATTTGGACTTTTATGTATGGTTCATTTCATTTAGTATCATGTGTTTGGGTTTATTCGTGTTGTGGCACGTATCAGAATTTCATCTCTCCTTATGGCTGAATAATATTCCATTGTATGTATAGACTACATTGTGTTTGTCTATTCATCTGTCAATGGGCATTTGGGTCATTTCCACCTCTTGGCTGTTGTAAATAATGCTGCTGTGCACGTTGGTATCCAAGTATCTGTCTGAGTTTCTACTTTTCATTCTTTTGAGTAGGAGTGGAATTGCTGGACCTTGTAGTAATTTTATTGTATTTTCTTATTTATATTGTGATAAACAACTCCTACTTTATTATAACCATTTTAAACATAAAGACATTGAAGCTCAGAAAAGTGCAGGAAATAATTCCCTCAATGAAGCTTGCTAACTTAGGGATTCCTGTGCCCAGAGTTGGGACTAAGGTGAGGCAAGTGAAATAACTAGGGTGCAAACTACAGGAGACTCCCTCTCAGGTTTGGGTGACCCCTTGCCATGGAGAATTTGTCTACCAGCTGCAGTAGCGGTGGCAGGACCCATGATAGTTTGGGAGCCTATGAAAATGTTTTAATAAATTTTATAATCAGAAGAAAGGAATATAATCCAGCTTGAATGATATTTTGAATATTTGAATATTATTTTGAATATTACTCTGAATATTATTTTGAATCTATATCAATGCAGTTCTAAAATATAATTTTGTGTGTATATGTATAGATATTTTTTAGATAAAGGGATCCAAAAAGGCAATCGTGCCTAGGGCCCCCAAAAGTCATAATGGTTCCTGCCCTGAAAGTGAGCATCCTAGGAAGAACGAGGTGCCCAGGACACATGATTTAAGAAGGCTTTCATATTTAGGCTCCTGCAAGTACTGAGCCTGCACTGTCAGGATCCCTAGAGTGAGTGCCTCCTTAAATGCTATGACGCAAGTGCCTGGCTGTCCTAACCCTAGGCCCAGCCCCACCTGCATCCTAACCAGGCTGGACTGCTACTCCTGGCAGGCTGGGCAAAATCATCTTGGGCCACAGGTGCCTCCCTTGGCAGCATGCTGTGTGTCTCTAAGAGAAAGAGGCTGGGAGAAGTTCACTTTAGTCATCAAAAGGCTAGGTGTTTGCCCATAGGGTACCCTGGAGAGGCCTCGATGAACCCCACCCCAGTCGGCCTGCGGTAGTAATACTTACACCACTTATGCCATTATACTGAGTCTGCACCATCTGTAGCTTTTCTTATTTTACTAGAAAGTCCTAATTGTAGTCATTCCAAAAGCGTTAGCTAATTCTGCAACCCATCAGGACCAGAGGAGGAAAGGTTTCCCTCTAGATTCAGACTTTTTCTTATGTTTTCATCTCTTCAGAGGACCTAGCTCACCACTTCCTCATGCTTCTCTGCAGCCACACACTTCACAGGGTGCTGTCTTTTTATATTCACTCCCACATGGAGATGGCATTTGGAGAAACAAGATTTACTTTACTTATTAATTAGTTCACTCAGCAAATCTTCATATAGTACCTACTAAATGCTCAGGCGCTGGGAGACAGGCATGCACAGAACAATCCAAAATCCCTGCCTTCATGGAGCTTACATTCTAGGAAGGAGAGAGCAATAATAAAAAATAAAGAAATAAGTGACAAGATTTATAATGGGCCTGATAGGGATAGGCAATGGAAAAATAAAGCAGAGGATAGGGGACGCTGGGTGGGGCTGGGAAATGCAATTTTGGATCATGCGGTCAGAGGGGGTCCCGTGGAGAAGATTACGTTTTAGCAAAGACCTGAAGAGTGTGAGAGAATAAGCTCTGTGGATGTCTGGGATGTGCATTCCACGTACCTGGCCAGGGTACATCACTGCTGTGTTCCTGTGGGTTGATTCTTCTTTACAGAACCAAAGAGTCCCTGAAAGTGAACTTTTAAAAACTGATCTACCCACCTCATGTCTTAAAAATCACCCATGACTCCAAAGAGTCAATGGGATGAAACTCAAATCCCTCCGTTTGGCACACATGGCTCTTTACAAACTGATCACAGCCTGTCCTCAGCCCGCTCTCCACATAGGGTGGCAGGCAGCCTGAGACAGCCCCTGGTGAGCCCCACCTCCTGCTATTCGTGTCCTGGTATAATCCCCTCCTTTGAAGAGTCATTGCACCTGGTGATTTGCTTCTGCCATGTGAGTAAGGAAAAATCATGGGATATCAATTCTGAGATTAGGTTGAAAAGAAATCACAGCTCCTGTCTTGCACACCTTTCCTCACCCTTCTTTACTCTGAAGGAAGCCAGCTCCCATGCAGTCAGCTGCTCTATAGCAAGGCCAGTGTGGCGAGGAACTCAAAGGGACCTCGGGTCAAAACTTGACGAGGAGCTGAGGCCTCAGCCCAATAATCTGTGGGAAACTGAATCTGACCAGCAACAACATGAGCAAGCTGGGAAGTGGACCATTCCCTGGTTGAGCCTTCAGATGAGACCCCAGCCCTGGCTGGCACTCTTACTGCAACCTTGCAATAGAATTTGAAGCAAAGGTACCCAGCTAAGTTGTGCCCAAATTCCTGACCCAAAACTGATATAACAAACATTGGCAATTTTAACAAGTTTTGGGATAACCTGCTATACAGCAATAAATAATCGATACAATGCAACCTCACTAAGTGCCAGAAAACCACTCCAAAGTTTAGCACCACTCGAGTTTCTTGACAAACATTTTCTCCAGGGCTGCCATCCAGCCTCACATTTTATTGTGCTTCCTGACCACCCAACTCTTCATCTCTCCCCCAAAAACATAGCAGTTGACACCAACTATCTTCAAATTTCCAGCCCTCTGACTACCCACCCTCAGAGACTCCTCCCCAACATGCACACTCCCCTCAATCCCAGGAGATGACATCAGCAAGAAGATGAAAGTTATCAGATGGGAAGTCCCTTAACCTCTCAGCTCTAAAGGCACAAAGTTACCCATGTTTGCATGCAACCACTCATCTCTCCCTCCCATTGCAGTAGAGGACGGGTCCTTAAAGCTGATCCCAGTTCATCCTCCAAGAACTGGATCTTATCCCATCTCCTTACATTTTCAATGATCCCTTTTTTTCTTCCTTATCTTCAACCCCTTCCTCTCCTTTCCAACAATCTTTGAAGTCACTCAGTTCTCTCCCATATTAACAAACATTTCCTTGATCCCAGAGTTCCCTCCAGCAACTGCCACCTGCTCTGACTTCCCTCTGCAACCAAACTCTTGCTGTGTCCTCTGCATTTCCTCCCTTTGCATCCACTGCAGTCTGGCTTTTGCCCTAACCACTCTACAAAAACCTCTCTCCAAAGCCATCAATGTCCTAGAGGCTGCTAAATCAAATAAACATGTTTCACACCTCAGATCTGTTGACTTCCAGGAACATTTGAAACGTGGCTGTTCTGGGCTTCCAGCCTCTCCCAACCTCTCCTTTATAGACTCTGTTGCCAGCTCCTCTTCTTTACCCAACCGTCAATGCCATGGCATCTCAGACTACGTCCTAGGCCCTCCTCTACCCTCCCACCCCTCCCACCCAACTCCATATACAGTTTCCTTTTGCTAGGCAATCCCATCCACAACTCAAATAATATCTCAGCATCTGCATCTTTAAATGTCAAATTTATACCCCTGATCCAGATATCTTTGAGCTCTGGATCCTTTTTTTATTTTTGAGACGGAATCTCGCTCTGTTATCCAGACTGGAGGGCAGTGGCGCCTCGGCTCACTGCAACCTCCGACTCCGGGATTCAAGCAATTCTCCTGCCTTAGCCTGCCTAGTAGCTGGGATTACAGGAGCACACCACCACACCCAGCAAATTGTTGTATTTTTAGGAGAGACAGAGTTTCACCATATTGGTCAGGCTGATCGTGAACTCCTGACCTCAGGTGATCCGCCTACCTCGGCCTATCAAAGTGCTGGGATTACAGGAGTGGACCATCACGCCTGGCTTAAGTTCCAGATCTATATACTAAACTGCCTGCTATCCACTTAGATGGCTCATAAGTACCTTAGATCCAACATGTCCAAACTTGAATTCATGTCATGCACCTCACAATTGGTATTTCCCCAATGTTTTATTTCTCAGAGAATTGCCCAAACCAAAATCGGGCAGCTCTTGGTTACTACTATCCATCTGCTCCTAAAAGTATCCAGCATTTGCTCTCTGTCTCCAACACCACTTCTCCAGGCCAAACTACCATGTTCTGTGACCTGGAATAGACTAACATCACCTTGAGTCTGTTCCTCCTTCTCCTCTTTCTCTTTCTCCTCCTCTTTTTTCTTCTTTTTCTTCTCCTTCTCCTTCTTCTCCTACCCCTTCTCCTTTTTTTCCTTCTTTTTCTTTAAAGCACTATCCTTCTAACTGAAGGCTTCTCAACCCTTGGATATACATTTAAGACACCTGCAGAACTTTTTAAAAAATTACCAGTACTAAAGCTTTATTCCAAACCAACTAAAGCAGAATCTCTGGGAGTAGGCTCCAATCACCCTTACTACAAGTTCCCGAGGTAATTCTAATGTGCTGCTAGGATTAAGAATCACTCCTCTAACTGGCCTCATCACATCCATTATTGTTCCACTCCATTTTCCACACAACAGCCAGAGGGGTCTTCTTCACAAGGCAAATCTCATTGCATCCCTCCCCTTGCTCTTAGAACAAAGGTCAAAGCCTTCTGGCCCTCCACCATCTCCCCTGCCTGCCTCCTGTAAGTCTGGCTGCTCTATTGATTCTGAACTATTTTCAGATACTCTGGACTGTGTCCCTTCTGCATCGGGCCCATTCACGCGCTGTTTCCTCTGCCTGGAAGAAGACAGCTGAGCTGCCTCCTCCTCGGGCAGAACTCTCCTGATCCCCAGATCAAACGGGCTCCTCTCACCCCATTCATGCTTCCATAGCTCCTTCTTCTTCCCCTCCACAGGCTTGGCACAACTGTCAATATACAACTACTTGTGTGATTTTTGTTTAATTTCCCTTTTCTACAGAAAAAGATAAGAATTATGTCTGCTTTGTTCTTTTCTGCATTCCTGGAACCTCACCTAAATCAATTACCTGGAACATATTAGGTATTTAACAAAATTTTATGGAATGAGAATGAACACACACACATTCCTCCTACCCCAAAGCATGGCCTATTTTTCCTTCTACCTGGAATGCACCAACCCTGTCTACAGCCTCTCCACTTTTCCCCTTGTCAAACTCCTACTTCTCCTTCATGACCTAGTTTAAAAAGCCCTTCTTGGCCGGGCACGGTGGCTCTCACCTGTAATCCCAGCACTTTGGGAGGCCAAGGCGGGCGGGTCACGAGGTCAAGAGATCGAGACCATCCTGGCCAACATGGTTAAACCCCATCTCTACTAAAAGTACAAAAAAAAAAGTTAGCCAGGTGGGGTGGTGCATGCCTGTTGTCCCAGCTACTCGGGAGGCTGAGGCAGGAGAATTGCTTGAAACCAGAAAACGGAAGTTGCAGTAAGCCCAGATCGTGCCACTGCACTCCAGCCTGGCAACAGAGCACGACTCTATAAAAAAAAAAAAAAAAAAAAGCCCTTCTCCACAGTTCCTTCCTGCCTCACTCAGGCAGAGCTCATCTCTCCTCTGTGAGACTCCCTTCTTAGTAGTTTAGTTACTTGTTTGTGAACTGTCTTCCTGCTGCTGCTGGACTTCATGATCATCCTTCTTCTAGAGTAGATAACTTATTTACTGGATGAAAGACCAAAGAAATGAGTCAGTGAGGATCCCATCACTGTCAAGTCAAGCGGTTTTCCTTGGGGAGCCAGACCCTGCTTGTAGGTTCCAATATAGAACGGCCAAATTGCTCAAAGGCCAGCAGGCCAGACAGTGGGGATCCCATTGTAACTCCAAAGTATTGGACACACATACGGATTGCCCCACAACATATGAGCTAATCTCTTGGGTCACACACAAAGTCCTTGTGCTGCACCCTTGAGGCTAACCAGAGCGTTTTTCCCTCTGGGCCTCTGAAAACAGATCTGGAGGAGTTCTTTGATCAGGCCATTGGGTGAGGCCTGATCTAACGTGGGGAAGGCCATGGGACTCTGCTCCTGGGGCGGTGTGGGGGCAGAAAGGAAGGCAACCTCAGCCCTGACACCCCTCCCCATCACTGTCAAGTTGAGCTGTTTTCCTGCGGGAGCCTGATCTTGGTTTTAGGCTCCAATTTGGAACCACCAAATTGTTCAAAGGGTAACAGGCCTTCATTCCAAACTGAGGGTGTGGGAGAGACCAAGACCAGGATGGAATAAGGAGAAGGGTCTGCCGCAGGGCTGGGGCCGTGTGGAAGAGATGCTTCACGGCAGGCTCCAGCTGCCCCAAGACAGGAGCTCCTGGCATTTTCCATACCTGATTCTGGCTGACTGCTAACCTAGCTGGCAGCTTTCTCTCTCCCCAGCTGCTCAGCCTGAGGAGGGGACTCCATCCTCAGAGCTGCCCTAGACACCAGCAGGTCCCGGCCCCAGCAGCTGAGCGGGAGGCCCGCTGCATTGGTTCACGTCTGCTGACCAAGTGGAGAGAAGCAGAAGCAGGCCTGGGCAGGGCGGGAGGAAGCCATCTGGGGAAATGCAGCTGAGGCCCCCTCTGTGAGCCCCACCCTGCCTACCCTCAGGCCCACCTTCTCTTTCCTTGACCAAATCCACTGCCTGAGTGACATGGGTGGAACGGGGTGGGACAGAGACAGTCTTCGGAGAAAGACCACCTGCCATGTGTTAGAAACAGTGCCGGGGATGGCCAAGAAACACCTCTTCCAGGTTACAGAGATGGAGCAAGGTTGACATCGTGGGTGATAATAGTAATAATAGTGGCTGATATTTATTGACCTTTCCTAAGTAGCAGGCCAAGAACTTTACAGAAATTGTCCTGTTGGAGGACCTAGCTCTGTCATTGAAAGAGACTAAATTCCTGTTCTTTGCCCCTACACCTTTTCAGATGTTTTCAGAGAGCCAGCTGCGTGCACTATAGATGAGACGCCTCTCCTGGACCACCCAGTCCCTCTCAGCCTCACTCACTTTGGGGCCACCGGATGCTGGCTGCACTCCGGCTGTGCATGAGTGATCAGCTCAGCAGCAGCTCAGGCAGCAAAGCCCTCATGTCACACCAGCACTGCACACCTCTCCTTCCTGCCTTGGGGCTACCTGTAGCCTCTGAGGTCTGAGACACCACTGATGTTCCTCATATGCAGAGCTCTGAAGGGTGAGATCAGCAGACCTTTGATCAATGGCAGACAGGAGACAGTGGGCACATTCTGTCCGATTCCTCCCCAGTGGCCAGGCTGGCCTGAGGCTCAGAGGTTCATACAACCTCTTAGAAGACAGCCCTGCAACATCCAGCAAGCAGCTTACCCAGTGTAAGCGGTGGTCTGCCTGACAGCACCCTCATAAGGGCTCTCCCAGCTTCCGGCCTCACTCCTCTCTTCCTTTGCTTTTACTTTCCAAGCATGGCACACCCTTTAATAAGGCAGTAGCGTACCAGCTTGTGCCTCAGGGTACCCAGGCTAAGACAGGCCAGTGGAGAAACAGATATGGGAACCGATATTAATGTGCATTATTTACGTGAAGGGGAAAAATAAAGATCGCTGGCGAACTCCAGGCTGAAGATGATCAGTTTTGTTCTGTGATAAGAGGGAGCTGTGATTTGTAGGGAACTCACCATGCAGCTGGGTGGAGGGTAGGAGTGAGAAAACGGTGGCTCGAGACAGAAGGTCTGGTTAGTGGCTGTGGCACTGAGGTCGGGTGGAGCTGGGGCTACTTAGGCACTTTCGGGGTCCTTGTCCAGTGGCCCAGTTGGGGTAACTGCTCCTTTCTGGAAGAAACAGTGGGAGAAGGAAAGGAAAGAAGCCCCAGCTTGGAGCCTCCTTCATCTTTGATCTAAATACCCCTGCCCCGTTACATCCGGGGCGTCCCTGGTCCCCTCCAGCCACAATCAGTCACCTAAATGGAGAGTTCCAGGTTTCGTTAGGTGTGGGGGGTCGGGGGGCTTGAGCTCAAGACCAGCCAGACCAGCATGGAGAAACCTCATCTCTACTAAAAAATACAAAATTAGCCAGGTGTGGTGGCACATGCCTGTAATTCCAGCTACTTGGGAGGCTGAGGCAGGAGAATTGTTTGAACCCAGGAGGCGGAGGTTGTGGTGAGCTGAGACCACACTGCTGCACTCCAGCCTGGGCAACAAGAGTGAAACTCCACCTCAAAAAAAAAATTGTCACAATTCATCTTAAACATATAGTGTGGCAATTCATTTATAACATCAGAACCTTACAGAATATACTTGCATTTATACCCGCCCTTTCTGGCCTTTGTGCTATTCTTGGTAACCATTTTACTTATACATATAAACTTCACAATACATTGTTATTGTTTTTGTTTTTAATTATCAATTGCCTTTTAAAGACTTTTTAAAACAAATTTGTTTTTAATATTTATCACATATTTATTATTGACAATTTCTTCATTCTCTTATGTAGAACAAAACTTTCTATTTGATTTTTTCTTTCTGTCAAAAAGTTCTCCTTTAACTTTCTTGTAGGATGAGTGATAAATTCTTTTAACTTTTGTATGTCTAAAATGATCTTTAGTTCGCCTTTTTTTATGCAAGATATTTTGCCGTCTATAGAGTTCTAGGTTCACAGTGTTGTCTTTCAGTTCATTAAAGAAGTGGTCAACTGTTTTTTGGATTGCATTGTTTCCAACAATAAGTCTGCTGTTATTTTCTTTGCTCTTCATGCCTCTGTCCTGGCTGCTTTTAAGGTTTTTCTCCTTATCTCTGTTCTTAAGCAATTTGATTATGTACATTGTGTAGTTTTCTTCATGTTTCCTGTGCTTAGGGCCCATCAAACTTCCTAAATATTTGTATCAAATTAGAAAAAAGTATTCAGCTATTATTTCTTCCCTGTATCTCTCTATTCTTTTTGGGAGGACCACAAAAAGAATTATTATATATTATTATATATAAGCTGTGTATTATATTCGCTTTCTTGAAGTTGTTCTACAGCTGACTGATGCTGTTGACTTTTTTCATCGGTCTGCAGTGTCCAATCTATTCTTATTCCCATCTAGTGTGTTTTTCCATCTCAGACATTTTCCATCTCAGACGTTAGTTCTTGTTGGTTTGTTTTATTCTCTAGAAGTTTGATTTAGGCCTTCTCTTTAAATATCTACCACATTTCTCCTTAATATGCCTTCTCTCTGTCTTCTCAAATATATGGAAAATATTTACCTCACTTAAAATACTGTTCTTGTCTATTCACCTGTGTCATTTCTGTATCAATTTCTATTGATTGATTTTTCTTCTCATTATGTTGTTTTCCTCGTTCTTTGATGCCTGATAATTTTTTATTGGATGCCAGATTACTGCTGAATGCTAGGTTTATTACTTTTGAGTTTTATTCTAGGACTCAATTAAGCTACTTGGAAACAACTTGATCTTTCAAGACTTGCTTTCAAGCTTTTTACGTGGGTCAAAGCAATCTTTAATCTAGGGCCAATTTTTCCCATTACTGGTTCAGGCAGTGAGATGCCATCCATGATTTTTAAGCAAGAGAGAGACATGATAGAATTTGCACTTAATAAACCCACTCTGGAAGCATGAAGAAAACAGAGGGAAGAGATGGGGAAGACAGAGAGAGGTGCGGGGCAGACCTCATTGTTGATTCAGCCCAGGTAGTGAAGAAGACGGGAGCGCAGGCTGCAGCCACTGTAGGGGTCTGAAATATCAGGATTGGAATCAATGGTGCTTGCTGTGGGTAGAGTAAAAGGGAGAAAGGTGAGTCTGAAATAAGCGGAGGTTTCCTCATTTCTGGTGGGTTCAGAGGAAATGAAATCCCATAGGAAGCCATAATAGAGTTGCCAGAGGCCAGGGTTTTCTAATCCCCCTTTTGTGAGTCTCTCTGTCACTACCAGGGGGCTGATGGCAGGAAGAAGAAAAGTCAGGACCACACAACCTGGCACTGCCCCTTTGGGTATCTGTGGGCCTTTTTCTCTGCTAGCTCAAAAGAATGCCAGTGTCCAAGACCCTGAGTATCGACGATTTCTCCTGCTTAAGACATCACAGACTTCCTTCTGTTCAAGGAAAAAATTTCTCTCTGGAAGTGTACCATCTGGTGCCTGGTAGCGCTTGGCAAATTAGAGTCTTTTATAGCACTGGGTTTTTATAATGTGACAAAATTACATTAATATCTCCAGTGCTGCAATTATATTAGTCCAGGATCCAGCCTCTCTCTCTCTAATGAAACAGTGCTGATGAAGAATTTCATTCATAGAATGTTGACATGGCCTCCCCAGCCCTCACTGAGCTAGCCAGAGAAATTTCCTCTAGGCCCACGGAGTCTATGTTTAGTCTCAATCCGTGATCCATCTTCCATCTCATTTCAGAAGAAAATGTTCCTTCATACGCTACATATCACATCATTTCCCCTTTTCTTTGACGCAGCTATGTGTTTTCTAGCAGGAGATCCAAGAACATTAATCAAGTGTACAGTTGAAACCATGACCTTCAGGTTTAAAATGCACATTCTCCACACCAGGGTAAAGAAAGAGTTAAGTCAAAAAAAAAAAAAAAAAAGAAAGTTTGGCAAGTGAGACTCATTCACTTCCACTCTCTCTCCTCTCCTCGTTGTGGTTGTGAATTTGACCAGGAGTAAACTAGGTGTCTCCAATTAGCCCATCCAAGTAAAAGAGCGCCCCTGCCCTGCTTCCAAGGACCCAGGAAAGCCATGAACTTGGATTACTTGCAGGGACTATTGTTTCCCTTGGAATAAAAAATGTTTGAGGCTCAAACCTGACAGCTGAAGAAAAAGGAAATTATGAAGGTAATATCACAGTTTACATACTTTGTGAGTTTTGAGGGTGTTCTCTCATTTCCTCTATTTTCTGTGTGTCTTTCACGCATGCATGCACATTGAAACAAGCCAGCCCAAATATATTGGCAAAGTCACACTCGGGGTGTGTTGTCGTTCTTAATGAAAGCTGTTAGAAAACAAAATATCAAAAACATTAGCTGATGATAACAGAGCTCCTCCTCAATATTAAACTCTCCTCTGTTTTAAAGGAAAAACAAAATCTGAAGCAAAGGGTTAAATCATTTGCACAGTTACCATCATACAAATTATCTGAAAAAATGCAGACCCTAAATCTGCCTTCCAAAACTGGGAAAATGCTAACTATGTCTCTGTCTCCAAATAGGCAGCTTCTAAATGATCCTAAATACCAAAACATGCCCAGGCTATGCTTCTTCAGCACTGAAACTGAAATTTCCAACACAACAAACCTCAAATCATTTGGTTTCTAGCAGTGCCTGGATATGTCCAAGCCTGATTTTGCACAAGTCTAGGGTAAACGAACAGAGGAATCCAGGAGGAGCAATCAATTGGTTGGGCCAGGAAGGGAGTAAGGGGGTAATTGGTGAGGATAGAAGAGGCTTTGTAAAGTAAAACAAAATTCAAATGATAGCCTAAAAAAACAGTCTGCTAAAGGGTTAGAAAGAGACCATATAGTATTAAAAGTTGTTTTTCAGAAAAAAATAAAATTATGATTCACATACAGTTATAAAAATGTACACATTAAAGAATTTATTTACTCTTGATACCAAGAAACCAGGCAGATGTTCAAAGAAAAAGTCAAAAACACACAAATTCATATTGAGTAAAGGAATGTAGAGATGAATTGCAAATGGAGATTAAATTGCTTTTTTTTCCCCAAAAGGGAGGAAGTCAATTAAATCACTATCAGACAAGACAGAATTTACATATCTATCAGTTACTTCCAATTTATAGAGCCTGGCAAAATAGCTCAAAGACAATGCGCAGTAGAATCTGATAGCCCTGAAGGCTTTGCTATAGACAATGCATAGTTTTGCACTGAAACACATTTTTTTTTTTCTGAGAGGAAGTCTGGCTCTGTCGCCCAGGCTGGAGTACAGTGGCATGATCTCAGCTCACTCCAACCTCCGCCTCCCAGGTTCAAGCGATTCTCCTGTCTCAACTTCCTGAGTAGCCATGATTACAGATGCCTGCCACCATGCCTAGCTAATTTTTATATTTTTAGTAGAAACGGGGTTTCACCATGTTGGCCAGGCTGGTTTCGAACTCCTGACCTCAAATCATCCACCCACCTTGGCCTCCCAAAGTACTGGGATTACAGGCGTGAGCCACAGCACCCAGCCACACAATTTTTTTCTATAGTATTTGTAAAATGTTAATGGGAAGTTGGGTTCTTGGGCTGGAGGGGTGCATGTCCCCTCCCACAGAGGACAATGTCACGGAGGGGTGCAAACCCACGAAGACGCAAGGTGGAGGGTGTTGCCAAGGATGTCCAAAGCAAGTGCTGGTCAGATTGCTGTACACAGCCTAGTAATTTTATTATCTATTTAATTTGGTCACTTCACACACACCCTAGCACAAATGTAAGATCAGAATATGAAAGTTAGGATCACTCAGCTATTCTTTTTTTTTTTTTTT
>NW_016107495.1:4006728-4024346 GCF_001604975.1 Cebus imitator
TAGAGACGGGGTTTCACCATGTTGACCAGGATGGTCTCGATCTCTTGACCTTGTGATCCACCCGCCTCGGCCTCCCAAAGTGCTGGGATTACAGGCTTGAGCCACCGCGCCCGGCCACTCAGCTATTCTTAAAGTTCATGATCCTAGTGGCTATCACTAGGTCGGCTGCAAAAGATCCAACACCCACCCTCATCCATGCATGCAAATGTTATGTGCCTACAGAAACTGCATTTTTCTGGGGATAGTTCTAGAATGTTCATGACATAGGTATCCTATGCCTCTACGTTATACAAAATACACATCTAAATCTAGTTATAATGAACATAATTGAAATATGGCTACCTCCATAGAAGTTTTAAAGGGCTTTTTTTTTTTTTTTGGAAGGAAACAATTTAATTGTCCACATCACTTAAATTAAAAGAAAAAAAGGCTAAGAAATTTGAACAATGCATTCCTTTTCCACCCTGCAACAAGTGGAGGTATTCCAAATCATTCCCTGTTCTTTCTAAAGTGAACCACTGCAGCATCGCAGAATTGAAAGGCTATCAGAGGCCTTCAGTAGTGCGAATGTGAGGACCAGGAATATGGCTCACTCCCTGAATTTCTTGTGTTTCTCTTTCTATTCCCTCTCCATCTCCCACCCCAATCCTTCTCCATCTCTCACTCAAGCAGCAGAGACAACACTAGGGGCCATATTGGGAGGTAGAGGGAGTAGAAAGAAAGCCCTCCTTCCTCTCAGCCAGCTAGCAAGGGAGGTCTACGTGACAATGGAAATCAGACCTAAAGCTCTTTTTTAGGACCTCAGCTGTCCCAAGTCACTTCTGCCTCCCACCTTCTGTGATCATCTGCTGTAAAAGCTAAGTCAATGAATGAGTGTGTAAAATTGACCAAGGGTGAGACCTGAAACTGAACCACGGGTCTTGTGGTCAAGAAGACAGACTCCCAGCTTACTGAGTACACCTGTTCCTCATCACAGATCATCAGATCAGCCCAAAGTTCTGAGTGAGGTCAGACCTGGAGTTTGGCATTTAAGATAAGGGCTAGTCTACAAACAAACCACAGGCAGCTCCCATCTAACACAGGCAAGTCAGGGTCAGGGTCAACCAGGAACCAACCTGGGGTAGCAGGTGTTCCTGGGGCAGAGGGAGCAAGTATGGAAGGAGCTGACAATTATGTTCTGCGTACTCTTCCTCTTGGGGGAGACACCATGTGTACCCTGCTACAAGGCCACTATCTGCTTTAGGTACAAACTTGGCATTAAAATGTACCCAGCATTACAATATCATACAGAATGTCTCTCAAAACCTGTATGTGGAATGTACCACACAAGGCTGGGCAGGGTGGCTCATGCCTATAATCCCAGCACTGTGGGAGGCTAAGGTGGGCAGATTGCCTGAGGTCAGGAGTTTGAGACCAGCCTGGCCAACATGATGAAACCCTGTCTCTACTAAAATTACAAAAATTAGCTGGGTGTGGTGGCAGGTGCCCATAATCCAAGCTACTTGGGAGGCCGAGGTAGGAAAATTGCTTGAACCCAGGAGGCGGAGTTTGCAGTGAGCCGAGATCACACCACTGCACTCCAGAAAAAAAAAAAAAAAAAAAAAAAAAAAAAAAAAAAAAAAAAAAAAAAAAAAAAAAAAAAGGGAAAAAAAAAAGTCCATGTCAAAAAAAAAAAAAAAAGTACACCACAAGAAGTGAGTTCTAATGTAAATATAGACTTCAGTTAATAAAAATGTATCTATATTGGTTTATTAATTGTAACAAACACAAATGAACCATACTCATATAAGAGGTTAATAATAAGGGAAACTAGTGGGGAGGAGGGATATTACTATTTATGCTTTCTTCTCAATTTTTCATAAACCTAAAACTACTCTTGAAAAATAATCTATTAATTAAAATTAAAAAGTACATCTCAGGCCAGGTGGCTTACACCTGTGATCCCAGCACTTTGGGAGGCTGAGGTGGACAGATCACTTCAGCACAATAATTCAAGACCAGCCTGGGCAACATTGTAAGACCCTGTCTCTACAAAAAAACACAAAAATTAGCTGGGCTTGGTGGTGCACCTGTACTCCCAGCTACTCAGGAGTCTGAGGTGGGAGGATCACCAGAGCTTGGGAGATTGAGGCTGCAGTGAGCCATGGTTACACCAGTGCACTCCAGCCTGGGTAACAAAGTGAAACCCTGTCTCAAAAAAGAAAAAGGTTACACTTAGGATCCTCTCAGAGTCTCTGGATTGGGTACTTAGTGGCCACTACCACCAAGTGAGACACTGAGGACAGAGAAAGGGCAAAGTTTGAGGGAAGAGGATAATAAATGGAACATGTGGGCCAGGAGTGGTGGCTCACATCTGTAATCCCAACATTTTGGGAGGCCAGTGCGGGCAGATCACTTGAGGTCAAGAGTTCAAGACCAGCCTAGCCAATGTGTGAAACCCCGTCTCTACCAAAAATACAAAAATTAGGCCAGGCACAGTGGCTAACACCTGTAATCCCATCACTTTGAGAGGCCGAGGCGGGCAGATCACCTGAGGTCAGGAGTTCACGACCAGCCTGTTCAACATGGTGAAACCCCATTTCTACTAAAAATACAAAAATCAGCCTGGCATGGTAGCAGGCACCTGTAACCCCAGCTACTCAGAAGGCTGAGGCAGGAGAATTGCTTGAACCCAGGAGGCAGAGGTTGCAGTGAGCTGAGATCCCGCCACTGCACTCCAGCCTGGGTGACAAGAGTAAGACTCTGTCTCAAAAAGTATATATACACAAAAATTATCCCAGCGTGGTGGCGCATGCCTGCAATCCCAGCTACTCAGGAGGCTGAGGCACAAGAATCACTTGAAACTGGGAAGCGGAGATTGCTGTGAGCTGACATCACGCCACTGCACTCCAGCCTGGGGAACAGGGCGAGACTCCATCTTAAAACAAACAAACAAACAAAAAAACAAAAAAAGAAAGGCGGTTTGGCCACGGTGAATCCAGGGAGTATAAAGGACACATAGAAAGCTATATGTTCTAGACAGGACAGAAGAGTTCAGAATTCAGGCTGCAAATACATGATGGGAGTCATCAATGTACAAACCCAATGAACACCAAATATGGACGAGAGTTTTCTCTCCGGCAGCTGTGAGGAGTTGGGATGACCACACACAGTGCCACCTCCCTTGCTCCTGAGCACTCAGAGCAGGGCAACTGACAGTAAGTAGGACTAGGGGACACGAAGCCTCCCCCGCCACAGGACTTGCTGCTGCAGATCTTCTCTTCTTGTGGAACACTGTGATCCACGTGGGTGAGGGAGATGCTCTGATTCATCGTCCACAGGGTTGTAATGTTTTGATGCTGTAGTCCAATGACTGTATTTTTTGTCCATATTAGGCTGAGAGTAGGGGCATTCTCCAGGGCTGTGTAAACCATCAGTGGCCAATTCATTTGCACCTGCTGTATTATCCACTGATGACTTCAATCAGTTATGGCAGCCAAGCAAAAAGAGGGACTATGTGGGCCAAACGTTGAGTCACCTGCATATCTGCCCTCTGAACACACAAAAATGCCCCCGCTGTGTATCCTGAGTAATTTCTGTGCCAGGTTCCCAGGCAAACTTCCTCCTGAGCTTCCTCCTCCACTCTTCCCTTCCCCAGGCACTGAGCCCTGCCCACTCTCAGCATCTCAGGCTTAAGGGCCAAATCATCCACTCTCAGAGCTTAAAGGATATAAATAGAGGAGGGAAGCAGTGAGACTTGATTTGTAACAGCCCTAATTATGGAGTTAGAAGATCTGGGTTCAGATCCCAGCCAGGGTTCCTTAGTTGTGTGGTAGGTCTCATCTTTCTGAGCTTACAGTTCTTCAGCTGTAAAATGGAGATGATTATATTAACCACTGCTAATGATTTTTTGACAATTGAAATAATGTATTTTTCAAGGGCCTACCATAGGCTAAGAGCTAACATTTTTGAGTGTTTACACTTTATCAGATCCTTTTCCAGATCATTTACACATTTGTTAACTCATTTCATCTTTATAACACCTTATGATAATCCTAAGGCACAATTATCTTTATTTTATAAGTGAAGAAACTAAGCTACAATGAAGTTAAGTAACCTGTTCAAGGCCCAAGAACTAGAAAGTGGGAGAAACAATTTTCTGCCACTCAAAAGTGAGCTGACCCTCTTCATGTTTATATCAGGGGTTCTCGGAATGTGGTCTTCAGGCCAGCAGCAGTAGCAGCAGCAGCAGAAACTTGTTAGAAATGATCTCAGGACCCACCCAGAACTACAGACTCAGAAATTCCAGGGGTGGGCAGTGGCAAACTGGACTGCAAGCCCCCCAGGTGGTTGTGATGTTCAGTTGAGCTTGAGAACCGCTGACCTAAGCTGTTCCTTCTACCTCCATGGCAGATGACAACTGAACAAATTAGGCCCGTTTTCCTGCCAACATCCACTATGTATTAGGCACTTTGTGTGTAACTGTCATTTAATTCTCACAAGAAAGTTTTTTTATTTTTAATTTTTATTGAGACATGGTCTCAATCTGTTGCCCAGGCTGGTCTTGAACACCTGGGCTGAAGCAATTCTCTTGCCTTGGCTTCCCAAAGAGCTGGGATTACAGGTATAAGCCACCACATCCAACCAAACAAGAAACTTTAGAGATTGGTTTTTGCATCCCCATTCTATAGACAGGAGACCCAGACAGGGGGAGGGAGGTGTGGGCCCTTGTACAGGCCATACAGCTAGTGATGTTCCACTCCAATGTCACATTCCCTGTGTCCCAACACACAAGGCATTCCTTACAGCTGGCTGTGTCCTGTTGTCTCTGGAGAAGTAAAACTGCAGCTGGGCTCCTCGGTTCCCACACCAGGAGTCAAACCCGGGCCACGGTGAGAGTGCAGAATCCTAACCACTAGACCACCAGGGAAGCGGGAGCTGTAGCCCGCTTTTAGGTTCTTGGCCTTCCTAACCTGGAAGAATAGGAAAAGAGGCTCTGGAGGTGCGGTGAGTTTTACAGCTGGAATAAAACTTGTGGAGCCAAAGAGTAGGCAAAGTGTAGTTTATTAGACAGAGTGAAAGGACAGCTCCCACGCTTTCGTGGGAGGGGATCTGGAGTGGAATTCATTCACGCAGGGCTGGCTGGAGATTTGACTCTTGAGTTATTCCCTCCCCATTCATGTTCTCATCCAATGAGAGTTCTTTTAAAGTTCCTCGGGATTGATTGATCTTTAACTCTGTTACCGGATTGGCTACTTGTTTTATAACCCCGAGTCACAGAGCCCCCTCCTCCAAGAGCTACGGTGGGAAATTCGGAGACGAAGAGCCCTACCTGGCGCCAGTAGGGAAACCGAACAAAGAGCCCTACCTGGCCCTCAGGCGGGAAACCGAAACCCAACAAAGAGTTTTACCTGGCCCCAGGCAGGAAACCGAACAAAGAGCCCTACCTGGCCCCAGGTGGGAAACTGAACAAAGAGCCCGAGCTGTCTGTGACAGGCAAGCCAGAGACCCCGGGAAGTCCCTCTAAAACAGTCCCACATTGTTGTCCCCGGATCTCTGACTCACTCCCTTACTGCATTCCCCAGCGGAGCCCCTGGGCCTCTGCAGGCCTCATACCACCGCTACTGGCTGGGAGGTCGGTCCTGGCTCTAGTCCCCAACCTCCTGGCTTAGGGCTGTAACCCCAAGTCAGCTTTATCCAAGCTGCTCTGTGATCTGCTCTAGGGCAAGCACCAGAGATGACTCCCATGGCAAACCCTTTACCCCATACCCCCTCCAGACCAAGGGGCTTAATCTGGTGTCTGTTTAGTTTGGGCTGTCTCATAAGCTCTCCAGCCCCTTAGTGTCTTGAGCTTGCCTTTTTGGGGTCAATCCCTTTAAGTTGTGGAGAAATGCCCCTGGGGCCCAGACCCCAGCAGGGTCCCCATGTCCCCTTCCAGACCGTACTTCCCTGCCAGTTTCAGTCACCCAGCCCCGTCACTCTTCACAGTCAGCACTTACTGGCACTTTCTCCCCACCCCCAACGCGGATTCCCACCTATTCTCTGACTCCCTCAGGAAATTAGGTGCCTGAAACCCTGGCCCTGAGACCATCGATATCTCAAACCCCTCTCTGTCTTCTAGAAAGGATCCCTTTGCCCAAGAGTTAAGGCAGATTTCCTCTGGGCCTCAGAAGATGCTGCCAGGTCATGAGCTCAACCAGAGGCTTCCTGTACTAGGGAAACAGGAGGAGCACCCCTGCCTGCCACTGTGAGCCCCAGGGCCTGGAGAGGTCTTTGCCCCCAGGCCCTTCCCTTTCACACACTGTGCTCCTGGCCTTGGTCCTCTCTGCACTGGGACTTCAGCAGTGGTCCCCTTAGGGGCCCCCAGCCTGATAACTCGCATATTCTCTGTGGATCCAGAGTCAAGGCTGGGTCTGCATACAGGAAGGTCAGGGCCTCAGAAATGTGTGCTGCAGCGCTCTGTCAGGTGGCCTGAGGGCCAACCCAGAATGAAATTTATCAGGAACATCTTGCAGCTTTTAGCAGATATCTGGGTCATTGCCTACCACACTGTGGAGGGATAGGAGGGAGGTCTTAAGTTACCCCCCACGATGTTCCTGGAGAGGGAGGTAAGGAAGGAACATGCTCTTTGCCCGAAGCCATGCAAGTTAGAATCCAGACCCTGTGGGGCCCTGCCCTCTGGACACCCTGTCTCCGATCAGTCTTGCCTGGGAGCTGGAGTGCCCAGGTGAGGCCAGAGCACTTCCGAGGGGAAGGCTTGGCTGCCTGCCCATGAACCTGGGCCTGTGGTTCCTGCAGCCTGGAGGCAAGGAGGGATGGGGAAGGGCACAGGCTTCAGAGGCACACGGACTTGAGTTCGAAGCCTGATTCAGCCCTTTTCCTTGCTTGGGAATTGGGCAAGTAACAGAATCTCTCAGGTCACCATTATGCCACCAGGATATAGGGGAGAAACATCTGTTATATAACATTGTTTTAAGGACAAAATATTTCATGTGTACAGTATTTCATGTGTGTACTGTGACTCACACACCCCCCTGTATTTCCTGTGTACAGTATTTCATGTGTGTACTGTGGCTTACACACTCACCTCCCTGTATTTTATGTGTACAGTATTTTGTGCATGTACTGTTGCTTACACACTCACCTCTTTTGCCCTTAACCTCCCCACTCTTGCATTTATATTCTCCTCTTTACTTCACCCTTACCCCCATTTGTGTTGATTCTAATCACTAAAGAAAGAGGGGAGCTCACAGCAGAAAATGCCTGACACCAAGTAGGAGAATTTGAGCCATGTCCAGAGGGTCTATTTTGGCTGTCGGAAAGGTTAGGCCAAATATAACCCCTATGGATGGCCATGCAGTTTGGGTACCAGACCCAGGGCAAGGCTGCTGCTACCCGATTCCACTGCTTCTTGGGGCAGCATTCCAGGGCCTGAGCATTGGCCTCCACACAGACCACACAGCCGAGGCCTCAGGTGGCTGGAAAGCTGCAGTGGGAGGGGGCAGCTTCCTGCAGTGGGAGGGTTGAGATGGAAAGTTAGAAGCTCACAGTCGGGGAAACTCAGTATTCAGAAGAATTACTCAAAATTGAGAAGAATGGGAGCTCTCTGAGATCAAAACTATTCTTTGTGCCTATACCTAGAAAAATGCCCATTACTACAGTTCTTAAATTAATAAATGAATGAACAGTTCATTCCTTCTTCAAAGTGCCCAGTGGATCCACTGATGGGTAGTTAGAAGTTAATCTAATCTAGATTAGATTAGTTAATGATACAAAAGTACTTTGTCACCTTTCTGTGTTTTTAACTTACATAAAGTAGAAGTCTTTTTGGACGTACAGTCCTCTCTGAGTTTTAGTACATGCACAGATTCGTGTAATCACCACCACTAACAGGATGAAGAACAATTCCAAACCACAAAGCATTTCCTCATGCTACACCTTTGCATTCAGGCCCTTCCTTCATTCCAAGCTCTGTGCAACACTGATCTATTTTCTGTCCCTATAATTTTGCCTTTTTCAGAATGTCATACAAATGGAATTATACCGTATGTAACCTTTTGAAACTGGCTTATTTCACTTAGAGTTTAAAGAAAGGGAAAGGAGGATGGAAGAAATGAGCTCTGATTTGTGACAGGCCCTTCACTTAGCATCGTGCATTTGAGAGTCATTTAAGTTGTATCAATAGTTTTTTCCTCTTTACTGCACAGTAGTACCCATTGTATGGATGTCCCACAGTTCGTTTATCCACTCATCCAATAAGGGACATTTGGGTTGTTTTCACATTTTGGAGATTATGAGTAGTGCTGCTATGCATATTGGTGTAGTTTTTTGTACAAGCATGTTTTCATTTCTCTAAATACCTAGAAGTGGGATTGCTATGTTGTATGGTAAATATATTCTACTTTATAAGAAATAAACTATTTAGCAGTATGGCTGTACCATTTTGTATTCTCACCATCCATGTATGAGAGTTCCAGTGTCTTCATATCCTTGGCAGCATTTGGTATTGTCAGTATTTTTAGCCATTCTGATAGGCATGAGATGGTATCTCATTCTGGTTTTAATTTGCATTTCCTTGATAACTAATGGGCATCTTTTCATATATTTGTTTGCCATTTGTGTATCTTATTTTGTGAAGCATCTTTTCAAATCTTGCCTATCTTTTAAAAATTAGTTGTTTCTGTTCTTACTGAGTTTTACAAGTTCTTTTAATAGTCTAGATGTCTGTTGTCTGACATGTGTTCTGCAAATATTTCCCCCCAGTTTGTGGTGTTTTTTCTCATTCTCTTTAAAGCACCTTTCACAAGAGTAAAAGTGTGTAATTCTAATGAAATCTAATTTATTGTTTTTCTTTTATAGAGCATGCTTTGGTTGTCATATCTAAGAATTCTTTGTTTAACTCAAGATTATGAAGATTTTTTCCTGTGCTTTTCTAAGAGTTTTATAGTTATGCACTTTACCTCTAGGTCCATGATCTATTTTTAATTCACTTTTGTATAAAGTGAGGCACAGGTCAAGGGTAATTGTTTTTGCATAGGATATCTAATTGCACCAACACCATTTATTTAAAATGTCCTTTCTGCATTGAATTGCCTTTGTATCTTTGCCAAAAGTCAATTGATCATATTTGTGTGTGTCTGTTTCTAGATTCTTTATTCTGTCTGTCCTTTCATCAAGACCACACTGCTTGGATGACTGAGGCTTGATGGTATCAGGTAGTGTGAGTCTCCCAATTTGTTCTTTCCCAAAATTGCCCTTTGTCTTCTAATATAAGTGTTAGGATCCACTTGCCTGTATGTACAAAGAATCCTGCTGTGCTTTGGATTGCGATTGTGTTACATCTACACATCAATTTGTGGAGAATTGGTATCTTAATTGCAAGAAGGATTCCAATCCATAAACATGTCCCCCTGGGGAAGCCAGGTGACACCAAAGCCTGCCTCAGGGTGGGAGGCCCTCCTAGCCCCAGCCCAGCTCTATCAACAGCTGAGCGAGCTTGGGAAAGTTACTTCCCCTCTCTGGTCCTCCATGTCCTCAGCTATAAACTAGAAAGGTCAGAGAGCTAAACAGAAAGATCACCTTTCAGCTCAGAAGTTCTGGAATTCCCAATGTAAACTTGAAATGACCTGCCAGGAACAGGAGTGATGTTATCCAGTCTCCCCTCAGAACCTGTCTGATGAGATGGTTCAACAGAGCCACATACAGGAAAAGCCAAATCCAGAGCAAACAGCTCAACACGAAAGCCCTGCTGCATCCAGAGCCCTCAGTGCAGCCAGCTGAGTGACCTGCTCTTATTCCTGGGATATCACAGGCTTAGATAAGTTAATGATAAGCAGTCTCCCAATGACAGTCCGAGATACTGGCCTGTCTGTGACAGAACAGCAGACACCGGCCTCTGTTATTCCCAGCCCAGAGAAGTAGTGTGAAGAATAGGCCTTTCTGGGAATGCAGGAGAGAAGAGGTTCCCTCTCTCATCCCATCCCACCTCCTCACATCCAGGCAAAGGAGAGAAAAGCCAGCTGTCCCAGCAGCACTATTAATAGTGTTCATACACTGGAAGCAACCCAAATACCCAACAATCAGGGAATGCTTAAACAAAGAATGGTATGTTGGGACCCTGGAATTCGCTGTAGCTATGAGCAATGACAAGTATGTGGATTATGCACTGAAGTGTGTAATAGATAAAATAATGTCAAATAAAACATCTTGAGAATCAAATAGCACTTGCATATCATTACAGTGATGCTAACATGTTTAGAAATTCCATTGACAAGATTTGGAAAGAAATTAGTTGTAATGCAAACAGAGTTAGTGATTTATAATCTGAGCATAATGGAGCCACTGCTCCATTGAAGTTCTGTGTTAAGTGCTTTGGGGATTCAGAGATGGGGATTCTGGCTCAAGGCTTGTCCTGGGAGGACGTTGCAGCACAGCTGGGGACATATCACCAACCATAAGACTAAGAGGCGAGCTCTGATTGAAGGCTTGGTTTCACAATTGTTCTGTCTCAAGATTCCTGGCTGGGGTATCAAGAGTCTAGGATGGAAGAGCTTTCACAAAACAGTCCTTCCAGGCTTCTCATGGACGAGGGAGGCAGTTGCTAAAGTACATAATAAAACAAAGATGGGGCCTGCTGGAACCCCACCATTGCTGAGGCCCCCGCCCAGGGTAATGCCCTTGGATTTCCAAAGCTCCTAGGCCATGTGATGGGCCTCAGCACCAGGAACCCCAGGCTGAGTGTCCCCAGGTGTGACTCCTGAAGTTTCCCAGCCTCCCTCCGGCTCTTTGACTCCTGGAGCTCCTGACTCTCCACTTTGGGAAGCTGGGCAGCTGGAGTAGAGACTCTCTGGGTCTGCTGTCAGGAGGGTACCTGCAAGCCAGAGTGAGCCACTGTGGGCAAGGCTGTCTAGACCCAGGCACCCTGGATCCTGACCCAGGCTCCACTTGCTGCTGGTGGTCCCAGGCAGGGCACTTAATGCCCTGGGCCTCAGTTTGCATATTTGTAGAAGGAGACTTTCATGGTGCATTACAAAGCACTCTACATTCACTAATGCAACAGCTGTTGTTAGGTTTGTTTACTGATGAAGAAACAAGTTCAGAGAGCTTCCGTGACTAATCCCAGGCCAAAGCATGAGGCGCTTCTTAAGGACACACAGTGGTCAATAGCTGAGTGGGTTTCTCAGAGTGAGTCCAGTGTTCACCTTCGAAGCTGACACAGCCCCAGCCTGGCGTCTGGGTCCAAGGAAGGCAGTGAGGCTCAGGCCTTACACGCAGGGGAGTGACCATGTGGGGGTTTGGGGAAATTCTGTTTATTTAATAACACAGGCTGGCCTCTCTTGACCCAGAGAGCTTGGGGGCTCCTCGATGGGAGGCTGAAGAGCAGGCTCATTGTGCCATAATTGCATCACCCCTTTCTTGGTAATTAATTAGTTAATTACCATGGGAGAGGCAGCAGCACTAGAACAGAAATGCCAACTCTAGGTTGGAAACAGCACTTAAGCCAAGAAACTCTCATTTCCTGTGATAGCAGACCTTCTCTGTTGGGAGCAGGGTGTGCAGAGATGGGCTCCCAGGAGACCCTGGGTCCTAGGGCAACTGCACATTGCCAGTTTTTAGGACGGGAAGGCAGGAGAACAGGCCTGAGTGTCCCCCAGAATGGCAGTGCCCAGACCCCACAGGAGGTAGTAGCTGGGGTTTGGGTAGCACCTAACTAGGTTAGGTGATTTTCCCTACCCTCCTCCCTGACCTGGGCTGAAGGAAGATCCTGCCTGCTGCCCGCCCCTCTTCCACCCTGTCCTCCTGGCATCTCCTGGCTCTGGGCACTTCATGACTGACCCTGGAATCTCCAGAGGCAAAACATTCTGTGTTCTAACTTCTTTAGGTGACTGGCAGGGTGCCTGGTGATCACAAAGAATCTAAAGGCTGAGACCTCAATCAATTCTTTGAGCTTTTAAGAAATAGTGATGTTCATGGGAGCAATAATCTCATGAATGTTTTGAGACCTCTCTGTCTGCCTGTGCCCACGCCCTTCTATAGCAGAGAAAGGAGCCAAACTTCTCTCTCCACCCTCCACCACTGCCTCATCCTGCTGCCTTCCACACCCTAACAGAGATAGGTGACCAAATAATTTGTCACCAACCCAGGCAGCTTTGAAGAGCAAGAGGAGACAGTGCCCTTCATCATTATGCAGAGGCAACAGGCATCCACCATGACTGTCCCTGGAAAATGGGAAATGGGGATGTAGGGTCACCTTCCCTAAGGAGGAAGTTCAAATAGGTTGGCACAGCACACAGGACCCTTCGAGGCCGGCTGCACTGCAACCCTATCCCCGCACACACCGCGCTTGCCCGCCACCCTCCAGGACCCACAGTGTTTTCCCGCTCCTGCCCACTCTCACTTCAGCACCTGTGCATGAGCTGTTCCCTCGTCCAGCCCACACTCCCACCCCATCCCTCACAGCTAACTCCAACTCAATCTTCGGCTACCAGATTGAACAGCACTTCTTCCCAGAGGCATTTCCCACGTCAGGGCGAGACGCTCCTCTTGGTGCATCCATGTCCCTCTGACCGCCCCTTATTACGCACTGGCTCCCTCTTTTGGAGTGCCGGCTCCATGTCTCAGGTCAGCACGGGACAGTAGCTCCGTCAGCACGGAGGACAGGCCTTCAGCCGTCTTGGCCACCTCGACTTCCCAGAGCCCAGTGCTGAGCAGGTGCTGTTGAATGAATGAATCACCTTTCCACCACTTGTACCCAAGAATGTTGACCTCTTCTGGTGGTACCTGAGTAACTGAGGGCAAAACTACTGCAAAACGCTGGTGTATTTGACTGACACCAGCAGGCACAACCTGACATTCATTTTGTAGGAAGTCTTTTATGTCTGATCAAGATTATTGCAACTGATGCAACTTGTACTTCTTCTTTAAAGAGTTCAGGTGAGGGAGAAAAAAGTCACGTTATGCTTTCTATACATTTTCAGTAAGTCCAACACAAGTTTTCAGAGGATAGAGGTTTCTTTAAAAAAAAAAACAAAACTTGCAATCCAATATTTTAAAATGCTTCTGCTATACTGAACTAGAAGATCTACTTTTGACGAAGCTAGAAGTTGAATAAGACCTAGGGTATATTTTAATGTGACCAGAGACACGACAAGGAACCTTGTTGCTAGAGCTTAGATGTTAGCTTTTTTAAAAACACATGATCGCAACAGGCATTTCTTACTTTTGTAACACTTTCATTTTTAAGGAATTATAACATTCATAACCAAAATAAAACAACCATCCTACATTCAGCTATTTATTTAATGTCAACTTTGTGTATTTCTTACATAGCTTGGAAGTACTTTAATTTTCCTCTTCTTCCACTGACCATCTCTCCTACTGGCCACATGGTTGTGGGAACTTCTTCCCTCATGGGCCACGATGACAGCTTGACACCCAACCTCACTGCTCTGCAAGATGCTGCCCATAATCTTCAGGAGAGGAAAATAATGTGACTTTTGAAAATGTCTGTTGCTTTTTCAGTTTATAAAATAACTATGTATTGTAAATAATTTATAAACCATAAGAAAAAAAATTCTTCACAACCATAACACTCAAAGATAACTATTGATGGTGACTTTCTTCCATTCTTTTATTTTGTTCAATTAAAAATGGGATGATATTATTTATACTATTATGCATATTGACTGTTTCCATCTTCATGTATTCTGAACATTTCCTTATGTCATTAACTATTCCTGATAGTACTTGATAACTAGTCATATTCCTGATAACATGATTTTTAAAGGCTGCATGGAATAACTGTATCATAATACACAAAAATCTACTTGGTCTTACCATTGACATGAATTTTTTACTTTGCTAGGGTAAACTAAGATTTACAGTAGTATCATTTTGTGGTAAATGAAGTAAAGAACTGAGAGATTAGGAGTGAGGCAAATGAAGATTCTTGTACCTGTTTGCTAGTATCAGCAGTGAATCTGTTCTAATCCATCCAAACCTGTTCTATCCTTAACCTACAACAGTCCTCTTGCAAATGCAAGGTGGGCTGAGCTCCATACAGATTGAATGAGGTCCTTTGCTATGTTTGAACCTACATTTCTGTTCTCACTTATGAGTTATTGTTCATCACCATCTTCACAAATCGAGTCCACCTGTTCAGGTACCTGGCTCTCATCCTCAGTGAAACAAATATGCAAATTATCTAGAAATAATCACCTTTTACTTTTTCCTTACTGAGGTATCTCCATTTTTATTCAGCATTTTTCCCAGTTGAAAAAAAGAATTGCCCCCCAAAAATGCTATATATTTGTAAACCCTTACAATTTTGTGTCTATAAATCACTAAACTCCAGGAAAATGGGAGCAGTTCTTCTGTGGAGTTAACAGGAAGTCTGCTCTAGAATTCTTGGGTTAATTTTAGTGTATTCATTTAATAGATATTCCCTGGGCTTCTGTTATGGTTCAGGCACTGTACCAAGTGCAGGGAATCTACAGGGGTAAAAGACCTGATGCCTGCCTTGTCGAAACGTGTATCCTAAGTGGGAGTCAGGCAGTAGGCACATTGATAAAGTGGGATCAAGGTTTACCGTGGAAAGTTGGCCTCTGTTCCAAGCACTGTGATAGTTGCTGAGGCTCTTGTGAACAGGACAGTCTTTAGCAGGAATCTGCTAATGAAGAGTATAAAGAATCTGAAATGTGGGACTGTGTGTCACTGTTGAACCAATAAAGCTCAACGTTGCATGGGGGTGAGGGGCCTCTGGATAACATTGAATGTCATCGTTGATGATCCAGGTGGACCAGTTGGACAAAACAGCTCCCCGTATCACACTCTTGCATTCCCCTTCTCAAGTGGGGCTCCTGAAAAATGGCTGCTATGGGATTTACATCACTTCCCGCGTGCTGAAGGCATCAGACCCTGACACTGAGGACGATCAGATCATCTTTAAAATTTTACAAGGTCCAAAACATGGACATCTGGAGAACACAACAACAGGTACTGGCTTCCTTAATCCTTATAATTGCTCATTTTAAAATACCCAGTGGCTGGCAGGACTGGAGAGTAATTTAATTAAGTGCAGGCCCATTTGGTAAACACTCCCCAGGGCTTACTGATAGTTGCAGTTTATAAATCAATATTGGTCCTAAAGAGGGTTTGAGTCTGAGCCTTCCTAAACGTATCCTGACTGGAAGAAACAAATACTGATATACAACTGTTGATTATTTATAATTTTTTCTCAACAGCTGATTATAATATATTCAGAGGAACACAGTGTCAGGACCAAATTTCATATTTGTGATAAATTTTTTCTGTCATGAATTCTAAATGATTCTAAATGATGTCAGATCATTTTTTTAAGTTCTTGATTTTTTTCCTAATGGCTTCTCTGGATTGTATATTATTTCTACTTTCTGAGCACAATGATTATAATACATCGTTAAACAGGATGGCAGAGAATTATATATTTTTATTACTGTATCTTCCTACTCCCCTTCTCTTTATTTTTGTATGTTCTTTAAGGCAAATATTTCTGAGGCAGTCAATTTAATGCCTAATTTAAGCTCATTGCATTTGAGTTTTAAGATAGTTACAGTAATGTTAATTTCTTTTTTAAAATGCACATTAGCTGCTTTTAAAGCTGTATTTAAAATAAAATGGCTGTACAATTTTATTAGCTCTTATTTAATGTTTTGATTACCCATTATATTCCTTTATTTGTTTTTTGTAGGTGAATTTATCCATGAGAAATTTAGCCAAAAGGACTTAAACAGTAAGACCATTCTTTACATCATAAACCCATCTTTGGAAGTAAATTCAGATACCATGGAATTTCAAATCATGGATCCCACAGGGAACTCGGCCACTCCTCAAATGTAAATTCTCTTGCTTATTCAGTAGTCCTATGTGTTACTTCCAGAATGTATCTGAATATTAGGAAAGGGAAATGTTCTTTTTAAAACAGAACCTAAGAAGATAAATTAATAGACCATTTCACAAGCTCATAGAATTTATTCGGAGAAGGAATTTTTAAAAATTACTGCTTTATAATAGGAAAGCCAATAGCTTTACAGAGTACAGAAACATTAAAAAGCTAAGTTGACGTTCACATTATGCATGTCAGTGTTTACACTTTTATACGCAGGGAGGTTTCTGTCTTAACAATTCATTAGCATCCGACACTGAGTTTGCAGGTTTATGTACAATTGTGCAGCAAGAGGTCACTCTAGGACCATGTTAGTAACAATAGCCTTCTAAAATATCTGCTGTCGAGAGGAATGAGATAGTCAAGCAGAGTTAGCCAAACACCTTCTGTTTCTCTAAGAAGAAGATTACACTTACTTGACAGTACGTTTATAAGGTAATAAACTTATCCTAGGTAAGATGAAGATACTATAAAGAGGAAAATAGATTTTGGAAGGTGTGTAAGGGTTTGACCCTCAAAATAGCAAGAGTAACAAATCTTGAAAATTAACAAGATTAAAAGACTGTAGCAATTTTACTGACTAGGAACCTGTTCTAGACTTTTCTTGAATGTAGAACTTGAATAGCTTACCAGCTAACAGATGGTCATAGAAAGTTCTGTCAGAGTGCAGTTCTTCTGGTACTGCGCTGTTTTTTCATTGCTTTTGTTTTTGATGCTTTTCCCAGACACCTCAAAGACAAGTTGTATACTTATCCTTGTGTTAGTAGTCACCATATCCAAGGCATACTAAGCACCATAAGTGATACAGCCCTGTTATGGTCCTTTTATGATGGTGTATAGATGAAGGAAAGAAAGCTGAGAAACTCTTCTGCAGTCTTCAGAATTCTTGCTTTTTCTTTCTGATCCTGAATTGTAGTTCCAAAAACTGACCAGCAGAGGACACTGTAGTCATTGTCAGGAAAAAGCTAGCATCCTTTTCTTAGCAAAACGCATTCCCAGGGTCCCAGTCCGTTACCTGATAAAATGTAGAGCCTGGCCCAGATTTATTAACTCCACAGACTTTTATCAAGTGGCTACTATATGTCAGGTGCACAGTACTAGAAGCTGGGGAATAGGTGAGAACAAAGTAGGCCCTGGCCCCTGATAATACAATGTAATCTTGAGATTATAAAACGTAAAACAGATTACCTTCCCCCATTAAACCATCTCTGCCTAAGAGAAATAAATCTTCAGGGTCACAATCTTTATAGAAAAATATGTCAACTACTTGCAAGGTCAGACAAGTATCTCCCAATTCTCAAGAAAATGTAAAAAAAAAAAATACCTGCTTCAAAAAAATTAGTAAGTGGACATCACTTTTTTGACAAATTTATAGATGAGAAAACTGAGAGCAGAGCTAAAAAGTGACTTTTCTAAGGTGGATGCAGCTAATTAGTGAAGGAGCTGGGCTTCCGGCCCAAGGAAACGTAGCTTAAGAGTGCGTGGTTTTTCTCAGTGCAGTAAGGAACTTCTTGCCCCTTTTAAGGACCATGCCCATCTGGCCTGAAGGGAAGGGAACAGCAGGCTTGTCTTTCAGCCACCCAAGCAAGAAAGAAGGAATACTTACTCATCTAGGGCCTGGGGTTCTGTTGTTGTTTTTGAGACGGAGTCTTGCTCTGTCACCAGCCTGGAGGGCAGTGGCACGATCTTGACTCACTGCAACCTCCACCTCCCGAGT
>NW_016107495.1:4024511-4029966 GCF_001604975.1 Cebus imitator
TTTCTTTCTTTCTTTCTTTCTTTCTTTCTTTCTTTCTTTCTTTCTTCTTTCTTTCTTTCTTTCTTTTCTTTCTTTTCTTCTTTCTTGTGATCCTCCTGCCTCAACCTCCCAAATTGCTGGGATTACTGGCATGAGCCACCATGCCCAGCCAGAAACCGTTTACATATGTCTTGTTTTTCTGCAGAACCCTGACTCACACAATCACCATGTTTTGTTTTCCCAGCTACATTATGACTCCTTAAAGATAGTTACTTACTCTTTTTATATTTACCATTTTCCTATCTGTATCACAGTTTCACATTCTGCAAAAATGAAGCTCTGGGAGGACAAGAACTTGCCTTGTGGGGGATTTGTCTCTCGTTCACAGCCACAGCCTTTGCCCTGATAAGCACCTTACCAATATTTACAGAAGGACATTATTTTTATGTCACAAAGAGAAGTGGCTGCTATAGAGCTTTGGGCGTAGCAGATGTTCAATAAATGCTTAAGAATAACACATAGGTAAGCACTGGCTCCTTCTCCAGGAGGGGGACCCTGAGGCAGATGTTCTGGGAAGAAGGTGCCCACTGAGGCTGACGAAGGAGCTTAGACATTCAGGAGACCGCTATGCCCTCATCTGTGCACTCCTTGCATTGAGAGAAAAGGCATTTGTAAGAACAGACCTAAAACAAACTGCAGGAACACAAAGGAAGCAAATCCCAGGGCCCGGGCATGGAAACGTCTAAGATGCCACAATCCCAGCTCCAGATCCTCCTCTGCTGTGGGATGGGGAATAGGCCATGCTGCACCTAGACGGTCCAGAGCTGGGTGTGGAGAGCAAGCCCAGGCTGTTATCAGGTTTTAGGACCCAGGGTAGAACCAGCGGCCTGAGCACACCTAGCGAGTCTGATGTGAGCCCACTTCATCATTGAAGGCATGAGCATGTAATTTGTGCCAGGCCTGTTGCTGGCTGAATTACCTGAGATACTGTATGTCCCTTCCCTCTGTAAGTCACCATACCCTGATGTCACATCAGGAGAAGATACTGAGCTGGAGGTATTTGCATGGGCAAACTTTTGTTTATGGATGAGATGGTTCTTCTTTCTCTTCTCTTACCCCACATAAATTATAGGGAAAGTTAGTTTTCTCCCTATAGTTTACGTGGGGTAAGAGAAAAGAAAGAAGAATCATCTGATCCCTAAACACTCACACCTGAAATGTCTTTCTATAGCAAAAGCGCCCGCGTCACAGAGGGTGAGTTCCCAACTCTGAGGGGCGGACTCAGGTGTAAGGCAAGGACGCAGGGAGGATTTCTTTCATCAGCAAGGTCCCCGAGGCCTCACAGCCCCTCAGGCCACCCGCCAGTTCTGGCGTTCTAGACTGGGGTGCCCTTGGCCCTTCCTTTGGCTTCCTGCTTTGCAGGGTAGTCCCAGGGTTCTACACGTATCCTCTGCACATTCAGCATGGGCTTCTCAGTGCTTGTGAGAACGAACTAATACAGTGACTCATGGCTGAATCTGTTATTTGGACCAGAAATATGGATGAAGTAGACCTTGGAGATCTTTCGAGGTCAGGAGTTGGTGAGTTAGGACCCAGGGTGGACCCAGGGGCCTGAGCACACCTAGTGAGGGGGGCACCTGCTAGAAAAGCAGCGGCCTGGCTGTGGGAGGAAAGCAGGCTTTCCAAGGGCGAGGCCTAGGACCAGGGAGGAGGAAAAGGTGGGCTGGATGTGAAGTTCTAGGAAAGGACACCACTCACCCTTCCCCTTCTCCCCTGACTCCACACTGGAGTTTCGGGCTTCATTCACGAACACCTAAAGTCGAAGGGACCTCAAGGAGCATCTAACTCTACCTTTCTTTTATAAAAAGTGGAAAATGAGGTCCCCTGATGTTAAGTGACTTGTCCAAATCCTAGCTGTGGGCCAGTGGGAGAGCTGTGAGGAGAACTGGCTCCCCAGGCCTGTCTTAGGGCCCTTCCCCTTCCCAACTCTGGCCTGGCAGGGAGCCGTGCAGCCAGTGCCTCAGTGTCACGCAGAGCTGGTGGACATTCAAGCCCAGAGGATGAGGAGAGGCATGGCAGAGAGGATCAGATGAGGGCATAGGCACAAACCTCAGTATCTTGCAGGATGACAAAAGATTGTAGAAAGAGACTGGGAACGGGCAAAGACAGGCAACCTCCAAGAGTTGGTTTCACATCAAAGACAACACAAATGACCTATTGGAGCCCCTGTGATAGTCCTCATCCTACAGTGTGAATGTTTGCTCATGCAGATGTTTCTCTCTCTAGCCTGTCAGTTCCATACAGGCAGGAACTGTATTATTTATATTTAGATTTATGCCACAATCTCTGACTCAGTAAATATTTGGTACAGGAATGAAAGAATGAACAAATGAATGAATGAATGAATGAATGAATATCAGCAAGGCTAAGGGACAGGACCTCTAAGGTTCTATCCCCAGCTCTGCCACTTACCAGCTATAAGCCTAGGACAAGGAGCTGAAAACTGGGAGGAATGACAGTGCTCGCTTCACAGGGCCAGGTGAAGATTAAATGGGATCATGCATCTGAAGCGCTCAGTAAACATTAGCTGTTTGTATGACTATTTTCAGGAAGTAGAGCCAAGGGGAAGTGAAATTAGATGAGCCTGGAAAATGGGCCATAAGGCAGTGAGAAGCTTAGACTCAGATAAGTTGTGATCTCAGTTTCCCTCATCACCCCCTTTCCTCTCCCTCGCCACCGTAATTTCTGGAACCCACTGAATCCTCTAGAGTTGAAGACTGATGCAGCCTTGCTTTAACCTGTCTATGCTGCCATAGAAATCCTTGCTTTAGAGGACGACATAGGCAATAAGCATCCCTGCTTTTTTTTCTTTCTTTTTTAAAAGACAAAGTCTTGCTGTCACCCAGGCTACAAGGCAGTGATGTGATCACAGCTCTCTGCAGCCTTGACCTCCTGTACTAAAGTGATCTTCCCACTTCAGCCTCCCGAGTAGCTGGGACCACAGGCATAAGCGACCATGTTTGGTGTACCAAGCTTTGTGTTGTTTTCTTGTTTCTTTTTTTGAGACAGGGTCTGGCTCTGTCGCCCGGGCTGGAGTGCAGTGGTATGATCTCAGCTCACTACAACCTCTGCCTCCCAGGCTCAAGCAGTCCTCCTACCTCAGCCTCCCAAGTAGCTGGGACTACGGGAATACACGACCACACCTAGCTAATTTTTTGTTGTTGTTGTTGTTGATGAGATGGGGTTTCACCATGTTGCCCAGGCTGGTCTCAAACTCCTGGCTTTAAGCGATCTGCCCACCTCGGCCTCTCAAAGTCATGAACCACCACACACAGCCCCAAGCTCTATTGTCTATTACCCTTCCCAGGATGACTAACTAACTGCATTCTTAAATGCCCTTTGAAATAACTGATGACAGTATTTCTACGTTGGTGACCTAGAGATGATTATGAAAAGCTGAGCCACCTAAGGGCTGAGTGACGCAATATGGACACCATACAGAAAACTTCTGTGCAGATTCAAAAGGAATTGTTATTAGCTGCCTACATTTAAAGAGAGACACAACCCTGAAAATGGCTTGAAGTTGCCGATAATAGAGATACAGAGACATTTCCATTCCTTATCTGCCCAACACACGAGTGAGTATCTTGTTCCAAGTAGGCTGGCTCTGCAGGGAGCCTCAAACTCTTGGGTTCAAGGGATCCTCCTACCTCAGCCTCCCAAGTAGCTAGGACTATAGGCACACGCTACCATGTCCAGCTAGTTTTTAAATTTTTTGTAGCTAGGGAGTCTCGCTCTGTTGCCCAGGCTGGCCTCAAACTCCTGGGCTCAAGTGTTCCTCCTACATTGGCCTCTCAAAGGACTGGTGTTTTAGATATAAGCTACTGCCCCAAGCACCTCACCCCTATTTTTTTTTTTAATGTGAGTTCTATCACAATAAAAATTGGCTTAAAAAGAAAAATAAATGTATCTTGCTTACAGTCTTGCGTGCTTGCTGCCCCGGGTTGCAGGGTAAGCTCTCATGAGGGGCGGGGGCGGGGTGGGCAGACGCAGGAGCCTGTGAGCTTCAGCTCTGGTGTGCCGGTTAGGGTGAGTAAGGAAAAGCTGGGCAGGCTCCAGAGCAAGGGCCTGGGGCGGGAAGGCAATGAAATCAGCCACAGCAGAGCAGAACAGAAAGCGGGCAGAAAGTAGCAGTTGCTGAGCAGCAAGCAGCTGCTGCAAAGACCACAGGAAAATGAGAGGGAGGAGGGGGTGTTGAGGGGAGCCCTCCTGCTAAGGAGCTCCACAGAGGGGATCACACCTCACAGGACACCCCACATGGAGGCAGTGGTTTCACTTTCTGGATGTTATATCCAAAATGCCGCTCAGGTTCCTCTAAGAGGGACACCAAGGTCCCTCTGAACTGGATATATATAACAAGGACAAGGGCCAAGAGAAAGCATGATCGTCACCCAGGGTGGCCCCTCTCTGGCCCAGCCCATGCAGCCTTGCTTGCTTGCTTTCATTGGGTTCCTGGAAGCCTCTGGTGGGTCAAGTGTCAGGTATACCCTGGAAATGCTATGTGGATCATTTGGGAGGGCAGCCGGTATTGGGGTGTCTTCATTTTCTCCCCATTGAGAGGGCCTACACTGGAGGGTGTCATCCTAATAGCTAACCTAGTTAGTCCAATTTTTAAAAAAGTAAAATGATGACAGCCTCGCAATCCTTTTTGTTGCTCAGCATCCTAATTGTTCCAGAATGACCGACATGCCCTTCTTCAGTTAATACATAGACATGGGCCGGGGCGCGGCAGCTCACACTGGTAATCCCAGCATTTTGAGAGGCTGAGGCAGGTGGATCAGGAGGTGAGGAGTTCAATACCAGCCTGGCCAAGATGGCGAAATCCTGTCTCTACTAAAAATACAAAAATTAGTCAGGCATGGTGGCAGGCGCCTCTAATCCCAGTTACTCAGGAGGCTGAGGCAGAGAATTGCTTGAACCCAGGAGGTGGAGGTTGCAATGAGCTGAGATCGTGTCACTGCACTCCAGCCTGGGTGACAGAGCGAGACTCCGTCTCAAATAAAATAAAAATAAAATTCACAGACATCTTTTTTTCCCCGAAATGAAGTTTAATAATCCAACCTTGTTAACTTTTATGCCAGGCTCTGTCCCTCCAGGAGAAGGTGGGGAAGGTGGCAGCAGCCTGGTGACATGCATATTTGGATTGCCCTTTTTAAACATATATTTACTAGCAAGTTGCTTGGACTTACTGTATGTCAGTTTCTGTAAAACTAGGGCACTGGGCTAGATCGCATTCCAGATGGTCCCTCAACATCCTTCTGGCTCTGACTATAATCTCAACTTTAGTCACTTTGACATTTACTGCTGTGAATGCTGCAGCAATGTGCTGGTGATCTAGTGATCACATTGGCTGGTCAATCATGTACTCATTAGGCACCGACTATTCATCATATTAGAGAGTTCTTTTTTTTTCTTT
>NW_016107495.1:4029996-4062345 GCF_001604975.1 Cebus imitator
GCCCTGTCCCTCAGGCTGGAGTGCAGTGGTGTGATTTCAGCTCACTGTAACCTCCGCCTCCCAGGTTCAAGTGATTCTCCTGCCTCAGCCTCCTGAGTAGCTGGGATTGCAGATACCCGCCACCACGCTCGGCTAATTTCTGTATTTTTAGTAGAGACAGGGTTTCACCATGTTGGCCAGGCTGGTCTCGAACCCCTACCCTCAAGTGATCTGTCTGCCTCGGCCTCCCAAAGTGCTAGGATTATAGGCATGAGCCACCATACCCAGCCCCAGAGACTTCTTGAAGAGAAACAGCAATAGCACGGTTCCTTCCCTTGAGGGCCTTATGATCTGCTTAAGTAAGAACATTCTTGGGAAAATATATGAGAATAACTATAAGAAAGAAAAATATGGATTAATGAATATATATTAAATCTCTTTGACAAGAAAGATCTCTGCCACTTCACACGAATGTGAGAGATCTTGTTATTATTAAGGAGATTAGGACTGTGAAATTAGGTCGTTGTATAATTATTTTTGACATTTCAGCACATAAGCCGTTGGGCTGCTTTGCATATGATATGGCAGCAGTCGGCCCAGATAGGGCCTTGATACAGCCAGTATTATTTTTCACTTTGTTAACTTAAAACAATTTTTAGGTAAGTTCTTTTTTAATACAGCTTCCCATGATAACATTAAAACGCAAGTTATAGAGACATAAACACCTAGTTATGACTGTCATGTTGGTCACCAACGCATAGCTGTCCTGACCGAAGCCACAGGTTGATCTTACTGGAAAGCCTGGTTGGACTCCTCCCTGTAAATCACCCACCTGCTGCTCTGAGAGGCCCACAGGCTTAGGACTTTGCCAACTCTGCCTAGAGTTACAGCCTCATGGCCTCAGCCTCCAGGGACTGTGAGTCCCAAACCAAGAAGGCCATTGCCATGTCTGCTCTTAGTGAGTGAGGGAGGGGAGCCCTTGATTAACTTGCCCAAGTTACCTGTTCTCAACAGCCGCTTCCAAGGGCAGGCCTGAACCAAGGAAAGGGGAAGGACATACAGGAGCATGACACCATGGGGACCTATTTCCAGTCATGTTTCCTTACCCTCTACTTTTCTATTTTCTTCTTTGAATGACCTCAGTCCAAGCAACCACTACTTTCACAACCACATCTGGTACAAAACATGCAGTTACAATAATCTCAGCTTCCACCGGAAACAACTATCACATGGACTGGTACAGAAATAAAAAAACCCATTTAAAGATCAGTGCATGGCAAGGACATATGTTGGCGCCCACCAGAAACTGTATATTTAATTGATTTGCCACTCATTTCAAATTTCTTTTCCATCTTTTTCTGAAAAATGCCACGAAAACAGGCCAGGTATAGTAGCTCATGCCTATAATCCCAGCACTTTGGGAGGCTGAGGCAGGTGGATCACCTGAGGTCAGGAGTTCAAGACCAGCCTGGCCAACATGGTGAAACCCTGTCTCTACTAAAAATACAAAAATTACCCAGGTGAGGTGGTGGGCTCCTATGGTCCCAGCTACTTGGGAGACTGAGGCAGGAGAATCACTTGAACCTGGGAGGCAGAGGTTGTCGTGAGCTGAGATGGCACCGTGCATTTCAGCCTGGGCAACAGAGCAAGACTCCGTCTCAAAAAACAAAACAAAACAAACAAACAAAAATGCCATTAAAACAGTTACTTCACTAAAGAAACAAAATATATATTCATTTAAAATTACGACTTTGTTTTTATTTACTTGATTTCTCCTCATACTCAGCCCTTAAAATGTAAACTTTCTCAACACATCACATGTTCCTGTTCTCAACAGCCGCTTCCAAACATGTAATGTTTTCCTTTCTAGTACGATTTTTTCAAGTTTCAGAAAATAAGAGGGGCTAATTTTTTTAAAAAAGAATTGAACAGAAATAGTGTTAATTTTTTTTCAAACTGAGAACTACTATATTTTCTTTTAAGATTTTTAAGATAAGCCAGGCATGGTGGCTCAGGCCTATAATCCCAGCACTTTGGGAGGCAGAGGTGGAAGGATTGCTTGAAACCAACCTGGGCAACAAAGCGAGACACTGTTTGTACCAAAAAAAATTGAAAAAAAAATAAAGTGTGTACTCACTGTAAGAAAAATACACCCACACACACACACCCCCTCTATGCTGGTGGCACATCACAGTCACACGAGAGTTTTAAAAAATCCTGAAGCCTGGGTCCCATTCCCAGAGATTCTGATTTCATTGGCCTGGGCTGCTACCTGGGCAGCAATAATGACTTATAAGCTGACTAGGTATGTTATTCAGACAGCCAGGACTGAGAACCACTGATCTGTAGAAGGGCACGAAGAGGAGCGTGAACATCACCTACACACCCATTCCCTGGAGATGACTGCCTTTGATTTTTAGTGCAGTTAGCCAGAAGAGTTGCAAATGTGGGCTGTGGGACCAGGTCAAGGAACAAGGATCCTTGGAAACCATCCCTGGCAGGGAGCACCAACTTAGGTCCACCAGGTTTCCACCAGAGGAGATCATCGTCCCTTTGCCCTCCTTCAGAAATCAGGTTCTATGGTTGTATGAGACTACCTGTCCCTACCTCCTAGGAGCCCAGAGAGGTCGAAAAGAGCAAACATGTAGGCAGTATTTCAGGTCCAGGAAAACCAAAGTGGAGGGTGTGAAAGTGGTGGTGGATGCAGAACTGTGGGAAATCCCACAGTGACTCCAGGTCAGTGGTGCATCTGCCTCAGCTCACCCAACTACCAACAAAGAATGCTTAGTCAGCCAAACCTACAACTTCTCCTGAGGGGTGAATATTGGTTGTATCAAGCAGGATGGGAATTGGAAACACAGTGGTATAATAAATGGAAGAGAATGACTAAACCATCTGAGGAAAAAGATGGTGGGGATTTGAGATGGACTCAGGCATGGAAGAAGGCGAGACATCCCTGTGCCCCTGAATCCCTCCCATTGGCAGGAGTTAGCCAATGGGAGTTACTCGAAAAGATTGATCCCTGCAACTTTTTCACTAAGCAGGATGGTCACGGTTCACTGGAGTAGTGCTGATGACCTAGAGGTTCAGACTTCATCTTGTAGGAGTTCAACAAAGGGGGAGAAATAATTTGAGTCACTTAACACATTCACCACACAGCCAGCTTTATATAATACAAATCTCCTTTAGATGTCTTTATTCTTTCTCCTCTAGTCCCTTGTCAATTCCCATTTTTGTCCCCAGAAATTTGGCTCTGGTCCATAGCTTGTGCCCAAATTGAACCACGCAGCTGGCCAGCCCTACCCATCTTTGAAAGCAGGTCAGTGATGACACATTTTAATCAAGCACACTTTGAAGTCTCACACCTACACACATGCCCAGGTTTTCACACAAAGCATGTTTCTTTCTATGCAGGATGTGGCAGATATTGTTGCTGCCTGTTTGGCCATCATTCCCCAGACTTCCTGGCCAAAAGAAAAGTCCCCAGGTGCCAGCAATGAATCATAATTGATTTGAGTCAATCCATCCCCTTAAGGAGCCTTTTTAGATATGTTTTCCGGATTGCGTCCTCCCATGAATATTTAATACCACAGATATATATTTGTTTACGTACTTTATGCATATCTGTACTTCATACATTAAAAAAGTTTGATTTTTTTTTTGAAACAGAGTTTTGCTCTCGTCGCCCAGGCTGGAGTGCTGTGACACAATCTTGGGTCACTGCAACCTCCGCCTCCCAGGCTCAAGCAATTCTCCTGCCTCAACCTCCCTAGAAGCTGGAATTACAGATGCGTGCCACCACACCTGGCTAATTTTTCTATTTTTAGTAGAGATGGGGTTTCACCATGTTGGCCAGGCTGCTTTTAAACTCCTGACCTCGGGTGATCCACTCACCTCAGCCTCCCAAACGGCTGGGATTACAGGTGTGAGCCACCATACCCGGCACAGTATAATTTTTTTTTATCCCCAAGAACAACTTTTCACCCCCTTGAGGGTGACAGCACTCTTATTAAGAATACACGATCTACATCAACAAAGCAATTGTTTTTACCAGGGATTGGTCTAAGGTTGCTCTCTATTGATATAAATATTAGAATTACACGATCCCAGGTTTTGAGGGTTCAAAGATACTGCCTTGAATCTGAGCCAAGAAGCCAGTGCCTCTTACCGCTGTCGTCCCCACCATCAGAATCTCTCTCCTAAGCAGTTGTTGCTCTGGCTTTCTGTCTGCAGTGGCTGCGGGATGGCTATATCTAGCAAGGCCATGAGGATGGGACAGCGTTAAGGGACACATTTTTTTTTTTTTTTGAGACGGAGTGTCGCTCCTGTTACCCAGGCTGGAGTGCAATGGCGCGATCTCGGCTCACCGCAACCTCCGCCTCCTGGGTTCAGGCAATTCTCCTGCCTCAGCCTCCTGAGTAGCTGGGATTACAGGCACGCACCACCATGCCCAGCTAATTTTTTGTAGCTTTAGTAGAGACGGGGTTTCACCATGTTGACCAGGATGGTCTTGATCTCTTGACCTCGTGATCCACTCGCCTCGGCCTCCCAAAGTGCTGGGATTACAGGCGTGAGCCACCGTGCCCGGCCAGGGACACATTTTTAAACAACGCAAATGTAAAATATTTTTGTGCAAGGGTTTGCTGGGCTGACAGGAGAGGAGGCTGAGTGACCCAAGCTGTGCTCCTGCAGAAAAGACACTGGAGCCATGTTCTAGCTCTGCCACGAACTAAGTGGGAACTAAGTGGGAGGTGACAGGAAAGTTTCTTCTATTTCATTTTTGCATCTTAAAATTATGTGATTGGATAAGGAGACCTTAAGGTCTGTCTTCATTCTATGCAAAGACTCTAAATTAGGGAAGGAATGAAGAGCAGTGATAAACATGAATGCAAGCCCCGCATTGCGTATTCTGTTCCTTTCATCTCACAGCAACACTAAGATGTAGGTAATGTTTACGAGACCCATTTTACACATGAGGAAGCTGAGACCCAGAAGAATAGAGCACTTGAAGTTATACATCTGGTCAGTGATGAGGGCAGGATTTGAACCCAGGCAGTTTAGATGCATCGTTGGGAAGGGTGATACTGGCATCCCAGCCTCTGTGGAGAAACAAGGCTACTGTTCCAGTTAGCAGTCCCCCAGGGATAGGAGGCCTGGCTCCTGGATTCCCAAGGCTGGGGAGCAGCTCAGGCACCAACAGCAGCAGAAAGAGGTGGGGAGAAGAGGAGGAAGAAGAGGAGGAGGAGGAGGAGGAGGAGGCTGGCTACGCCTCTGTTTAGAGCACACACATACCTTGCCAATTAGCAACGATGGGAAAGGAAACACACAGTGAGGGCTCTTGACAGCTTAATGGGGTTTTAGAAAAATACACATCTATATTTTTAAACTTTTTTTTTTCCATTCGAACATTTTTAGCTTCCAGCTCTGAACTGAAATAGCAACTGTCTTAGATAACTCTTCATCCTTAGGCTCCCACATTTGGAAAAGATCTCAGCCTAGCCTGGGGAAAAGAGAGACAGAGACAGGATATACAAGCTTAGCACACAGATAATACATCTGGCACATAGATAATAGATGCTGGCTGACGGGTTGGCTGGCTGGCTGGCTGGATGGATGGATGGATGGATGGGTGGATAAATGGGTGGATAGATGGACAGATGGACAGATAGATAGACAAATGGATGGATGGAAGGATGAGTAGATAGATGCATGGATGGATAAATGGATGCATGAGTGAATGGGTGGATAGGCAAGAGAAGGAAGATGGTGGGAAAGCAAGAAAACATGTTCACCCGTGAACATCTCCTGAGGATTAAGACTATACTCTTCTGGAAAGATATATTTACACTTTTTGACCCTACCAAACCTAGGGTCACAGTTAATGGACTGACAGCCTTCCTATAGCTTCCAGGGCCTGGCTTTCTAGAAGCAGTTTTAGCCAAACCTGTAGCAGGGCACTGACAATTCAGTTCCCATCTACCAGCCCCATTTCCAATCGCTTCTCATGTCTTCTGACTATTCTGCACCACTCATATTTCCCCAGAGCATACTGTGGCAGAATCCATGGTCTGGCTTGATGAACACCCATTCCAATAACCTTCCATCTTACCTTCCTCTGTTGCAATGGGTGAAAAGAGAAATACTCAAATTCCCACCCTCCCCTGAGGTAAGGTACCAAGTGATATCACTCTGATGGGTCTGAGATAGGCAGAAGTCCTAGAGAAAAGTTTCCCACCAAAATAAACGGGCAAAGCTTTGTCCATCATTTCCCCTTTCTTCCTGCCTGGAACTTTGACATAATGTTTGGAGGTGCAGCAACCATCATGTGATGAAGAGGACAAAAGCCCTGATCCAAGATGTCAGAGCGATAGGATACAAAGAGTTGAGTCTCCCAGCCCTGGGCTGTTTCCTTCTGGTTTCCCAGTTAAATGAGTAAGATGAGCCCCTAACTTATTTAAGCCACTGGGTTAGAGTTTTCTGCTACTACCTGCTAAATACAATCTTAACTGATACACAGATGTGAATAAGAGTTCTCTGAAAAGGAATTTGGAGGAAAGAGACTTTATTCCAGTGAACAGGTGGCAAACCTGAGAGACGCAGCAGCCCATGTAAGACCAAGGTACATTCCAGAGAGCAAAGGGAGGGTTCCGGTTTCATAGCAGAAGTTCCCAGCCAGGTTCCCAATCAGGTCCATTACAAGGATTGAAACTTGCTTAGTTCTGATTGCTCGATACAACTGAGTTTTAATTGTTCCATACAACTGAACCCTGATTGATCAAGGCAGGTGAGCTCTGGTTGATTGGTTTAGATGAGCTTTGTCAGTCTCCAAATTGAACAGAGGTGTGGGTTCTGGGGAAACTGAGTAGGTGTGTGACCTCTAGTAATAAAGTAGCCACTTGGGATCCATCTTGAAATACAGGCTCTCTCAGGTTCACATTTGTTCACAAGGTCATGCATTTCAGGCCTTCATACCTTTGTCTGTGTAACTCGCCCTGCCCAAATGCCATTCCTTGCCTTTCCTCGCTCAAGTGCAGACACTAAACACATATTTTAAATGTATAATTAAATTGGAAATGCCATGACTGAGCAATACATTCTTTTAAATGCCACTCCCCACAACCAGAATCTTTTATTTCTTCCTATCTTGGGGTTTCATGCACTTTGTCTAAAGAAATGCTCCAGTCACCCCAATCTTGAACAAACTGGTTTGCCCTTGTTTCCTCTTTGAGCTATCGATTTTCTCTACCCTTTACTCTCAGAAGCGGTACTTGGCTTTCCTCCTAAAGGGAATATGGTGAAAGGCAAGGGGAGTCAGACAAGCTGGGCTCAGATCTGACCTCCACCACTTACTACCTGTGTACCTTTGGGCACCTGTCTCTGAACTTCTGGGCCTTCACGGTTACATGAGAATAATCATTTCCATTTCACAGAGCCGTGGGGAGAATTAAGCTTGGTGATGCATTTCAAGTGCATGACACAGTGTTGAACTTAAATATTGGTTCCTTCATCCTTCTGATGGCTTTCATTTCCTTCCTTCTTTCCTCCCTCCCTTCCTTCCTTTTTTCTTCTTTTTTCCTTTCAGCACCATTTATTAAGTGCATTCTAAGCACTGGGCTAGTTCAAGAGATTCCAAGTTGAATGAAGCATGATTCATTCTCCTGCTTCTTTCACTCCTCAATATGATCTCAAGGTTTTAATACTCACTTACATTTTGTGCTTTCAATGCCTTGTTTCTAAGAAATCTCATCCACTTTCACAACTTCAAGCTTCAACTCTTAGTGAATCAATCCCTTCCAAACTTGCAAAACTAGGGCTGACTTTTCTCTTAGATGTCATGCCCAATTCCCAACTCCCTGGGGACCTCTGCCCCTGGAGGTCCTGCAGTTAGCTGTACTCTTTCTCCCAAAGCAGGAAAATGCTTGTTAAACATATTTATTTGTCTAAAATCCCTGAGGGATAGTGAGGAACTGGCATAGCAAATATCCACCACCATTATCAAATAATGAGGCTATTAAGCCACAAGATATTCTCTCTTTCTTAACAAAATTAATTGGTAAGATGTTTGGTTGTAATACTGTGAATGAACCGGTACAATGGAGTCTCTTGTCAATATTGAAAACCTTGGCTCCCAGTGAGAAAGAAGACAGAAACTAGGCCCAGTTGAGCCTACGTTGACACCCTTAGCAGCCTGTTTGGGGAATTCTGGGCTGTAGACTTCTGAGAGTGCTGTTCTTATGCAGAGGGAACACATTTGTCCCCTCCCCTGGGGTGAGCCTTAGGCCTTGGCTTTGCCCAAAAGCCCCTCCCCTGCATCTCCTCCTAGATATTCCCTGAATGCTTAGTTAGCTCCAATCAGTCCCAGTTCTCTGCAGCAATAGCCCTGGAGGCCCCACCAAACACAGGATTGGGGGTTTCTGCAGAAAGCCCCACCCATCCCTGGCCCTTCTCTCTTCTCAGAACACTGCCGTGCCACCAGTCAGGCCCTTTGCTCAGCTCTCCAACTGCCCCACGGCAGAAGGGCAGAGGGCAGAGGGCAGAAAATAACTCATGAGAACCAAAAACAAAACCCCATTGGAACCACAAATGGAAATGGCTTGGGGAAAAAGGGTCCTGGGATGTTTGGGTTATTAATAAAGACTGTGCCTCAGCCCTCTTCTCCCAGGGCCCGGGCCTGGCCAGCTCATGGCTGGGGACGTTTATTCTTGGGAAGGCCCCAGCTTGCCAGAAAAAATGTGCCCCAGAACCTATGCATTCCAGAAGCCCCTCCCAATACACACACACACACACACACACACACACACACAATTTTTGCCCATGGAGTCTTCTAGGTGCTGCCTTACGTTTAACGCCTATAAAGGAAGAAGTAAGAACAAATGGCAGTTGAGGTCCGAATGTTCCTGGTTGCAAGGGTTTGGAGACTCCTGAGGACTGGTCTCAGCCTCCCTTGGTTGGAAGTTCCTATGTCTTTGCACTTACTCTCTGCAATCCTGGGAAGATGGAACCACCAGGACTTGTCCTCTAGGCCGGTCAGACACATAAACTTACCCACGGATTGATAGGGAAAAGTCCCTAGAGCTTTCATTCCTTAAAGTTGTCTGCTGTCTTCAGCTTGAGTAATTTTGTAGTCAATGGATTTGTCATCTCCACGCTTGCTCACGTTTCCTACCCCTTTTCTCTTCTTTACTGTCCCAGGATTGTGAAGAACCCTAGAGAACACTCGGGGATGGACTCTGCCAGATGAGCTAGCCCTTCCCAGCTCACATCTTGGAAAGCAGTGTGTGAACCAATTAGCACCTCTCAGCCGTGAAGAAACATTGAGTCACAGCCTTGTACATGAGGTTCTCAGAGTGAGATGGGACCACATAGGCCATCTTGCCTAGCCCCTGCCTGCAGGCAGAGAAGGCGTCATGCCCGTTGCACTGATGAGGTTACTGAGACAGACACAAGAGCCTCCATCTGGAGCAAAGCTAAGCTGGTCTGTACATCTGCTGGGCCCAGCTGCTTCCTGAGGATGTCACCGCCTTGGGGTTTGTCCTGGCTCTTCACCCCCTGATCCCCTCTGAGCGAAGCTGGTGAGTGGCGGGGAATGAAGGCACAGGATCCCGATCATCCCAAGAGTATTTAGCTTGGTTAGGGACTCCAGGATAACTGCTCTCAATTTGATTCAGGAATAGCTTCTGTGTGTGGTTTGGTTTGGTTTTTTAGAGACAGGGTCTCATTCTGTCATCCAGGCTGGAGTATATCATTCAGGCTGGTGCCATCATAGCTCACTGTTACCTCAAACCCTGGGCTCCTCTGATTCTCCTGCCTCCGCCTCTAGACTAGCTAGGACTACAGGTGCACACTACCATTTCCTGCTAATTTTTTTATTTTTTTGTAGAAACAGAGTCTGTCTATGTTGCCCAGGCAGGTCTCAAAATCCTGACCTCAAGCAATCCTCCCCCCTTAGCCTCCCAAAGTGCTGGGATTACAGGTGTGAGCCACCACACTGGGCCTCATGTGTTTTTATTAGCATTGGCATGGAGATTAAGTTCCATCCAAACATCCCTGTGCAGTGCGGGAGGCAGTGTGGCACAGTAGGAACCATGTCAGACTGGCCTGGATGTAAGTTTCTATTCTGCCCCTTGCAAGTTAGACAGGTAACCCTGGACCACATGCAAACCTCTGGAGCCCCAGTTTCCTAATCTGTGTGATGTGGGTTATAATGACTGCTCATGGGCTTGCTGTGCCAGTTCCTTGAAAACTCCTAAGTGCCATGCAGATATTATGGTGAAGCTCTCTGTGTCTTTAGTAGCCAAGCAGATGACTGCAGCAACCACTCTGTTTTGCACATAGATGTCTGTTCTCACCACGGAGCCCCCACATCCAGCACGGCTCTGAGTACACAGTGGGCACAGAAAACTATTTGTTAAATGAATGAACACTGTTATGGACTGAAGGTTTGTGTCTGCCCTCCAAATTCATATGCTGAAATTTTAACCCCCACGCTGATGGTATTAGGAGGTGGGGCCTTTGGGAGGTAATTAGATCAGGAAAGTGGATCCCAAGGTTATGGAATTAGTACCTTTATAAAAAGAGACCCCAGGCCAGGTGCAGTGGCTCATGCCTGTAATTCCAGCACTTTGGGAGGCCAAGGCAGACAGATCAGTTGAGGTCAGGAGTTCGAGACCAGCCTGGCCAACATGGTGAAACCCTGTCTCTACTAAAAATACAAAAACTAGCTAGGTGTGATGGAAGGGGCCTGTAATCCTAGCTACTCAGGAAGCTGAGGCAAGATAATTGCTTGTACCTGGGGGACAGAGGTAGCAGTGAGCCAAGACTGTGCCACTGCACTCCACCCTAGGTGACAGAGTGAGACTCTGTCTCAAAAAAAAGAGAGAGACCCCAGAGAGTTCCCTGGCCCTGTTCCTGCCATGTAAGCACACAATGAAAAACTAGTCATCTGCAACCAGGAAGCAAGCCCTCATTAGAACATGGCCATGCCGGCACCCTGATCTCAGACTTCCAGCAGCTTCCACAGCTCTGAAAAATAAATGTCTGTTGTTGATAAGCCACCAGCCTATTGACTGGTATTTTGTTAACAGCAGCCCAAACTAAGAGAGTGAGCTCATATCAGCCTGTTGTTTTAATAGGCAAATGCCATCCACATAGCCCCTTTATTTAAAGCTGATGTCTTATTTTAGTACTAATTGAGTATCTGTGGCCCGGTGTGTAAGAAGATTTCAGCTTTGGTTCAGGGCTTCCTGGCTATTTAGATCAGAAATATCAGCCAGGCATGGTGGCTCACGTCTGTAATCCCAGCACTTTGGGTGGCAGAAGCAGGCAGATCACGAGGTCAGGAGTTGGAGGCCATCGTGTCCAACATGGTGAAACCCCATCTCTGCCAAAGACACAAAAAATTAGCTGGGCATGGTGGCGTGCACCTGTGACTCCAGGGAGGCTGAGGCAGGAGAATCACTTGAACCTTAGAGGCGGAGGTTGCAATAAGCCAAGATCATGCCATTGCACTCTAGCCTGGGCGACAGGCAACGCTCCGTCTCAAAAAACCAGAAATATCAGGCTAGACTGCTTAGTGTAGGATTAGTACAAGCCCCCTGTGGTGTGAGTGCCACTGTGGATCGGTGTGGGCATCTGTCATGCCCCATCACAGCAGACAGCATAACAGAAGCACCTTGGCCAAGTAAACTGGGAGTCCCTGGTGTGGGCACAGCCACAGCACAGTGCATGTTTAGAAGGTGCCAGATGTACTGGGCCTACTGCATCATTTGTCTTGTTCAATGCATACAGTGACCGATGCAGCGGGTGCTTTTTTTTAAATCCTTATCTTATAGGCAAGGACAGTGAGCCTTAAAGAGGTTATTTGCTGAAGGTCACCTGGTTATTAAGAGGAAGAGCTAGGATTTGGAGTCTAGACTCTGACTTTCCTTTACCTGCTGTGACTACCAGGAGCCGCATTGCAGAGCAAAGAACCAGTCACAGAATCACAGATTGCACTGGATGGATTCAGTCCAGACACCTCATTTTGTGCATGCCGCCCAGAGCCATTCACAGATTAGGGGCCACACAGGACCTAGAACCCAGGCCCCTGTGGTTAAAGCCCACACTGTCTGCCGCCCTGTCCACTTGTTTATTCTGGCTGCTAGATTCCCACCACCCACCTTCCCACAGCCTCACGGTCCTTTCCAAGGCAGGAAACATAGTTCTAGAAGGAACTGAGATTTAACATGGTCCCACGCACACCACCGTTTCTGCTGGAGATGGAACAGATGATTCATTCACACCACAAGGACGTGCAATATCAATAATTTAATGAATGGTTTGCTGTGGGAGGTGATAAAAACTTTCAATCTTGAAGGCTTTAAAATGTAGGTATGTCTGCATGCACTGAAAACAACTGAGACCAAAGATGAAGTGTTGAGCTAGCTTCGGGTTCAGGGTTTCTCACCTTGTAGGTCCTACGCCCTCTTTCCATAACAAATATTTTATAGCATCCCCTATATTATCCTGAAACAAATTTATAAAAATATAAACTACTTACACATATAATTTTAAAAATCCAATTTAATGAGTTAATAATAATAATTTAAACAGATGAAGAGAAAAAATTTATATATACATATATGTGTAAATATGTATATATATAAATTATGTATTCAGTGTGTGAATGTCTAACCACCATTACACTAAAAGATGCAATGACGCTGGGCATGGTGGCTCATGCCTGCAATCCCAGCACTTTGGGAGGCCGAGGCAGGTGAATCACTTGAGGCCAGGAGTTCGAGACCACCCTGACCAACATGGCAAAACCCTGTCTCCACTAAAAATACAAAATTAGCCAGTTGTGGTGGTGTGCAACTGTAATTCCAGCTTAAGACTGAGAAACAGAATCACTTGAACCTGGGAGGCAGAGGTTGTGGTGAGCTGAGATTGCGCCACTGCACTCCAGCCTGGGCAACAGAGTGAGACTCTATCTCAAAAAAAAAAAAAAAAAAAAAAGATACATGAGAGATGTTTGTATCTCCATGTAAAATCACCATGAAAGCAACAGCTACACATGCAGGCTGATATCCATCCATGAGTTATCTTCTTGGCAACTTTTATACCAGGAGTTGGGTTCCCATCAGTGGTACAGTTTTTCAAAACAATAAGCAGCTCTTATTCACTAAAGTATGGAATAAAATAAAGTACTGTTTATCCTCAATTTTCACACTAGTTGTATTCCTGGAATATTCAATATATATTAAAACCATAGAGAAATACTTTGGGGTTTTATGTAATATGGAGTTAGAGGTTAAAAGATCGGAAAATTATAACCAGAGTGTTTAAATACTTGAATGTCTAGAGAAACATTGGAAAGACAGGTGGAATCCAGAACAATTCTTCATTGTACAGGACTGTCCCATGCACTGTGGGACATGTAGCATCCATGACCCTCACTCACCAGCAAACAAAAATGTCCACAGTTTTTCTTTTCTTTTCTTTTCTTTTTCTTTGAGACGGAGTTCACTCTTGTTACCCAGGCTGGAGTGCAATGGTGCGAGCCTGGCTCACTGCAACCTCTGCCTCGCAGATTCAAGCGATTCTCCTGTCTCAGTCTCCCAAGTAGCTGGGATTACAGGTGCCCACCACCAAGCCAGGCTAATTTTTTTGTGTTTTTAGTAGAGACAGGGTTTCACCATGTTGGCCAGGCTGATCTCGAACTCCTGACCTCGGGTGATCCACCCGCCTCAGCCTCCCAAAGTGCTGGGATTACAGATGTGGGCCACCATGCATGGTCCCCCAGTTTTTCAAAACACTCCCAAGGGATGGCATTGCCCCTTTGGGACCACTGGATTAGATAATTCTATCTGGGAGATAGAATTCAAGTTGAGATTTGAGTGGGGACATGGCCAAACCATATCAGGGAAGTTACTCCTCCTTTGTGATTCAGCTTCTGCCTCTATAAAATAGGATGATGATTATACTTACTTCATGAGATTATTAAAAGGATTAGGCCAGGTGCAGTGGCTCACACTTATAATCCCAACGCTTTGGCAGGCAAAGGTGAAAAAATTGCTAGAGATCAGGAGTACAAGATCCACCTGAGCAACATAATGAGACCCCTGTCTCTAAAAAAAAATTAAAAAATTAGCTAGACATACTTGTGTGTGCCTGTAGTCTCAGCTGCTCAGGAGGCTGAAGCAGGAGGATCACTTGAATCCAGGTGTTGGGGGCTGCAGTGAGCTATGATAGTGCTACTGCATGCCAGCCTGGGCAAAATAGAAAGACCCTGTCTCTGAAAAAATAGTTAAGAAGATTAAAAAGAGTTAATATATATTTAAAAACATATAGAACAGTATTAAGCATGTTGTAAATGTCTTATAAACATTTCCTATTATTACTAATAATATTATTACGGTTACTGTCACTAACGATCCTATTTTGGCCCTAGGACAAAGATGGGAGCAGCAGCATAGCTGTGTGCTCCCAGGCCTGCAAGGAGTCAGCAGCTCAGGGGCTTCTGAATCCTGTGTGAGGAGAGATAAGAAGAAAAAACAAGAGGGCTTCTGGGTGCAGGGAGTTTAAGAACACTGGTTTACTAAGTGCCTGCTTCCCCTCTTCCAGGGTCTTGATCGTGGCCACTGAAGGCATAGAAGGGATTTGTAGGCTAAGGAAAGTAATTAGAGAACTCTGATTCCAGGGAAGATAGGTCAGAGGAAGCATTCCCCACTGCTAGCGGGGATGTAAGAAGGTCAGTCAGTGACTGTGACTGAGCTGCCTGAGACTGTCATCCATGTGGTTGTGAGTTCCAATGCAAGCATGTGTGTGTCCAAATGTGTCTGTGTGTCTGTGTGTGAATGTATGCATGTGTCCCCATGTGTGCATATGTTTGTGTGTGTTTGTTTAAATGTGTCATGTGTTTGTGTATATGTGTACATGTGTCTGTGTGCACATATAATGTGTTCATGTTTGCATGTGTCCATATGTGTACATGCATCTATGCATGTGCACGTTTGTGTGTCCCTGTGTTTGTATGTGTCCGTGTGTATACTTGTGTGTTTCTGTGTTTCTATGTGTCTGTGTACATGCATGTCTCTGTGTGTGCATACTTGTGTGTCTGTGTGCATGCATGTGTCTTCATGTGTTCATGTGTGTCTGTGTGTGTCCATGTGCACCCATCTGATATGGTTTGACTATGTCCCCACTCAAATCTCAAATCTCATCTTGAATTAAAGCTCCCATAATTCCCATGTATCACAGGAAGGACCTGGTGGGAGGAAATTGAATCGTGGGGCAGGTCTTTCCCATGCTGTTCTTGTGATAGTGAATTAGTTTCATGAGATCTGATGGTTTTATAAAGGGCAGTCCCTCTGCACATGCTGTCTTGCCTGCCACCATGTAAGATGTACCTCTGCTCTTTCTTTGTGTTCCACCATGTTTGTGAGGCCTTCCCAGCCATGTGGAACTGTAAGTCCATTAAACCTCTTTTTCTTTATAAATTATCCAGCCTCGGGTATGTCTTTATCAGCAGTGTGAGAATGGACTAATATATCATGCATGTGCATATGACTGTGTGTATGTGTGTGTCTCTGTACATGTGTCCATGTGTGTCCATGTGTATGCATGTGTTTGTGTGTGTTCATGTGTGCATGTGTCAGTGTGTGCATGTTTCATGTCCATGTGTGTCCATGTGCATGTGTTCATGTGTATGTGACTGTGCATGTGCATGTGTTCATGAGTTCATGTGTGCATGTGCATGTGTCTGTGTATCCATGTGTATCCATGTTTGTCTGTCCAGGTGTGCATATGTTCATTTGTGTGCATGTGTGTGCATCAGTGTGTGCATGTGTTTTATATGCATGTGTGTCCATGTGCATGTGTTCACGTGTGTATGCGCATGCATGTGCATGTGCTCATGTGTCTGCGTCTGTGTGCGTGTTTGTGAATGTGTGTGTGTTCATATGCAAGCATCTGTGCATGCGTGTCCCCATGGGCCTGTCACAGAATTCCTGACATGATAGGTAACAGACTTCAGGACAGATTTCAGGGCCACTTCACCGACAGTGGCCACTGAGCACCTGAGCACCCTATCTCTTTGGTTTTAAGTAACAAACATAAACTTTGGGTCCTCCCAGACCATAATGACTTTATTCTTACTTCCTGGCCCCGTTCAGGAATTCCTTGGAGAATTGGATCATCTATTCAACTGATCAGGAGAACCACCATGGTCAGGCACCACACCAAGGCACTAAGATGTTGGCATTTATTAAGAGCATGCTCTGTGCCAGGCCCTTTCAGTCTTCACGGTTATCTTATGAGGTGATCTCACCGAAGAATGGAAATTCTTCCCCAGGAATTTCAGGGAGAGATATCACTGTTTTTTTGTTTTGTTTTGTTTTGTTTTTATCATTCTAGAGGAGAAAATCGAAGCACAGAAATTTAATAACTTGCCCAAATGTACTCATCTTGTGACAGAGTTGGAATTTGGACTCAGACAGCCTGGCTTCAGAGTCTAGAGTTCATGGTCTCAACCCCCAGTCTCTACCATATGGCTTTGACCCTCTGAGCACATGATACGGGGGAGGTTGGAGGTGAACAATTCACTAGGCTAACTCAAGGAGCCTTGACCTTGGTCAAACAATGTAGCAGAGGATCTTAAAGGAAAACAGCCAGTTTCACATCCTGGCCTGTTCTCTTTGCAGCTCCTACTGCAAACTGTAATAGGAACAACAACAGCATCGTCCAATGTCCTGTTACAGCTTCTTCTAGACTCCAGCCCTCATTTGGGGTTTTACAATGGCCATTTCCTGCTGGAGGAGGAGGAGGAGGTTATTATGATCAACTCCACCGCAAAGTGGACTCTCCCCACCCACAGATTTCATAGCAAGAACCCCAGCCCTTCTTTGGTGGTGTCTTAGATCATCAGGGAGGAGGGAAAGGCCCAGGCCCTGCTCTGGCTGCTTGTTCAGCTCGGGCACTTGCTTCATGTTGCTTTCTAGAACTGACAGTGGCAAGTGTGGAGACACCTATCTACTGAATCCCATGTGGTAAAGAAAGAGGCATCATGGGCAGGGAGGTATCCATGTGTGTTCGTGTGCCTGTGTTCATGTGTGTATGCACATGCATGTGCCTGTGTTCATGTGCCTGCGTCTGTGTGCGTGTTTGTGAATGTGTGTGTGTGTTCATATGCAAGCATCTGTGCATGCGTGTCTTAGATCACATAGACTCACCCTGTCTGCCACTGGGACCTGAGCTTAGCAAAGAGTTAGATCATGAGATTGGGGTGCCAGGAACTAGCCCCCAAAAGCAGAGCCTTACATATAAGTGAGTCTGCCCTGTGGGGAGCAATTTCCAGTCTTCAGTGAGCTCACTAGCACAATCACCAAGAAAAATTGCCTCAGTAGCCTTTAGATCATATCAGCTTTTGATTCTTAACCGCCTCCCACAAGCCCCCTGAGACTTTGGAGCAACTCAGCTGCTTACTGGCTTTGTGTCCTGCCCAGACGCCCCACTCCAACTGTATTAGTGAGGGTCTGGGTTGCAAGCAACAGAAACTGACCCTAGTTAACTTAATCAGGAAAAGAATGTATTGGAAAGGTCCTGGGTCACCCACAGGATGAACAGGTAGGCTGAAGAACAAATACATCTAGAAGCTAAGGGTGGCAAAGGCCCAGGTGAGTCCCCATCTCGGGAAATCAGTGTGGGAGGCTGCTACAGCCATCACTGCCCTGTTGGACCCCATCACCTCTGGACACGCTTACTCTGCCCCAAAACCCCAACTTTGGCACCACTGCCACCAATAATAACCTTGATGGAGCCACGAGCCTTTGTGTGGCCTTTCTAGAACAAAGTCCCAGGCAGGCACCCACAGCTGGCTGTGCTTAAGACCCTGCTAATGTTCTAGTCTGACAGGCTGAGCAAAGGGGTGATCTATCCCCCACCTTGGAAGGGCCTTGCTTTTCATGTCTTCTGTTTTTTTTTTTTTTTTTTTTTTTTTTTTTTTACGGAGTCTTGCTCTGTTGCCGAGGCTGGAGTGCAGTGGCATAATCTCGGCTCATTGCAATCTCCGCCTCCCGGGTTAAAGCAAATTCTCCTGCCTTAGCCTCCCAAGTAGCCTCCCAAGTACAGGCATATGCCACCACACTCAGTGTATTTTTGTATTTTTTTTAGCAGAAATGGGGTTTTACCATGTTGGTCAGGCTGGTCTTGAACTCCAGACCTCAGGTGATCCATCTACCTTGGCCTCTCAGAGTGCTGGAATTACAGGCATGAGCCACCATGCCTGGCCTATCTCTTCTGTTATTTCCTCCCAGATAGAAAGGCCTTGGGGAGGCAGAGGATATTAAAAAACTTACCCTACTACAGATTCCTCTGAAGGGGAGACTAACTAGCTATGTTGGATAGAGAAGCCCAGGTCTCTGCCATGGCTTCTCTATTACATAGATGGCTATATTTCCATTTTAGCTAAGATAATTACTACCATCTGCCTACCTATGGTTCTCAACCAAGGGTGGCATAGCCCCAGGGGATCTTTGAAAACATGCAAAGTATTTGTTTGCCATTCAGTGAATGCTGTTGAAAGGTACTAAGCAACCTGAGAGGCATAGCACAGTCAAACACAGCAAAGATAGCCCTGGCCAGATGCTAATAGCACTGCTGAGGAGAAACCTTGCCCCTACATCAACGATGGCAGACATCATGGTCAGCCTCTCCAGTCTTCCCACTGGAACTGGACGTAGCTTCGCCACTATCAACACGGTGCAGTCATGACAAATTCATCACAGTTGGCAAAACCACGTATTTGCCATCCCTGATTACATACCAACTCCCTGTCCCCCCTCCCTTTTAAAAGTATCTACGGAAACTGAGACCCAGAAAGAACGCGTCATTTACCCAAGGTCACACAGCTTATTTGGTGACAGGTGGCAGTCTAGAGTCAGTTCTGTGGCCCCAGATGAAGGACTGAAGCAGGTTTGGAAAGTCTGGAGTCACTTTGGAATGCTCGTGTTTCCAGGGACCTCCCTGCGAGCTCCCAGGTGACTGGCTCCAAAGCTTGAGGGAGGACCCTGGGTCCCACAGTGCCACCCGCAGATGCTGGTGGTGACAGAAAGAAAGGCTGTCTGTGGAAGAGGCTGAACTTTGTGGGCAGACCTGGCACCAAACAAAAGGAATAAACAGAGAGCTGGAGCCTCACCCCTGGGAGGATGAGGGCTCTGTACAGATTTGCAGAGATTGGCGCAGTTGCTTTAGCCAGATAATCACACAGGAGCTAATTAGCACCTTCCTTCCAAGCTCAGCCCTCTGGGGCAGCAGGATGCTCACTGGAGAAGAGAAACCCATTAATTACTTTATCAGGAAGTGCTGATAAGAACCCAAAAAAGGTATTGCTCTAAGACTCTGACCTAATTAAAGAGGGCTGCAGGGTGAAGGGATGTGTCTCACTGGGGAGAGCAGAGCACACACTTTGATCTTGAGCCCCACAGCCCCAGACTGAGTACAAGTAAGGGCTTCTGGGTCCCCAGGGAAACTTCACCCTTGCAGTTCAGCAACCCCAAGACTGGGATCATTCTGAATGAGGAGTCTGCTGGCAGCCAGGCCAGCTCAGCCTGGGAATGAAGGGTTCTGAAGGAGGCAGCTGGGTTCTCTCCCAAGATGCCACACAAATAGCATCACTGGGATGTGATGCAGGCTGTGCATCTTCTGACTGGTATTATTATCATACCCATTTTTTTTCAGGGAGGAAAATGAGGCTCAGACAACATAAAGTGTCCAGTCAGGGCTCATTCAAGTAGGAAGAGACAGAAACACAACTTGAACCCAGACCTCTAACTGGAAATCCATGTTATTAGCACCACACTATGATATTATTCTGCAGAGTTTGAAGGTGTCACTTCCAGTCAGGCAGGCCTGGATTCAAGTCCTAGGAACCTTCTTTTCTTAGCTCCTAAAGCCAATTCCTTCCTTTCTTAGAGCCTTGGTTTCCTCGTCACTGCAGCGAGGCTAATCACACCCACTGGAATCGTTATCAGGAAGAGTACACGGGGCAAGATGACCTGTGCCAACCACCTAGGACAGAGTCTGGGAGCCATTAGTTTCAATCTCTAGTACACAATTTGCAAACCGGTGTTTAGCTGCAAAAATTTTAGCTCAAATGTAATCTTACAGAGATACCCAATGTGCAAAAGAATTAAAAGTGAAACTTCTCTGAAGGAAGGGTAATGGGTGGCTCAGCACCCCAGCCACTCTGGCCCCTCTCTCACAAGCAGAGGCTCTGTTGAACACCCAGAATTTCTCAGAGCACAGTCAGGCAACCCGGATCTGGGGGAAGTGGAATGCTCTGAGACCTCAAATGACTCTGAACAAATGCCCCACATTAAGACAAATGATATCCTCTTGTTGCACAGAGGACATTAATGACCTGTTATCAAGCCCGTATATTGGTGCTGTTCTCCCAGAAAGGCTAAGGGGTTTACACAGGCCCCTCTGGCCCTGCTTCCACAGAGTTGCGTGGCCCACTGCACCTGTAGCTGGCCAAGGAAGTAGGGGAAACAATCCACATAGCTGGGACCAAACCTGTGACCTTGGAATCCATCACTATATACAAACCCACCAGGCTGACCAGCCAGCTGTCCATCAAGGCAATAGTAGCATTGTGATCACTTAGTCTATGCCTTCCAGGACAGTAAAAATATCCCAACTACGATAACATTGTTCTACTGGATATTTATAAAATGGCCTAGAGAGGGTGGAATGCCTTTGTTAAGCATGTATCCAAAGACAAGAGCATAGGCCATACTGAAAACTATGTCCCATGATGTAAGATGTTATGAGTACAAACCCTGATTCCTCTGAAGACATTGGAGAGATGTAACCATCATTCCTGTAGAACCTGAAACGTGGTATTCTGGGAGGTTGGGATTGAGGGGATGGGAAAGGGGCATTAGTCATGGACTCTTCCTTTAATGAACTCATTTGAAATGACTATAGAAGACACCAGCCAGCATGGTGGCTCACACCGTAATTCCATCACTTTGGGAGGCTGAGGCAGGTGGATTGCCTAAGGTTGGGAGTTCGAGACCAACCTGACCAGCATGGAGAAACCTCATCTCTAATAAAAATACAAAAAAATTAGCCAGGCATGGTGGTGCATGCCTGTAATCCCAGCTACTCTACTCGGAAGGCTGAGGTAAGAGAATCACTTGAACCCGAGAGGCAGAGGTTGCAGTGAGTCAAGATTGTGACATTGCACTCTAGCCTGGGCAACAAAAGCAAAGCTCCATCTCAAAAAAAAAAGAAAAAAGAAAATACCATACCCCATGGATACATGGTTTTCTGCTCTGACCCCTCCTCTGCTTGCTTGGCTGCTCAAAACCAAACTACTATTGACTGAATGAATGCCTGCATGTCTACCATGTGTCTGGAACTCGTGAGGCACACTTGGGTCTTACCTCACTGAATCTTCAAAACTGTCCAGCAATTCAAAAACTCTTACCACAGTTTATGGTTGTGAAACTGAGGCTCAGAGCAGTTTGGGACATTAGTCCTGGACTTGCAGCTATTGGATGGTCAGGGTTCAAACCTAGGTTCATTCAAGGTCAAGTCCAGCGCTCATCTAAGCCTCCTCCATGAAGCTTTCCAAAGAAATCCTACCTGTGCCCAGCCATTCTAGATACTATCCAGGAGGACCCCTTGGAAGCCTAGGACAGCCTGGCTGATTTAGCCTCGAAGAACACACTGGGGGAATGGAGAGAGATCTGCGTTCTAGTCAGTTCTAATTTTAACCCAGTAGGTCTCTACTCTAGATGTAGTTTTCTCATCTGGAAAGCAGAAGGAGTGGCTTTCTATACCACTTCCTGCTCTGCCCCTCCTCCCCATGACTGCCTGTGTACATCTGAAAGCAGTGGTGCTTGGGCCTGTGTCTGATGCATTTACATGTCCCTGAGTGCTCTCAGCCTGTTCTTCAGGAAGGGTCTCCAGGCCCTCGCCCTTCATGCCCCTATGCTGCAGCTGCTTGCCTGGCCTCCCAGCCCCAGCTGCACCTGTCCAGCCTGTGCTCTTGGGATGTTAGCAAGGAATCAGAACCCTGGAAGGTGGTACAGGCCCCTAGTGGCTGCAGAAGAGACAACTGCAAATGCTGCCGTGGGACTTCCTCCTGGCAACCCTCCAGAATTAGTGCTCCCCAAAGGAACTCTCTGGCTGTTTTAATGGAAAATAAATGTATGCTACCATGTGCTCATGTTTTATTTTCTAGAATGTGCAGAACAGTGAGGAAATTGTAACATCATTTTTTTTTTTTTTTTTTGAGACACAGTTTCACTCTGTTACCCAGGCTGGAGGGTGCAGGGGCGCGATCTTGGCTCACTGAGACCTCTGGCTCCCGGGTTCAAGCGATTCTCCTGCCTTGGCCTTCCGAGTAGCTGGGATTACAGGCATGCGCCACCACACCTGGATAATTTTTGTATTTTTAGTAGAGACGGGGTTTTGCCAAGTTGGCCAGGCTGGTCTCAAACTCCTGACCTCAGGGGATTTGCCCACCTTGGCCTCCCAAAATGCTGGGGTTACAGGTGTGAGCCATCACGCCTGGCCTATAACATCATTTTTTAAAATTCAAACACACAATGAGGTAGTGTCACAACTTCCCAGATGGCTGAGAATTGTTAAGAAATTCAACCCCGTGGCTTGGACTTCACACTCAACTGCTCTTTGGAAGCATCACCTGAACCCAAACTGTCCTGAGCAGTGGAGAATGGCTGGATAAATGTATAGACTAGGGAAGTGGTTAGGAGAGTAGGAGCCAGTCTGAAGGGATCAAGCCTCAACTGGATGCAGAAATTCCGGTGGTTTATTAGCAAGAGAAGGCACTTGGAGATGCTGGGAGTACAATGCTGAACAAAGCAGCCACTGTCCTTATCCTCGTGGAGCTTAGAGAAGTAAGGGAAGGACATGGACAGTAAACAGGTAAAGTAACAGATAATTATGTAATCTAAAATTGAGAAAATGCTAGAAAGGTCAGAAGCAGAATGTGTAATGGAGAATAAGGGTGTTTTGGGGTTGGAGAGTGGGGCTTCTACCGAAGCAATGTTGTCAAGGATGATCCGTTTGAGGGGGTAACATGCAAGCTGAGAGTTGAAAGTCAAGGAATCAACTGGGCTACAAACTGGAAAAAGAGCTTGAGGCAAGGTCAAAGGCCCCAGAAGAGGGTTCCGCAAACATTCTGTGTGGGGCCAGATAGTGAATATGTTTGGCTTCATGGTCCATCAATTTCTGTTATGCCTGTGTTCTAATAAAACTTTATTTATAAAACAGAAGCAGGAAGTATTCTGCCAATTCCTGCCTGAAACAATAAAGCAGGCATTGTGGGTTAGGAAAGAATGAGGCTGACTAGCTGGGGGCAGGAAGGGGAGGGCTTCAAGGTGAGGTAGAAAAGACAGGAGTGAGATCATGGAAGGCTTTGTAGAACATGGAAAAGACTTTCGGATTTGTTCTAAAAGCCACTGCAAGGTTTTAAAGCAGTCAAGAGGCGTGACTTAATTTATGCTGTGAAAGATTATTACTCTGGCTACTGTGTAAAGAAAGGATTGGAGAGAGGAAAGGGAGGAGGCAGGAAGACCCTCTTGGAGTCTACCATAATAGCCCTAGGAGAGATGCCGGTGACCTGCCACCTGGTGGAGATAGAGAAAGGCAGATGGGTGGAAGACACAATTTGGAGATTACATCCACAGGACTTGCTCATGATCACATGTGGCAGAGCAAGAGCCGGCCCTCAGATATGGCTTCCAGGATTGTGGCTTAAGCCAGTGGGTGAATTTACTAAACTGTAGAAGATAGGAAACAGAGGGGCTAGGTCAGGGGAGAGACTCAAAGATGGAAACCAAAACTTTAGTTTCAGACACACTAAAGTTGAGATGCTTGTGAGACATGCAAGTGTCAAAGTCCAGCAAACAAAGCTGATCGGGCTCTGAGAGGCAGGGCACATGGGGTCCATAGGACACACCTCCCTCCCCAACTCCATGTGGCCCCAGCTCCCTCTAGGCTCAGTCATTGCCCTGATTTCTAGCTGGAGCAGTCCCCACCATGGTATGATGACCTCCCTGCGGTCATGCACCCCGCTGCCACTGCTATGGCCTTGCCTCTCATTGCTGACTGAGTCCCACAGATGAAGGCCAGGCTTCACCAAACCTTTCTTGGCACCTGCCCTGTCAGCGCTTCAGTGGCTCCAGAGCCCATGTCCAGCCACCTGGACTTCAGCATCTCTGACGTCTTTGGTGGCTTTCCAGAAGGGCCTAGTGACATCAGCAGAAAGTGCAAAGGACTTAACTCCACAAGGGGCAGACCTTAACCAATGGGAGCAGGAGATGGGAAGGAACTGTCAAATAAATTGTTCACCTTCCTTCCCTCAACAGCTCTGCCAAGATGCAATGGTCCCATATGGCTTCTCTGGATGGCTCCTGTGATCAAGCAATCAGCTATGTGTTTTCTTGGGAAGCTGTGGCCAGCTCCACCATAAACCATCTTGTGATTGCTTCCCTCCTTCCCTGCCTTACTTCCTCTTTCCCCTCAGTCTTGCTCTTTCGGGGATTGTACCCTCCAATAAAACATTAAACCCCAAGCTCTGCCTCCAGTTCACTTTTGTAGGGAACCTGGGATTATCCAAGGAGTTTAGATGCTAAAAATGGTCAGCAGCATCTATTTATTTCACAAAGATTTTTAAAAACAATTACTATATGTCAGGTTTTGTTCAAAATGCCTTACAAACATTAACTCATTTTATCCTTATAAAAATTCTATAAAACAGATATTACCGATATCTCCATTTCAGAGCTGAGAAAACTGCAAGAGAGGTCAAGCAGCCGTTTAGATCAGTGCTGGCTATGGAAACAATGCAAGCCACCTACGTAGTTCTGAATTTTCTAAAAGCCATGTAAAAGTAAAAAGATAATGGTGAAATTCAATTGAGTAATATTTTTATTTGATTTAATATAGCCAAAGGATTATTATTTCAACATGAAATCAATATAAAGCATTTTAATGAGATCATTTACATTCTTTCATACTAAGTTCTTAAAATCTAGTGTGGGCTGGGCTTGGTGGCTCACACCTGTAATCCCAGCACTCTCAGAGGTTGAGGTGGGAGAATTGCGTAAGTCCAGGAGTTTGAGAGTAGACTGGGAAACACAGTGAAACTTTGTCTCTACAAAAAATAATAACAATAAACAAAATTAGCCACGCATGGTGGTGTGCACCAGTTACTCAGGAGGCTGAGATGAGATGGGAGGATGGCTTGAGCCCGGGAAATTGAGGCTACAGTGAGCCTAGATCATGCTGCTGCACTGGGTGACTGAGCGAGACTTTGTTCCAAAAAAAAGCCCAGTATGGGCTGAATATTTACTGCACATCTCATTTTGTACTAGTCGCCTTTCAAATGTTCAGTAGCCACTTGGGGCTGGTGGCTGTCCTACTGAACAGGGCAGGAATAGATTGTATGCTGCCTTCTGAGTAAATGACCATGTAAAGTAGGAAGAAAAGACTTCCCTCAAAACTCATCTGGCATTCCTTGAGCTGAACATAAGCATGGAGAAGGACTATCTTTTCTCAATAAGAGAAAAGAACTAAGCAGATAGAAATTTATTTGGTCTTTTAAATTTTTTGTTAATTATGGTTGTGTACCTATCAGCAAGCGCTGACAAAAAAAATGACACATTGCAAACATATGTTATAGAAAACATCCTGGAAATAGGTGTTTATAACCAGTCTCACTGCATTTTTTTTTTTTTTTTTTTTTTCAGACTCTCACTCTGTCCCCAGGCTGGAGTTCAGTGGCATGATCTCAGATTACTGCAGCCCCACCTCCCAGGCTCAAGTGATTCTCCTGCCTCAGCCTCCCTAGTAGCTGGGATCACAGGTGCATACCACTATACCCAGCTAGATTTTTGTATTTTTTGTAGAGATGGGGTTTTGCCATGCTGCCCAAGATGGTCTTGAACTCCTGGACTCAAGCCATTCTCCCACCTCAGCCTTTCAAAGTGCTAAGATTACAGGTGTGAGCCCCCACACCTGGCCCAGTTTGACTGTATTTTGCATATAACTGCTAATGCTTGAGATTTTTAGGCTGTACACAAATAAAATATGGGCATTTTCTGCTAGCAAAATTGTCCCTAGTTGATATGGTTAAAATGAACTTTCAACTGAACTCAGTATCATTTTCAGTGGTGGCTTGCGGAATCCTGGCTGTGTGCAGGGCAGGCACTGAGTGCTGGGACTGTCAGATTAAACAGATGGATGGCGTCTCCATTCCTAGGGAGCTCACGGTCTGGTAGGGGAGCATGACCAGTGCTTCTGATGCTGTGGCGAAGCAGTTTGATGGCTGTTATGACAGGAAACATAGGGCAGTGGGAGAGCAGGTAGGAGGGACGCCTGACTTGGAATGGAAATTTAGGGAAGGTGGCAGGGAGGAAGGGATGCTGAACAAGGAACTGCATTAGTCGTTTTTCATGCTGCTGATAAAGACATACCTGAGACTGGGTAATTCATTAAGAAAAAGAGGTTTAATAGACTCAGAGATCCACATGGCTGGGGAGGCCTCACAATCATGGTGGAAGGCAAAAGGCACATCTTACATGGCAGCAGGCAAGAGCAAATGAGAGCCAAATGAAAGGGGAAACTCCTTATCAATACATCAGATCTTGTGAGACTTATTCACTACCACAGAGAACAGTACAAAGAAAATCACCCCCATGATTCAATTCTCTCCCACCAGGTCCCTCCCACAACGTGTGGGAATTACGGGAGCCACAATTCAAGATGAGGTTTGGATGGGGACACAGAGCCAAACCATATCAGGACCCAAAAGATGAACTGGGGTCAATTAAGCCTAGAGGAGGTGAGGGGCTACAACGGAACCTGAATATGTCCGAGGCAGAAGCAAAAGCCTGGACGAAGGCCAGATGAAGCCAGCATGGCACATTCAAAGAACCGAAATAAATTTAATGTAACTGGAGGTGGAGCCCAGCCAGAGGTGAGGCCAAGGAGTTAAATATGAGGCAAGGAAAGGAAAAGGACAGGAGTTTTAATAGATGTGGTTCAGGATTCCTCAGAGTATGGTTACACCCTGTACATCACATTCATTGGAGATGCTTGTTATGAATGGGAACTTCTGGGGCTCTTTCCAAGCCTGGGGGGAGTTTCTCAGAGTATGGTTACACAGCGTACATACATCACATTCATGGGAGACGCTTGTTATGAATGGGAACTTCTGGGGCTCTCTCTGGGCCTAGGTGGAGTTTAGGAATCTTAATTTTAATAAGCTCCCCCGGTGAATGTTTTCACACTAAAACTTGAGAAACACTTGTAAAACATAGTTGAAAAGTCTTTGACAAGTTTCTCCACCAAAACCAATATTTGAAAATGAATTCCCACATCATAAAACAATAAACAGAAAGTTGGGAAAACTTGAGCACTGTTTGAATATGCTAACAAATAGTTAAACTTTTAAGGTGTCATAAGGTATTGTGTTTAAGGTTTTTAAAAAGAACCTTATGTTTTAGAGATGCATGCTGAGACACTTGTGGATAAAACTACATGATGTGAGGGAGTGGCTTCAAAATGACCTTGGTGGGATTTTGGTGGGAGAAGAGAAGGGTAAATGAAACAGCAGGTCATAAACCGAGCGTTATTGAAACCAATGATGGCTATATGGACACATTTTCACCGTTTATTTACTTCCCAGTATTCAAAATCTTTCTCAATAAAGCACTGTTTAAAACTAAATTTCCATGGGATTGATTCATTTCATGCATTCAACAACATTTGCTGAGTACCTCATATGTGATCAGAGAGAGGTTTTACGCTGGACAGGGATCTCTGCAGGGTAAAGGAACAAAGGCAGGCATAATGGCTTCTTTGGAGGTAACTTGGTCCTTTCTCATGGGGATCAGTGCTAAGATCTCTTTGCAGTTGACTTCTTTTTTCTTTCAAATGGAAAAGAGTACACAGTGAAGCCATCAAATCCGAGGACGACATAGCTCTTCTGGACAATGAACTGTCATACAGATCAAAGAAAACTACAAGAAACTTTCACAAAGCTGTAGAGGGAAAAGCAAACATCAATCAGAGGCAGTTCAATGAGCTTGCGGTTAGGGGTGTGGATCAAGAGAAAATTGTCCAGTGATACTCACAGGCGGATGAACTCTGAGCCATAGTTACAGCCTGGGAAAAGGATTCAAGAGGTATCGCTGGCTATTTGCTGTAGATTTCAGCTCCCAAAGCCATGAGGCCAGGTCAGAATGTTATTAGGTACAGCCTGGAAACCCAAAAGAAGGCAGACTGAGGACAGGCTGGAAGGATGGAAACTACTCTGTATCTTTAATTCTAAGTGGCTATCAATTGCAATTCAGTGACAGATTTGGGGGAAAAGCCCTACTACATCAAATGCATGCTGATAATAATACACATCCTAATTTCATGAACACTAAACAGTGAAAAACATATCCCCTGAAAATTCATCACTTATTGAGAATTTAAGCTTTATAGCATAATATCTATAACTTCATTTTATTCTAGTAGCAATCCTCTGTGGAAACCCACAGGTTTGGAAACTTGCCTCAGGTTACCCAACACCATTAAGTGGTAAAGTTGGGTTCCAAATGGGAACTCAGTGTCCTTTAACTGGGATATGTATCAAATTCCAAAGGGTAATTAGGCAAAAATAATAATTTGGAAACCAATTTCCAGATCTGCAACTTACATAGGCCTTCTTCCCTAAAATGTAGTTACCTGAGAATACAACAGAATTAGCACACTAAGGCTTTTTCCATTTTACAAAAGAAAGGGGACCCAACGTAGGGAATGACTCCTTGAATAATGTCATAGCTCACAGGGCCTGCTGCACCCTTGTACTGATGGTGAGAAGAATAACAATTTTCATTAAACGACTTTGTTCTTCACTCCCCTACTCTTGGTGGAGAGTCCTAAGAGAACAAAAAGAAAAAGTGTAAAATACTAAAAGCAGCTTTTTCCATGTATGTAAATGTGATCAATAAAATACTCCGAAGCATAAAAAATAATATGTCAGGATAAAAATCTGTGAAGGAAGTAGAAACAGTAATATGAGTTCCAGGAGATAAAAAGATGTAAAATTCCTGAATGCCAATCGGCTCTTTCATACCTTTTAAAATGGCTGATAAGGGGTACCAAATCGTCAATGTCACATTCCACTGGATACATTTTAAAGTGTGAAGTCACAGTAGGTTTTAAATATCAATATTTACAATAAGTCAGAATCCACAGTCTTTGCAGTACTGAAACAACTTTTGAACTTCAAATACGCTGGGGGTAGAGAGTGGATGGCTTTACAAAATACTGTTGGAGGTACATACATAAACAAGCAAGGCTGGTGGCCGTGGACCCTGCCTGTCTGATGACACTGTCTCTGTTTTTTTTCCACTTCTCTGAGTTGGTCTCTTAAACAGTACCTTCTCAGCACTTGGGTAACAATGACATCAAAAAGCAATGAAGGCTGGGCACGATGGCTCCTATCTGTAATCCCAGCACTTTGGGAGGCTGAGGCACATAGATCACTTGAGGTCAGAAGTTCGAGACCAGCCCGACCAACTTGGTGAAACCCTGTCTCTACTAAAAATACAAAAAAAATTAGCTGTGAGGGGTGGGTGCATGCCTGTAATCCCAGCTGCTCAGGAAGCTGAGGCACGAGAATTGCTTGAACTCCTGGGAGGCGGAGGTTGTAGTGATTGTGTCACTGCACTCACTCCAGCCTGGACTACAGAGCAAGACTCCATCTCAAAAATAAAAAAAAAAAAAAAAAAAAAGGCAATAAAGAAGTAAGCAACTTTTTCCTCCATAAGCTAAGATGTAGATAGAAAACTATTCTATATGGTTTGGGGTAGGCCCTATTTGGGGGGTTGCATTCATCAGTTTTTATTGCTCTAACGGGGGCACTATCACCCCCATTTTACCGATGAGGAAATGGAGGCCCAAAGGAATACATGAGCTGTTTATGGACTTACAGCTGCTATGGCTTACAGCTGGAAAGCCTCAGAGCCAGGATTCAGCCCAGCTCTGGCTTAATCCAGAGCCAATGTTTCTCCATGATGCCACCCATGCTGCCTCCAGAAATCAGAGAAGAATTAGAGGCCACACTGGTTTTATTCTCTTTCTCTGACAAAAATGAAGTAGGGCACAAGACCCTGCCCAGTTCTTTCCTCCAGGCCTCCAAATATTCCCCAGAAAAGTGAGAAGGGCAAGCTCAGGGCCACCTCCAGTGCTAGGGCAGAGGGCAGGAGTATCAGCTGGCTGGCTGGAGCTGGCCAAGGCCCTCCTCTTCTCCCCCTACATCCCCCTCCATCCAGGCTCCACCGGGAACCTGTCCCAGATGCCTACTCCTCCCAAGCCAGAGTGATCAGAGGAAGGGAGGAAAACAATAGCAAAAACCAAGGCCCCTCTGACTTGCTGCTGAATGGGGATTTTCGTCGGATGTTGAGTTTACCTGGAATGCCCCAGTGGTGTTATTTTGGGAAGGCAGACATCCCACGGAAACAATGAAGTGGAAAAGAAAACAGCTAAAGCAAAATCTAGAGCCTAGTTTTTGCCAACCCAGCCCCATGTGACCTGGGCAGGCACTGGAAGACCAAGTCAGGCCGATGAAGGGTGGCTGAGCCCGTGGATGTCTGGTTTACCAGGAGGGCACATGGAGGATGCAGGAAAAGGAAGAATGGTGTTGAAGTCCCCAAGGCAGCAAGACCCTGCACCTAGACACATGGGAACAGCCTGCCATGAGCGGGGGCGCCTGGCCTGAGCTACATGCTGGGCTCCACCATTCATTAGCTGAGTGACCTTAGGCAAATCACTTAACCTCTCAGAGCTTCCTTATCCTCAGGCAAAAGATGGAGGCCAGGTGCGGTGGCACACGCCTGTAATCCCAGCACTTTGGAAGGGTGAGGTGGGTGGATCATCTGAGGCAAGGAATTCGAGACCAATCTGGCCAACATGGAGAAACCCCATCTCTAATAAAAATACAGAAATTAGCCAGGCATGGTGGCGTGCACCTATAATCCCAGCTACTCAGGAGGCTGAGGAAGGAGAATCGCTTGAACTCGGGAGGCAGAGGTTGCAGGGAGCTGAGATTGCAGCACTACGCTTCAGCCTGGGTGACAGAGTGAGACTCCATCTTGAAGAATAAGAAGAAGGAGAAGGAAAAGAAGAAAGAAGAAGGAGAGACCCGAGTCGTTGCCCTCCAGGGTTTCCACAAGAAGGTAAATTAAATGCCAGGAACATGACATGCTTTGCTACTAGTAGAATGCTGACAACTTCCTGCATGGCCATAACTCCCAGGGGACTAGTTAGTGTTGTGTAAGCTGTGATTGTCCTTCCTAAATCTCATATTCCTCAAAGGAACCGGGAACACACACATATACCATCTGCAGCGTCTCTGGGAATCAAGAGAAGAAGCATTTTCCATATTATTCTCTTTTCTGTCAGGGTTGGGAGAAACTGCTTTCCGAAGTGGGTCTGAATTTGTGCCTGGTTGGAGCAAGCAGGAATAACTGTAATATAAACCTGGGGCTCAGGCATGTTGGTGTTTATTTCAGCTGAAGAATTTTCAGCTACTGACTAGAGTGACAGTTCTCTCAGCAAAGGGCCGGAGGGAAGGAGTGAAAGGGAAGAGCAAGTGTTAAAAGAGATTGGAAACTAAAATGGAAAAGACCCTCAATAACAAGTGTTGGGGAGCCTGTGGACCAATCAGAACCCTCAAACATCGCTGGTGGGAGTGTACACTGCTACAGCTACTTAAAACAATTTGACAGTTTCTTAAAATGTTAAGCATGGAATTATCATATGACCTAGCACTGCCACTCCTAGGTATCTACCCAAGAGAAGTTTTGAAAACACACAGTCACACAAAAAACTTGTATACAAGTGCGCATAGCAGCACCATCCAATCATAGCCGAAAATGGAAATAATACAAATGTCCCTCAACCGGTGAATGGACAAAGAAAAATGCTCTATCTATGCAGTGATGTATTATTCACCTAAAAAGAATGAGGTATTGATGCGTGCTACAACATGAACGAAACTTGAAAACATTGTGCTATGTGAAGAAGCCAGACACAAAAGGCTATACAAACTGTATGATTCCATTCATAAGAAATGTCCAGAATAGGTAAATCCATAGAGGCAGAAAATGATTAGTGACTACAGAGGTGGGAGAAAGGGGAAATGGGGAATGATTGCTAATGGGTTTCTTTTTGGGGTGATGAAAATGTCTGGAATGGGTGCTAATTGCACAACTCTGTGAAAGAAAGAGACAGAGAGTTGGGGGGAAATAGGGGAGGGACGGTGGGGGTTTGGGAGCATGATTTTTCTTTAAATTAAAA
>NW_016107495.1:4063026-4087521 GCF_001604975.1 Cebus imitator
ACATACACACACCCACACAAACACATATATATATATACACCATACAGGTATATATACACCTATATATTAAATATATAATTACATATAACTATATATTTATATGTTCTTAGATATAGGTATATATTTTTATATATAGTTGATAAGAATTATAGATTATAGAGAGCGGTCACCTGGGAAAAAGTTAAAAACTGCTATCAGGCACTGGGGAGAATTTACTCAGGAGAAAGGGCCTAGGGAAGAGGAAAAGAGATGAAGTCCACTGAGCTAGGAGCGACTGAAAAGGCAGAAGGTCCCTCGAAGCTCCCTGCGCACAGTTTGCTTTGGTTTGCAGCATGGGTTCCTTCTATGCATAATACCACGTAGTATTTTGGGTGTATATGGCCCCTGTGAGACATAATTTATTTTTAGGGATTTATTGAGAATCTGTTGCATGTAATGCAGCACAGCAATGCTAGCACGGCAGGAAATCAGGAGCTAAGTCAAACAGGGGTCCCCAAGAGCTGCCTTCTGGACGTCCCCAAGTCCTCAAGCTGCTGAGCTCACCTTTTCCTGTAGCATCCAGGTCAACTGCCTGGTGCTATCTTCCCACTCACAGTCAGAATTTCAAGCCTTTCTTTATCCTCCTGCTCTAAGCCCTGGGAACTCTGCAGAGATATATTTCTCCCAATCTAATTTCTTGTTTAGACTGGGAGAATTGTGATAGACACCCTCATAGATGTGTCCCCTGCAGATGTCGCCTGCTTTCCATTTGGCCTCATCCCACACATGTGTCCCTCTCCCCATGCTCCCCAAAGAGGCACAGACAGGAGATGGCTGACGGAACCAGCATTTAGCCTTTGGTAGGAGCAGGGGATGACTGACGACCGTGAAGTCCAGGAGAGGGAACAGTTCACACCACTGCGCTGCGCTTCAGGGACCTCCTCTGCCAGCCATTCTCCCGGTTCCACCCATTGCCATGTTGTCCACAGACACTGTCTCCTCTTCTCCCCTCTTCCACACTCTGCCATCCCTCAAGAGGAAACACCATCATATCTCTTTCCTTTTGACCTTCCAAGGACCTTTGGAAGTTTCTGTTAGTCTTTTATATGGAGCCATCCAACCCTCCTTTGCTCCAATCCTCTCCGATCAAGGACCCCTCAGTGTAATTCTTTGGATCATCACAGATAAAGAGTGAATGGAAATCATTCCATTAACCCCCATGGTGGATGAAGTACCTTTAGAGGAAGTAGGACTGGCAGTGGAGAAAGGGCCCTACTGAGTGCCAGGCACTGTGCTTGGCCCTTTACACACAGTCTCACTTCACTCTCCCGACAGTGATGTGAGACAAGCATTATTTTTATCCTCATTTTATAGGTTAGGAAACAGAGGCACAGAGAGGTTAAGTCATCTGCCTGAGTCAGCAGGTGAGGCCCATGCTGCGCCTGGTGTGAAGGCTGGGAGAGTGGACAGGAGAGCACTGCTCTCCATTACCAAACGCACCGTCACTTCCCAGAACAGTTCTGACCGTGGTCAGCTGGTACAAGCAACAGTCTCCAGCCATTCCACACAGTACCCTGTCCCCAAAGGTGCAGAAGCCAGGCAAGGACACAAGCCAGGTGTGAGTGTGGGCTAAAATGGCACCTCGACCAGCCTCAAATCCCCGCTGGCACAATGGTGTTATGGAAGGCAGGTTCTGCTTTTCAGTTGTTCCCAGCGACCTGGCTGATGACTTGCCTTGGTGTGCTAGTGTCCTAGGACTGTCTTAACAAATGACTACCAACTGGGTTGGCTTAAGACAATGGAAATTTATTCTCTCACAATTCTGGAGACTAGAGTCCAAAATAAAAGGTGATAGCAGGGCCATGCTGTCTCCGAAGGCTCTAGAGGAGAATCCTTCCTTGTCTGTTCCAGCTTCTGTGGCTCCTGGCATTTTCTGGCAGTGGTGGCCGAACCCCATTTCTGTCTGTGTCTTCACACGGCCATTCCCTGTGTGTCTCAAGTCTCCCTCTCACTTTTTTTTTTTTTTTTTGAGACAGAGTCTCGCTCTATTGCCAGGCACCAGGCTGGAGTGCAGTGGTGCGATCTCGGCTCACTGCAACCTCCGCCTCCTGGGTTCAAGCAATTCTCCTGCCTCAGCCTCCCAAGTAGCTGGGACTACACGTACGTGCCACCACGTCAGCTAATTTTTGTATTATTAAGTAGAGATGGGGTTTCACCATGTTTGCCAGGAGGGTCTCGATCTCCTGACCTCATGATCTGCCCGCCTCAGCCTCCCAAAGTGCTGGGATTACAGGTGTGAGCCACCGACTTTTGTTTAATGAAGGCATCGGTAGTTAGATTTAGGGTCCACCTGAGAGATCTTAGGGTCTTATCTTGAGAATCACGTTCATCCTTAATTACATCTGCAAACCCTATTTCCATATAAGGTCACATTCATAGGTACACGGAGATAGGACTTGGACGTGTCTTTCTGAGGGACACAGTTCAAACCACCATGATTGGTCGGGCTTGTTGGCTTTGTGACTTAAAAAATGCTAGGGAAGAAAGCTCCAGAGGCAAGTAAAGGGGAAGGACTGCAGGCCCAAAGTCACAGCAATGGAAAAACCATTCGCAGCAGGAAGCAGGAAGGCCCTCTGCAATGCCTAGCTGCTGTCCTGCCCCATTTCTCACTCTTTCTCTCCTTGCCCCATCCCAGATGAAGAGAGAATGAGCTGTGTCTCCTGAAACATCCAGTGGCGCTCACTGGAGAACCTGCAAGAGCCTGTAAACCCAGAGAGTGACCGTCTATTCCTAGAAGCAGACATTGTCTGTGTCTTCGTGCACCAAGCCCTTGGCTCTCAACCCTCACTGTTGTGGCAAGAACATGGCACCTTCACCCTACACAGCCCTTCCATTATTCAGAAGCAGGTGAGCACAGATTGCTGGGATGGAGTGAGTAAAAGCTATAAACCGGGCTGGGCACAGTGGCTCACACCTGTAATCCCAGCACTTTGGGAGGCCAAAGCAGGCAGACTGCTTGAGCTCAGGAGTTTGAGACTAGCCTGGGCAACATAGTGAGATGCTGTCTAATAATTAATTAATTAATTAATTAATTAATTAAATAAAAGTTATACGCCAAGGCTTGGGGTCTTTGGGTGCTTTGGCAGGACCTGTCCTTGGGCAGAACTGAACATACACTCAATTCTGAGGAGGGGAGAGGAAGGTCATGGCTAGAAAGTAGGCTCTGAAATCAGACTCCCTGGGCTCGAATCCCAGCACTCTATTTGCCTCTTAGACCTAAGGCAAAGGAAAGGGACATAACTGTTGGAGCCTCAGTCCCCTCCTCCATAAAATGGGGGTAGTAAATGTATCTGCAAGATGTGAATGAGGTGGTGCATGTAAAACACAGTGCCTGTACTATTACATTGGGGTTTTTTGTTGTTGTTGTTTCGAGACAAGGTCTCGATCTGTCACCGAGGCTGGAGTACAGTGGAGTGATCTCTGCTCACTGCAGTCTTGAACTCCTGGGCTCAAGCAACCCTCCCACCTCAGCTTTCAAAGTAGTTGGGACTACAGGTTTGTGCCACCATGCCCAGCTAATTTTTCCATTTTTCGTAGAGATGGGGTTTTGCCATGTTGCCCAGGCTGGTCTAGAACTCCTGAGTTCAAGTGATCCACCTTCCTCAGCCTCCCAAAGTGCTGGAATTACAGGCTTGCACCACCACGCTCAGCCCCACACTCGTCTTTAAGAAAATTAAAATAAAATTGTTTTAAACACTGTGCCTGGCACAGAATAAATGGTCAATAAACACCAGCTGCTACAGTTAGAGGGGAAATCATCATAATTGTTGGATTAAAACATAATAAAAGACCCCAGTTGCCTTGTTCAAGTCAGTATTTTCAGAAACAAAGTTTTAAAAGTTTAAAAAGAGGCCAGTATTTTAAGTCATGTCAGCTCCACAGCTACAGAAGTGCTGAAAACGCACCAAGTCCCCTCTCCTTTCAGTTTGCAGTGAAGCGCTCCTCTCCCGTCTGAGGGCTATCGTTCCAGCCAAGAGATTAACACAATGGACTCTGAGATGGACATTGTTCTTCAACAGGCCTGGCCCTGGCCCAGCTGGGATGAGTTTCCTTTCCAGCATTCCGAGAGGCGACAGTTCCGAAAGATAATTAAAAATCAGCCAGCAGTGGTGACCAAGAGAAAGGCACTGAGTCCCCCGACTGTGGAGGAGATAGGGCATTCTGGGTTATTAATTAAGTGTGCTCACATTTGCATGGTGTAGAGGACAATTATCAAGCTGGAGCTGTCAGCTTTAAATGGTGTTTGCATTTCTGGATGACTTGTTGGTGAGAAGGGTCAGGGAGGCTCTCCAAAGTCATTTTTGGGAGTCTGGAGGAGTGGTTAACAAACAACCTGCACTTCACCTCGTTTTACCCTGCAACTCCACGGAAATTCCAGAAAGTCTTGGTTTTAATGGTCTTTTGCATCGACCCATGACATGGGTCATTTCTCTGCTACCTCCTTCCATGCTAGACAAATGGAAGGGCATGTGACACAGTGTGGCAGGGACGTGGGGGTCCAGAAGCTCCCACATGTGTTCAGCTGTGGAATCGGCCCAGCACGACCCCCTCACACCAGCCTCTGCAACTAGACAGAGAAATGAGAGGTAAGAAATGAGGATGTGATTGATTTCCATCCTTGGCCCTCCAAGGAGGAGGCTGCCAACGAAAACAAAGGCCACTGCAGGGGGGCAGCTGGCGGTGCCAACCTGCACCAAGGCCAGAGGGCAGCCAGCATGGCAACGGGATCTGATCAAGATGAAGTCTTCATTCTCATCTGCCCTTAATGTCTTTCTTACCAGTTGCCATCCCCTAATAAGGGGTATGCCATAGACTGAAAGTTACTGGGAACCTGGCCAGCACAATGCCTGTTCTAGGCATTGACTAACTCACTCTCCTTCAACCTGCCTCCCATCCACATGGTCCCACCAGAGGCTGCCCTGCTTGCATGATGTGACACTGTGTCTGTGGACACACCAATTGGTCCTGATGTAGAACTTAACTCAAGACCAGGGTCAAGTTGAGAGACGACTTATTTTCTTTCCAGGTGTTCCAATAACAAGTAAAACTTGGAAGTTGACAGGCAGCAGTCATCTTCTACCATGAGAATTGGGAACAGAGAAAGCCTGTAGTGATAATAAAGTCAAATTATCCTAAAAGCTAATTCCAGTTCCACTGCTTACTAGCTGTGTGTCTTTAGGCAAATTCCTTAGCCTCTCTGAGCTTGATAAATAAGAATATGAATACCCATCACATGGGATTACTGAGAGGCTTAAATTAGATGATATGTATCAAAAGCCAAATGCCTAGATGTGATCAATAAATGGAGATCCTCCTTCCCTCTTACTTCCTTTTTCAAGATCAAGGGCAGCCAGAGTGATATGGTCCTAATCCAATGTTTAAGCATAATTGTAATTAAGCAGGGAGTTTAACTGAGCCCAAATATAGTTCTTGCTAGCTCATAAAGGATTTCTTTTTACCATGTGAACATTTTAATACAATTCCATTGCAGACACACTGTTGAGGAACACAAAGGTGAATACAAGGAGAGTTATACTCTCAGGTAGCTACATGTGATATACAACAAAATCTATGAGAATCAGTAAGGCTCGTGCCCAGGATAATGTGATGGGTTCATGCTAACTCTGATGCTTCGCTCATCAGTGAGGACCCCCTTTGGACAGGGTCAGGAGGAACTATCTGTGTTAGCTCGGCTTCTCCCTGAGTGGGTCGTGCTAATTACTAGTGGGCTGCTATAATCATCAGAGGAGAAGCCATGATCCCTCAGCTCCTGTGATGCCCTGAAAGCAAGAGAGGTTACCAGAATGTACTAGAGAAGAGAGGTCACGTAAAGTCACACACACGGAGACAACAGGGCCTTTGGACTGGGGAGAAAAGAGGATTGAGAGCAGTAGTTGGTGATGCAAGTAAGAGTGGGGGCAGGGGAAGAGGTGGTGTCAGGGAAAGAGGTGACATCTGGAGGTGTCAGCCTACAGATGGGAGCGGCTAGAACTATGTCTCATCATCAGTGATGACCAGCATATACTTTTCTGCTATCATGGGCCACATCTTACATTATATTTTATTTGCATTGTCTTATTTAACTCTCAAACAATCCCATGGAGCAGAAATGATTAATATCTAAACTTTACAGATAAGAAAATGAATGTCAGGGAGGTAAAATGACTTGTCCAAGGTCACACTGCTGGTAAGTGGTGGAGTCAGGGCCTGAACCCAGGTCCTTTTGATTTCAGAGTCCCTGAGCTACCATTTCTACGCTACTTCCAATATTGAAGCCAAACAAAGCCTTTAGAATCAGCCCTTTGCAATTCGATGTGTGGTCCCTAGACCAGCATCACGGGCATCACCTGGGAGCTTGTTAGACTTCTAGACTCCCAAGACCTGCTGAATTAGAATCCGCATTTCACCAAGATCCCCTGGTGTTTCCCATGCACTTTCAAGTTTGAGAGACCCAACTCTAGATCAGAGCATCATTTCTCACCCATTTTTCTTCCATTGCTAATACACCAGGATGTTAACAGGAATTAAAAGGTGAGGAGAAAAGTTCATAGTCAAATGAGTTTAGGAAAAAGTGAGTTAAACAAAGCCAGACTGGCTTCTTTATTATTGGATTTTTCAGAACCAATAATAAGCTGATATATATATATATAATGATGTGCTAATTGGGGGTGGAGTTTACAGTATTCCTCACTTATTTGACCTTTGAGACTTTTTTTTTTTTGAGAAGCAGCTTGCAAATAATTCACTTCTGAGAATGACTGATTTAAACCAACTGCCTTCTAGCCCAGCTGTGTAAATGAGGTCCAGAGAGGCTATCGATTTGTCCAAGGTAGCAGTCAGTGGGTGGCTTTGCCAGGACAGCACATGAGGCCCTGTGTGCAGTGCTGTTTCCAAGACACTTGGCCAGGAGGCCCAGAGCTTTGGCTCCTTTGTCGCCTCAGCTTCCTTTCCAGCTGTGAGGAAGAAACCACGCCCCATGATCAAGCCTGAAAAAAGGTAGGCGGGGTCAGACAAGGTCACTTGTGCTGAGCTCTTCTCCAGGGGCAAGGCGACTGGCCTGAGATCACAAAGCTAATCCATGGCTAGACGAAGGCAAAGAAGGGGCCCTAGGTGCATTGGGTTCCAGTGCTCAGGGCTCCTCCCTCCCTGGAGATGGAGGTCCTTCCAGCCTTGCAGCCACAGCAGGTGGAACCGGGCCCACAGATAGTGCTAAGGTTGAGTCCTGAGAAAGGGTCCAGGCCTCTCCCTGGCTGAGCCTTGGAAAGCTCAACACCAGGTCACAAAACATAATGACCTGACATCATGACATGATGAGTCACAATCCAACCCTTGGGAGAAAAAAGACAGTGAGATGTCATGAGATTTTTTCTGGACCATCTGGAAAGGGACAGGGATGGAGTCAGTGCTACCACCTGGCTGGGGTTCTCATTCTAAGGGACTCATGCTAAGGATCTCAAAGGGACTGCTCCTCCAACTTCTACCCATGGTTGGGCAGTTGGGTGGGGCAAGCCCAATTCTTTGTTGCGAAGCCAGCCCGGTATCTGGGCCTCTCAGTGAGAGCCCCTGTGAGAACGAGAAAAGTGTTAGGGTTAGGGTTAGAGTCAGGGTCATGGAGGCAACTCCCTAATCAGCCTCCCAAACGGGTTCATCTCCTCTGAGTGCTTCTACCTGTCTTCCCTTTGGATGGTCCTCCGTTTTCCCTTTATTTGGACATCAAGGATCTTCCATGTGATGCTTTGAACCCAGGCCTCACAGATGCAGAGTGAATGGAGATCATTCCATTGGGCCACCATGGTGGAGGGAGCTCCTTTGGAGGAAGTAGGAAAGGAGATGGAGAAAGGGCCCTACTGAATGCCAGGGGCTGAGCTGGGTCCTTTGCTCATATTGTCTCATGTTATTCTCCCAACCGTCCTGTGAGACAAGCATTATTTTTATCCTTATTAGGTTAAGCCATCTGCCTGTGATCACCAAGTGAGCATCTGAGGTGTGAACCCACAGAATTGGGACCCTGGCACTCTCTAGGGCAAGACAACTTTTGATCTGGGTAACCAGATCTAGAGAGAGAAAAGAAAGCAGGGATTCACAATATCCGTACTCCTGGAAGGGAAAGTCCTACTCTGGCCTGCCCACGTTTGGGACCCTTGAACCCGCTGCACAACACAAAGACAGAGAAGGTGAAGCTCAGACTTCATCCTGGACTGATGACGTCTGAAGCCCCAGGTGGAGGCGGGTATCAGTATGTCGAAGCTTCTCTGGTGATTCCAAAACACAGCCAAAGTTGAGAACCAACCTTCTCACTTTATAGGAACATGGGGCTCAGAGAAGTGAAGCCGTTTTTCCAAGGGTGTGTTACCAGAACACCAAGGTCTTCTAATTGTCCACCAGCCAGAACAGGTTTCAGAAACACCTCTCCCACTTACTAGCTGCATAACCCTGGGCACGTCATTTAACCTCACAATGAAAGACTTAAATGTACCTAAACTCTGGATGGTGTAAGTGGGCAAGAAACATCAGTCTTCTCCCTACCCTCCCCAACCCCAAATCCAGCTCTCTTTCTACTACCTGGCAGTAGAGGAGAGTGTGAGAAAGGATGGGCTTGAGAATCTGACTATCGCTGAGCTGTAAGGACAGGGCAGGTGGTGGGTGCCCTAGGGGTGTTGCTAGTCCACAGGAGTCCTGGGAAAGGACCTCTGTGCGATGGGAAAGACCAGTGTGCTTCCTACTCTCACGCAACACTCAGCACAATGCTTCTGACACCAGGTGAGCAGGGGCTGCTTTCCCACACACCAAACGCGATTCTCCAGCAGACCTGGAGACAGTGTCAGATCCCACAGGATGAAGGCTCAGTCGCACAAGACTGCCCCCAACTTCGGATGCCAAGTGCAAGTCTCAGGTCGTGACCTGTACTTTTGACCAACCGGCTATACATTGGGGTTCCCATGGCTCTCTCCTTGGGTTCAATTAATATGCTAGAGCAGCTCACAGAATTTCAGGGAAACGCTTTATTTATGTTTATCAGTTTATTATAAAGGATAATTACAAAAGATGCAGACGACAGCCCGGGGGAAGTGATGCGATGGCATGTGGGGAGGGGCATGGAGCTTTCACACCCTCCCCAGTGCGCCACCCTCCAGGGACCCCTACCTGTCCAGCTATCTAAAAACTCTCCAAGCTGAGCCATTTTTGGTGTTTATGGAGGCCTCATTACATAATAATTAATTAAATCATTTGTCATTGGTGATGTGGTCAACCTTCAGCCCCTGTCCCCTCGTTGAGGTTAGGGGATGGGGCTGAAAGCCCCAACCCTCTAACCACATGGGTGGTTTCCCTGGCAACCAGTCCCCATCCTGAGCCTATCCAGGAACCTACCAGGGACCACTTCATTAGAACGGAAGATGCTCCTATTACCCAGGAAATTCCAAGCAATCTAAGAGCCCTGTGTCAGACATTCCTATTACTCGGGAAATTATAGAGATCTTAAAAGCTCTGTGTCAGGAACTGGCGTCAAAGACCAAATATCATAACAAAAGAGCAAACAACCACAAGCCAGGCACGGTGGCACATGCCGGTAGTCCCAGCTACTAGGGAAGCTGAGGCAGGAGAATCGCTTGAACCCAGGAGGCAGAGGTTGCAGTGAGCCGAGATCACGCCACTGCACTCCAGCCTGGATGACAGAGTGAGACTCTGTCTCAAAAAACAAATAAAAACAGGTGTGCAGGGAAAATCATCAACTCCAGCAGGAGGAGCCCCGAGCCCAAGGTGTCTAATAGCTGAGTGGCCCTGAGCAAGTCATTTTCTCGTCTGTAAAATTAGCATCCCACCTACCCTACCAAACCACGGGGTCTTCATGGGAGCCAAGGAAAACCAAAGTGGAAATGCTCTGCAAAAAGTAACGCTCCAAATGAAGGAGATCTTGGTGATAAAGCTTTTCTGGAAACAAGTCTAGTAATTCTGAAAGAGTATCAATGTTTAAAATGCTACCTAGCACCCCCATCTACCAGGGTTTTAGGAACCAGAAATCAGGGGCTGAGGCTAAATCCATGTTTCTTATATACCACAACATCATAGGACTCACGTTTCTCATCTCGGATGCCATACCAGCCATGGGTGATATGTGATGGGAGACAGGAGGGCAACGGGAGCACAGAACGAGGTCGCTGCCCCTGAGCTGGAGAGGGAGCCCAGGGCTGGGCGCCTCCATCCTACCCTGAAATGCAGGTAAGCTGCTGCCAAGTGGACAAAGTGCTTTGTTTTAATAAGCCCGGGCAAGGCGCTCTCCAGCTATGGACATCTGAAAGGCAAGTTAAAACTCGTGTTTCCCTCCTGCACATGTCTTCACTAGAAAAATAAATGATTGGCTAAAACCTAGTCTAAATATCCGAAACTATTACTATTATCAGTGTTTATTTCCAGCACAGTGGAATTACAGGGGCTTACACTTTCTGGGTGTCTATCACTTTCTGCTATTTAGCTTTTTCATAGCAACCATTGTACTGCCTTTGTCATGAAACGTCATGCATTTTTAAATGATCTCATAAATATTTGCAAAACACCAGTTACCTATGCATCTAAATCGACTTTCAAGGAAAATCAGTCATTTGGAGAAAGAGTTTCAAATTACTGCAACCTAGGCACGATTCTGTGCCCTCTTCCTTATCTTTTCTGTTTTCAGAGCAGCTTCCTTAGCACTGGGGCTGCCCTTGACTTTCCCAACGGGAAGCATTTCTGACCTAATCAGCTCCTCTGTCCCTGCTATTACCTCAGCACCTAAAGCAGCCCTTGCCCTTCTCCCCACCACTTCCCACGCCCAGGTGCTCGGCCAGGTGTAGCACACCAGAGCCTCACATGTTTCTCTGCCTTTCCCCAGTACAGAGAAGACACCTGCCTCCGGTTTGTAGGATTAATTATTCCCCTAACAAATGATAATTTTCAGTGCAGGAGAGGGTACAGGCTCTAAAACGTGATTGTGCTAGAGAAACCTCATTGTTTTGTACCAGAAAGTGGTCCTGACCCTGGCTGCCTTATACATAATGTCATGAGGAGACAGCAACAGGAAGCACTTCAAAAGGAGAAACTTTCTGAAAAGAAACCAAAAGTGGCCAAGGCGCACAGTTTCAAGTCCACAAGGCAGCCTCTCAGCTCTTTTATATTGTTTGCCTCAACTGCTACTTTGCCCAGCCCAACGCACACAGGCATGGAGGTGCTGAGCGTCCGCACGGTGGAGTCATATCGTGCGATCACAGAGCACGGCTTAGGTGTAGTCGTTTGAGCCACTGAGCCTGCCATTCCATTTAGTGAGCATATGCCCCGGGAGCCAGAAGCCAGGCATCTGCCTGAGTCAGCCCTGGCACCCATGTGTGTGAGTCTGAGCCTAGTGCTTAGAGATACACATTTTCACACAACATGGTCCCTAAATGTAAGATAATCACTCCGTTGCAGGTGCACTCAAAATCACAGCACCTGTTCCTATGCTGATGGAAGCACCAATTTGTCAGTCTTCAACATGGTGCCTTCTGAAGGAAGAGTCAAGGGTGAGTCTGGCCATGCTTGATTTTCCTTGTTTGCTGACTTTAGAGAGTAACTCTGTTTAAAATATTACTCCCTATATGTGTAGGTTGCAGACACCCCTGGATTCTTTGGGGGCAGTTCCCCCGGTCCTGCTACATTTGCTGTTGCCATTCCCTTGTTTTCTTTCCATCCAGCTCCAGACCCTTGTCCCTGGGTTTTGACCCCACCCAGACCTTTGCCTGGGATGGAAAGCTGCTCCATTGCAGGAGATGTATACCTGAAGTACCTGGGTTGGTTCAGAGACCACCAGAATTTTTTGGACTTCTTTTAGTCCTTTAATGGCCAAAAGGACTCAAGGGCCTGGTATGTAATGGAAAAGGCGTCACCTCTCTCATGGAATGCAGCTGGAAGGACCAGCCCCTTCATAGTTACAGGAATCTGAGCTATGAAGACACTGGCCAGGGGACAAGGCCCCAGGCTCAGACACAGATGAAGTTTTTCTGGAAGAGAAATCTGGCCTCTTACAGACCTGGGAAGTGCCAAGGCTTAGCTCCTGAGAAGGATCACTGGTGCTGACAGCTGGGAGTCAGGGCTCCATGGCCACTTGTATGGAAGTTGGTGTCCCTGGTGTAGAAGGAGCCCTTCCAAAGGTGGGGGCTCTGGATTCTGCACCCCACCACTATAGCCTGGCCCCTCAGAGGGCTCCTGTGGTGTCAGAGCCCTCTCACAAGCACCTGCCGTGGTTATCAGCTCAAGTTGAGTGCTTCGGGAGTGTGAACAGGGGGCAGAGGGAGAGAAGCAGCCATGGGCTTCCTGCCAGGAAGCTCAGCAGCTCCGAGGACCCTGGAGAGTCATGGGACACAGTGTGTCCTCCCCGGAGCAGTCCCCAGCCTGCTAGTTTACAGCACAGGCTCGGGCAGGAAGGCCGAGGCCCAATCTTACTCCTGCTAGGTGCCTGCTGAGAGCTGTGAACAAGTTATTCGGCTTCTGTAAGCTGCAGTCTTCTCACCTGTAAAGTGGGGGTAACAGTATCCTCCTCACAAGGTTGTTGCAAGGCTTTATGGAGAAAAATACAAATGGCACAGAGTTGGTGAGCAGGGCATGAGCCTGTGAGGAAAGGCGGGGCCATGAGACAGCCAGGAGAGGGAGGATGGATGGGGACTCCAGAAAATGAGAGCAACTTTGCATCCTCAATGATATTGTCAGGGTTTTGTTTGTTTGTTTTGAGACAGAGTCTCACTCTGTCCCCCAGGCTGGAGTGCAGTAACGTGATTTCGGTTCACTGCAACCTCCACTTCCCGGGTTCAAGTGATTCTCTTGCCTCAGCCTTCCAAGTAGCTGGGATTACAGGTGCCTACCATCATGCCTGGCTAATTTTTGTATTTTTATTAGAGACGGGGTTTTGCCATGTTGGCCAGGCTTGTCTCGAGCTCCTGACCTCAGGTGATCCACCCACCTTGGCCTCCCAAAGTGCTGGGATTACAGGCGTGAGCCACCAGGCCCAGTCCATCTGGTTTTTGTTTCTTTGTTTCTTATAGAGGCTGTGAGGAGAGGAAGGGGCCTAGAACACAGGATGGTGGAAGAGGGGCTCACAGGGGGAGGGGAGGAGAGCAGATGAGCAGGGAACCATGGAGTGTGCTACTCATTTATTTTTGATGTCCCACATATCAGGTAGAGATGCCAACTTCTATGAACGGAAATAAACTGTTCCCCTATTTATAAATGAAAGGCATTCAAGTCGGTCCAAGTGCAGCCTAGTGTCTCTAGATACTCTGAGCCTGAGAAGTCACCCGTGTAGATGCACACAAGCATACACGCTCATGTATGCACAATCACAACACTCACATTTTGTTCCCAGGGTTCAAATTAGAATGGCTGATATTTGAGGACAGCCATGGTTCCAGGCTTGGGCTCATCTTTGCTGTGGCTCTTAGGCCTCACCCAGGTTGAGAGAAGGACTAAGACCCAGGTTTCCTCTCCGGTCTGGTCTCTCTGTATCATCTCAGTAGCAAGCTAGAGATTTGCACCAGGGAGAATGCAACAAAAAAGAAAAGGATCTGGAATCATCCCAGGGCAAGCCAGGAGGCAGGGGTATAAGGGACTTAGCTTTACTGCACCCCCAAATATACCCTGGAGTGAGCAAAAAGCCGGACTCAGCCCAGGAAGGTCCTGGAAGACCAGCCAGTGCCTGAGTCACACAACGATGCCTGAGCTAAAACCAGGGGGAGTCAGGGAGTGACATTTACAGGGTCTTCTCCCCATGGCTCTCTCAACCCAGGCCCAAGCATGGTGGCTTCCTGAGAGTAGCAACACTGAATGATTAAGTTATTTATTCATTCACACCATAACCACTTCTGATACAGACCTACACCCTGCTTTTGAAGCTTATTTCCCATGCCACGCCTCCATCCCCAAAGCTTCCTGCACCACTGACTTCTCAACAGGATAAAGGAAGCCTTCTCCTGGAATCTGAGTGTAATATGGGCTGGCCTCAGGTTAGCCAAATCCAGGGGAACGCAGGGTTTGCAGCCTCTGGGTTTGGTGTGTTCTGGCAAGCAGTGGAGTAAAGAAGATTCCTCTTAGCCCTGTGCCCCGGCTGCCTTGTCTCCACTCTGTGCCTTCTCAAGCTGGTGCCAGGCTGAGCCAAATTCCCCACATTGCTAAGTGCCACCCACACCCCCTAACCACCATATCACAGGTCAGCCCCTGACAAACGCACAGGTGTTAACAGACACACCATGAGGACACAGAGGAAGGCGACTGATCCCGGCTTCGGGATTTGAGGAAAGCATCACAAAGGAGGAAGAGACAAACTAGGCCTGAGAGCTGGTTAGAATGTTGACAGAAGGCTGAAGGAACATTGTCAGCAAAAGCTCAGAAGCAAGAACAGATGAAGGCGGAAGACAGGTCGCAATGTACCTCAAGTTCCCACCAACTCGGAACAAAACACTTCCCTTTACATTATTGATGGGACATGAGCTTTGGAATCCAAAAGATCTGACCTCTTACTAAACACGTGGCCTTACGTAACTCACTTAACCCCTCTCTACTTCAATTTTCTTATCCGTAAAGTGGAAATATTGCCACCTATTCTACCTATTTCACAGGGCTGTCTGAAGCACAAATATATCGTCACATAAAGCAACTAGCTGTGGCTGCTTGGCACATGGGAGACACTCGGGAAGTACTGGGTGTCTCCTTCTCTTGCTTCCTTCCTTCTTTGGGCCTCCATTTCCTCTTCCTTCAAATGACAGGAAGTTACTCTGCCCCTACCCCAATGTCATTTTGCTCAGGATAACTGAGATATTCCAAATTCCTCAGATACAAACAGCACAAAGAAAAAAGACTATGGACTAAGCTGGTATCAAACGTACACGTGGTTTTCCCAAGACAAGGGTCCTTTAGGTGCCATGCAGGCGTGAAGCCTCAGTGGAGAGCCCAGGATAGAGCCGAAACTAACAGGGAGAGGAGAGAAGGGAGAGAAGAGAGGGCCAAGTTGTTTTTCATTCGTAGAGCTCACAGCTCGGCCAAATAACATCTTTAAATACTATTGACATGACAAAGCCAAAGTTCTTGGCTTAGGCTAGAATTTTTTTCTGTTCTTTTTTTAAATGCAAATTTGAAGAAGGTACTTTCTTTAGAACTATGTCTGCCAGCCCAGTCCTTTCTGCCCGTGATGGTCCAGCTCAGAGCTGAACCAGGTTTGCCAAGGTCAAGGAGCAACCTCCCTGGCTCCAGCAATGCATACTTAGGGAAAAGAAATTCAGTGCTACAGAAAGCCAGTATGGACAATTTCTCTTTGTGGAAAGTGAGCCTCTCAGTGTGGCTTTCTGTCACTCTCTTAAACTCCTGCTCTCCTTCACACTCTTGCTTGCGTGTGTGTGCACGTGTGTCTTTTCACATGTGCAGCACATGCCTGCCTGCCGTGTGTCTGCTGTAGGTCTTGCTTTCTTAATAGGCTGGCATTTCCACGTCCGTCTGTAGCCAGGACTGCAAGAATAAAGTGAAATGGAGAAAGTAGGTCATTATTCTTGTTCTTTGGGTTTTAAACTACTTCCACCTAAAATAAGATAATTGAGATTGGAGTGGGTGGTCCATTCTGCTCGAATTACCCGTATAATTACTTTAATTTTCCCATTCACTTTGTGTGCCTAAGACATGGCATCAATATCGTCCAGGTCAAAGAACACATACATTAAGCAAGCCACATAAATCGAGACAGAGGTTACCAGCCCAGTCTCTCCACAGTGAGTCCTGTCACCAGTAAGTATTGTTTTCAAGCAGCAAATGTTTACTGTGCCAGACACTGTGTTAGATGTTGGGGACACGATGATGACTAAGCAAATGTGGCCCTTGTCCAGATGAAGCTTATATTTTGGTAAAGGAAAAAGACAAAAGTAAGTAAATGAGTAAATGCAATGATTAGAAATCATAATAGAGGTCAGAACGAGTCACAATTTTTCTATGCTTATTGTAAGTAATTTTTGGTAATAGCCCACAAAAATAATTTACACCTGTGAGTGAAGTGTGATCACCTGCAGTTATACCCCTGGTTCCTTGTCTAATTGCTGCCACGAGCCCTTTCTCAGGTCAAGGGCTGTCCTCAAGACTTTATTAAATGAACATGTGTAGGGTGGGTGCAGCAGCTCACTCCTGTAATCTCAGCACTTTGGGAGGCCAAGGCAGGCAGGTCGCTTGAGATCAGGAGTTTAAGACCAGCCTGGCCAACATGGTGAAATGTTGTCTCTACTAAAATATATACATTTAAAAAATTAGCTGGGCATGGTGACACATACCTGCAGTCCCAGCTATTCAGGAGGCTGAGAGGCAGGAGAATCGCTTGAACCCAGGAGGTAGAGGTTGCAGTGAGTCGAGATTGCGCCACTGCACTCCAGCCTGGATGACAGAGTGAGACTCTGTCTCAAAAACAAACACAAAAACAAAATTAAAAAGCAGGTGTGCAGGGAAAATCATCCACTCCAGTAGGAGAAGCGGTGAGCCAATGGCATCTAATAGCTGCATGACACAGAGCAAGTCATTTTTCTCATCTGTAAAATTAGCATCCTACTTACCTTACCAAACCACAAGGTTCTCATGGGAACCAAGGAAAACCAAAGTGGAAACGCTCTGCAAACACTGCAAACGTAGGAGGTGCTGGTCATAATGTTTCTCTGGAAAGAAGTTTAGTAAGTCTGAGAGGGAAGGTGACATCCTCCCCAAATGCATGGAACAGGAGAAGAGGAAGAGAGAAGAGGAGAGGAAATGGGGAGGAGAGAGGGTGGGGAAAGAGAGGAGGAGCAGGAAAGGGAGGGAAGCGGAAGGAGAGGAGAGTAGTAATTGGGTCACGAGGGGAGAGGAGGGCAGGGGAGAGAAAGAGAGGAGAAGGAAAAGCTGGAATGGTAAATTGTTCCTGATTTGGCGGCCAAGATGGGAGAATAAAAGAGTGGGGGAAGAGGTATCCTGTTGGAGAAGCTACAGAGTGCTCTATAATAAGTGTCGTTCACTGCCTCCAGAGGTCGTACAGGTGGAAAATAACAGTGAGTTTCAAAGAGGTTTGGATAATTCCCCCTGGAACGGGCCAGCCAGATGGAGACAGCTGGCTCAGGGGATCCTACCTGGCCTTTCTGTGGCACTGGTTGTCACATTTGGCAAAGGTGGCTTTTTGAAGAGGTAAAAGAAGGAAAGAGTTGGCAACTAGGCAGGTATTTTGACCATCAAGGACTTTTCAAATGGGATAAATCTTTGAATGACTTTTCTTTTGGCTTAAATCATTACGGCAACAGCAACAGCCACTATAATTTAAGCGCTTGCTGCATGCAAACATTGTGGTTAGGATTTCACCGCCTTTGTCGTATTTAACCCTCACCACAGCCCTATGAGATAGCTTCATCCTCCTTACAGATAAGGAAACCGAGGCACTGAGAAGTTAAGGAAGTCAAACAGTCAATCTGTGGGGAGGAGGGGTTTTATATGTCCACCTCCAAAGCTCATCCCTCCACCACAAAGTTAAAGCCAGACCAGTAGAGAGGGAAGACAACAATCTCCGCTTTGTTCTCAATCCCAGATTGGGCTGGCCTGGGAAATGCCACAGGTGATCCTTTTTAAAGGAAGGAGCCAGAACCACACAACTTCTGAGCGTCAAAGAGATTGATCTAGCTTGTACATGTGTCCCCGCCCAAATTTTATGTTGAATTGTGATCCCCAGTATTGGAGATGGGGCCTGGTGGAAGCTGGCTGGATCAGGGGTGGAGTTTCTCATGAATGGTTTGGCACCATCCCCATGGTGCTGTTCTGCACCAGAGTGAGTTCTCTAGAGATCCGACTGTTCAAAAGTGCGTCGTGCTTCCCTCTCTCTCTCGCTCTTGCTCTGGCCATGTGACGTGCCACCTCCCCCTTTGCCCACCACCATGATCGTAAGCTTCTGAAAGCCAAGCCGATGCCAGCATCATGCTTCCTATAAAGCTTGCAGAACCATGAACCAATTAAACCCTCGTTATAAATTACCCAATCTCAGGTATTCTTTTATAGCAATGTGAAAACAGCCTAACACAGAAACTACTGACCAACCCTCTTTGGATGAAAACACAAAGGCTCTATAAAGGCTCAAAGCCACGTAACTGAGTAGCGACAGCATCAAAGAAAAGAAAACAGAAAGAATAGATTGATTAATGAGTCTTCAAACTGTGGGTGCTACTCAGAAGTGGGTCATTCAATTCACTTACTGGGTCATAACAAGGAGTTTACCAAAAAAAAAAAAAAAAAGAAGAAGGAGAAATAGAATAGAATAGAAAATAGGCTGCATTGCACATCATTCTGGTCAGCCGTGCTTGACGGCACTTCTCAGCTTGTGCGTGTACTTCTATATATGGACGAAATAGGAATGACCATGGGCCATAGTCAAAAACCTCTGAACACCGCTAGACAGAGGAGTAAGCATAGCGGAGGAAGAGGCCGTGGGATGGACAGGAAGGTTTGCTCCTGCACTGCTAGCAAAACAGCTCTGAAATCACCCCAGGGCCTATTTTTAGTGCTGCTGAAATTACCTTTCCTTTGATCTCTGGTATTGACCAGAATGGCTCCTCCACAGCACACGCCACTCCTGGGGGCGGACAGAGGCCCAGGAAAGCCGTCACGTAGGAAGGAGGCCAGGGCGGGCTTTTCTATAAAACCATAGCTGTTTCCCTTTACTGACTTCCTCTGCCTGCCTGGGGATTGGAGCAGGAGCCTCTGAAACAGGGAACAGCATCCTTCACAACAGGATATGGCGGGGACCACACACTGCTCTGAGTCAGGCTGCCAGTGCTGAGCCAGGGCTGCTGGCCTCTGAGCCTCACTTAGTCACTGCGGGACATCTTAACCCTGCCAGGAGCAAGAGGAGACATAGCTGAGGGCCCAGAGAGGGCATGGAGGAAGACCCTGGGAACAGGCCCTCTACAACCTCAGGGTCCCAGTTCCTGCACCTGGGGCCCACCTGGCACACAAATCTTGGGTGGGAAATAGAGGGTGTCTCAAGAATTCTGCTCATGTGAGAAGGCATGCTTGGGCCCCTGTGCGTGTGTGCATGTTTGTATGTGTGCATGTGTGCATGCGTGCATGTGTGTATGTGTGCATGCGTGCAAGTGTGTGTGTGAGAGAGAGAAAGAGTGTGTGTGGTAAGAGCGAGTAGGTGCAGAAGAAACTAGAACCATCAACAGACATGAGGAAACAGCAGGAACTTCGTGCCTGGACCACAGTAGGGATTGGTAGGGTCCCTACTGTTAGCAGAAGTGCAAACCTTCGTCTTTAATATGTGTGGGAATCAGTGTGCATGTGAATATACGGGTTGGGGAGTAGAGTGAGGATGAAACTATTGATAATGACCCAAGAAAACTTTCAGCCCTGATGACAGATTGTAGCTAAGGAATCCACCAAATGAGAATAGAAAAACTAACAGTTTGGCTGGGTTATGCAAAAGGAATGGTATACTCAGGTTCGGGGACTGTTCATCACTTAGGTCTAATTTCTGTATAGCTCCATGATGATTGTGTTTGTTATTGAACCCTATGTGAGATTAACTTTACTTTAGATTTTGTTGCTGTTGTTACTTTGAGACAGGGTGTCCCTCTGTTACCCAGGCTGCAGTGGCACAATCACGACTCACTGCAGCTTCCACCTCCTGGGCTCAAGTGATCCTCCTGCCTCAGCCTTCCAAAGTACTGAGATTGCTGGCATGAGCCACTGAGCCTGGCCCATTGTAGATTTTTTTTATTGCTTTAAGCTCTGCTCATAGATCAGCCTTCAGTGAATGTCATTCCTAATATAGGGCTGTTGTGCTCATAACTCAAAACAGTCCTAAGAGAATGTGGGAGATCCTCAGAACCAGTTCCAGTTACTGTCCAGAAAACAGCCTTCTCAAGAAAGAAGTGGCTGCTCAGAGATGTGGTCAGCTGAGGGGAAGACAAGTGCCAGGGTGTCCTGGGTCCCAACCCCTAACCTGCAAGGGAATGGGCAGGACTGTTTCTCTTCCCTCTCTGCACCCCAGATGCTGGTGGGAAGGACTAAGAGAGAGACTCCTGGGAGAGACTCACAGAGGCTCTGAAGCATGAGCAAGGGTTACCCTGCAGCTGAAGACACACAAGGAGCCCTCTTGCAAGGCCACAGTGTCCAGTGAGTGAGACACACTTGGATTCTAATCCTAGGTCCTTTCCTGGAAGACTGTGTAGCCTTAGCCAAGTCACTTAACCTTTATTTGTATCATCTATTTTTAAAAAGATAATAATACCTGCCTACTGGATTGTGGGGATTAAATGAGAACAGTGAGCAAAACTCTTGGCCCAGGGCTGACAGAGTAAAGTCAACACTGGTGTTTGTCTGCCTCGTCAGGTTGCCCATTAATTTGGAGTTGGCCTTTAGGGCAGGGAGTCTTAACCTCTCATTCCCTTGAGTTCTGATGTTTGGGGTGGTCTCCTGGCAGCCAGTGGTCCCAACTCAGTGAGGTCTGAGACTTTCCTTCCTTTCAGCACAGCCTATGGGGAGCCCTCAGGCCCAAGCAGACGGAGACTCGCTGCTGTGTCTCCAAAGCAATTGTGGCTTGGAAAGAATCTTCGGCATGTGTCATGTCATCCCCCACAGGCTATGATCCATAGCGTGTTGGAGAAGTGCTTTGTTCCGGGGCCAAGGGGTCACTTTGTAGGAGGGTCACCCATAAGTCTACATGCTGGGCAGCTCCCCCAGTCATGTCCCTCGCTCCTCCGCTCCCTGTCCTCGGCGCCATCTGCTCTGGATCACAGACCCGGCCCAGGAGACTGGACAGCTGCCTTCCTGCTGGACGCCTGGGCTCCTGCCTGAGCTCAGTGACAGCGATGGGGCCAGACCAAGTACTTGGTCCATGGAGACATTTGTGCCGCTGGGGGACCAGGAGGGACAGGAGGGACAGGAGCTGGTATGGGAAAGGAGTTGGTGGTGGGAGTACTTGAGGAATCAGGTTCTCTCAGCTCCATCACTCAGCTGTGTTGGGACCCTGAGAAAGTCACATTCCTCCTCAGGCCATAGTTCCTTGATTGGTAAAATAAAGAGGTTGGATCAAATAATCAGTAATGTCCCTTCTAGCTTTATTACTTTTAGGCTACGAATTTCTGGCTTTTCTTTCCTTCCCTCCTTTCCTCCCTTCCTCTCTTCCTTCCTTCCTTTCTTTCTTTCTGAGACAGAGTCTTGCTCTGTTGCCAAAGCTGGAGTGCAGTGGTGCGATCTCGACTCACTGCAACTTCTGCCTCCCAGGTTCAAGAAATTCTCCTGCCTTAATCTCCTGATTGGCTGGGATTACGGCGCATGCCACCACACCCTGCTAATTTTTGTACTTTTAGTAGAGACAGGGATTCACCATGTTGCTCGGGCTGGTCCCAAACTCCTGACCTTGTGATCCTCTCACCTCAGCCTCCCAAAGTGCTGGGATTACAGGCATGAGCCACCACACCTGGCCAGTTCCTGGCTTTCTCACACTTCTGTAAATGGGAGCACAGTTCAGCATGCTTCAGTGGATGGGATGGGGTGCAGCCTGGAGGAGGGTCCTCTTGGCCACCATGGTGTGGCAGCAGAAGTGGAGTGTGACGTGTAGGCAGTGAACCCCTGAACCCCTGATCAATGCAAGGGTTTGACTTCCCTAGTTAGAAGGCTCCTCTATGTGTACCAGGTCATTTTCTTTATTTTTCTGTAATTGGTCTTAATTTTCATTTCAAGCCCTTATTTTACCTGAGGCAGAAAAACTAGTACAGTTACTTCCAAGTAAAATCAGTCCCTTAAGTCATTTTCTCAATCATTTAAGTATTCAGTTCTATTAAATTTAAGATTTTCATTCTTTCTCACTCCCTGGAGTTGATGCCAAGGGTGGGATCTGCAGCATCCATGGAAAAGGTAGGCTATGTCTCTGCTCAATCTGCCCTGAGTTCTTTTCTTGAGATGTAGCATGTTCCTGTCTGGTGCTTAAACACGTCCCCTTTCCAAACCGTTACAGGGACTTCCCTTGTTCAGTCCCTAGCAGACGCTCCCTGCAGCAGCATCCTCTCTGCTCCATGTCCCCATTCCTACTGGAAGCCCCTTTGCAGGGCTGGCAGCTTCCTTGAGGTCACTCTCTGTGCTCACTTCCACCTCCCAAAGAGCCATGGGAACCCGGGTGTTCAGGGTGAGAAGGAGGCGTAGGGGTAGGGTGGGGCTCAGGGGTTCTCTACCTAGACATGCCGCACTTTATTTCTACTCTGCAGCAGCCACACATGGTGGTGACCCTCTGAGGCCTACCACCACTCAGGGCTTCCCAGGGAAGTGAGACATGGTCCTCATCTTCCTGAACCCCATCCTTGTAGGAGTGTTCTGTCTTCTCCATCCCAGGACCCAAAAGGAGACAGGACTCAGGCCTCCCAAGATGCATCTAACTCCCTAAATGCTCTTCCTCTTCTCCAGCTTAGAGGATCTGGGTCTGGGGTGGGGCAGGGGACAGGGAGAACTATTTTAAAAAAAGATTTGGTCTGGGCACAGTAGCTCATGCCTGCAATCCCAGCACTTTGGGAGACTGAGGCAGGCGGATCACAAGGTCAGCAGTTCAAGACCATCCTGGCCAACATGATGAAACCTCATCTCTACAAAAAATACAAAAATTAGATGGGCGTGGTAGCGCACTCCCGCAATCCCAGCTACTCGGGAGGCTGAGGCAGGAAAATTGCATGAACCGGGATCTGGGAGGAGGAGGTTGCAGTGAGCCGAGTTTGCCCCACTGCACTCCAGCATAGTCTACAGAGCAAGAGTCCATCTCAAAAAGAAGGAAAGAAAGAAAGAGAAAAAGAGAGAGGGAGGGAGAGAGGGAGGGAAGGAAGGAAGGAAAGAAGGAAGGAAGGAAGGAAGGAAGGAAGGAAAGAAGGAAGGAAGGAAGGAAGGAAGGAAGGGAGATTTTACATATCACATCTTTTCAAAATAAATTCAACTTTTATTTTAGATTTAGGCTCCATGTGTAGGTTTGTTACATGGGTTTGTTGTGTGATGCTGAAGTTAGGGGTACAAATGATCCGTCACTCAGGTACTGAGCATAGTACCCATTAGGCAGTTTTTCCACCACTCCTGTGTCACACCCGAATTGAGGCCTTGAGCTTCAAAAGTCAAGTATTTGGTGTCTTTCTTATGTGGTTCCTTTGAGAATACTACCGTTTTTTGCCTGACAGGAAAAAAAAAAATCACACATCTGTTAACACTTCCAATATCAAAGACCCTGGAAAGTGCTGGTCAAGGGGTCAGAACTAGTCCTAGGTTCTGAAATGTCTTTGACAATAATATGGAATTGTTACTGTCCAAAAACAACAACAACAAAAAAAATCTCACAAAATCAAATAATCCAAAGCCTCTGTAGTAATAAGTACAAAGCACAAATCCCTCACCTGGACTTTAAGGTCTTATTCTTCATGACCCATCCCAACTTTCTTCTCTCCCCCGCCGCCCAGTTGTAACTTCACAGGCCTTTGAACAAATTTCCTTCATCTCTCTGAGCCTCAGTTTCTTCATCTTAAAAACAGGGATAACCATTCCTTCCTCATTGTGCAATGGTGAGAATTCTAAGAATTCTGGGAGAAAAAAAAAAATTCTTACCATGGGCAAATCTAGTTGAGCAGAAGTTTGACTAGAAGTATGTTCCAGCACCAGAATCCGGCTCGTCACAGGATTAATAGACCTGAGTTTCCTCCCAACCCAACCTCCAGCCAACTCAAACAAAGCCTCGGGCACAGGCTTTACTCTACCGAAATGCCCCTTCCTCAACCCTCACCCTGATCAATTTTACCTATCCTCCACCACCATGGCTCCCCCTTCACCTCCACAAAGCTTCCTCTGGCCCAGAATATTCCTCACCCTCTCATGGGATGACTACTTACCAACACATCCCTCTTCCACCCAGGATGTTTTAAGCTCACTGAGGGCATGAACTTTGTCCTATTTTTATACACTGTGCCACGAGCCACGGAAACCAGCTTGACCTGCCAGGGGACCACACCCCCGCTGGCTCACCAGCCACTACTCAGTGTTGCAGGCAGCTGCCCGGGGCAACCCTCTCACTGGGTCCCAGCCTGCTCTTGCCCTGACCCTGTTTCCACCATTCTTTGGGCCTATGATTTTCACCACAGGTTCTACCTTGGGATCCTTTGAGTGAAGGTAATCTGTGCTCTCCGGCTTGGCTCAAATCTTTGGCTACTACCTGTCCCCACTTCTCGCCTCAATCTCAAAGACCCTAATTCTTTCCCTGGTGTCATATAGCCCTACTGTCTAGGCCTTTGTAACCAACACCACAATGGGCATTCATAGATGGGTGTGAGTGTATGTGTGTGTATTCATAAATTCCAGAAATGGCAGGAATATCCCCAAGTAACTGTGGCAGAGAAATGGAACCAATTGGAGCCCACATCTTCTTCTTCCTCTTTTTTTTTTTTTTTTTTTTTT
>NW_016107495.1:4087536-4095144 GCF_001604975.1 Cebus imitator
GTCTGTCTTTGTAGCCCAGGCTGGAATGCAGTGGTACGATCTTGGCTCACTGCAGCTTCAACTTCCTGGGTTAAAGAGATCCTCTGGCCTCAGCCATCAAGTAGCTAGGACTATAGTTACATGCCACCATACCCAGCTTTTTTTTTTTTTGGTAGAAACAGGGTTTCACTATGTTGCCCCAGCTGGTCATGAACTCCTGAGCTCAAGCAATCTACCCACCCTGGCCTCCCAAAGAACTAGGATTACAGGCATGAGCCACCGCGCCTGGTGAGTCCGGATCTTCTGATTGTGACCACCATTTCCTGCTTGCCAAATGGAGGCTTCCCATTTGCTAGAAAGAGACAAGAGATGTACATCTGGCCCAAGCAGACCTAAGATGAGATGCTGGCTGAGTCATGGTGAGGAGCTGCCTCAATTTGGGGAAGGGAGAGGCCAGTGGAATCTCTGTACTTATCAGGCTTTGACTGGTCCACAGGTCTAAAGATTTATGAATAGCTCTGGAAAAACTTCTCATGGTGGGTTGGCCACTAGACATTTGAGCCAATGGTTGGGTGGGGGCCTCTGAGATCCCCACAGCCTTGACCAGTCCAGGCTTGAAGAGGACCTCTCTGGGGCTCCTGCAGGGATGGGATGATAAGGGAGAAGTGTGTTGTCACCATCTTGTAATAAAAGTGGATTTGATAAAAACAGAGGGTTCCCCCAAAGCAGGACAGGCCGTGAAGCTGAGCTGCTGCAGAGCCTGTCTCCATCCACCTTGGTGGGGAGGCATCTCTTTTTTCTTTCAATTCATTCTTATTGGGTCCTTTCCCTGAGAGCCAGGCGCTATGCTAGGCACTGGGAGTGCAGTGATGAATGAGACAGACACAGTCCCCTGCCCTCCCAGAGCCTGAAAGAAGGAATGACAATGAGCTGTGGTGGCTGCTGTGACCCAGGGGAGTCCAGGAGCATTTGGGAGAGGGGTTGTTAGGGGTAATGCTGGGGTTATTTAGGGAGGATTTCCTTGCAAAGGAGACAGTTAAAGAGACACTGGTGTCTTAGGCCAAGTTAACAACAGGTTTGAATGACCAGAGGCTGGGACCAGAGAGAGGACATTACTTGCTGGGAACTGAGAAGTTTCTGATAGTTGGAGCACAGAGGGCAACAGGGTGAAGAAAAATGAGGCTGGGAGATATGAGAGTACCAGCAATAGGGGGGAGAGTACAGCTGGTTTGACGTAGTCAGCTGGTCGCTACTCACTTCTTCACTCCTTTCCTGTCTCATCCTGAGAGGAGGGTTGGATTTTTTTCATGACTTCCATAGTATCTGATATGGTTTGGCTGTGTCCCCACCCAAATCTCATCTTGAATTGTAGCTTCCATAATTCCCACATGTGGGAGGGACCCGGTGGGAGATAATTGAATCATGGGGCCAGTTTTCCCCATACTGTTCTTGTGTTAGTAAATCTCAGGACGGCTGATGGTTTTAGAAGGGGAAACACCTTTTTGTTAGTACTCATTCTCTCTTCCCTGCCACCATGTAAGATGTGTCTTTTGCCTTCCACCATGATTGTGAGGCCTCCCCAGCCACGTGGAACTATGAGTCCATTAAACTGCCTTTTCTTTATAAATTATCCAGTCTTGGGTATGTCTTTGTCAGCAATATGAAAACAGACTAATACAGTATCTAGCAAGGGGCTTTGCATAAAGTAAGCACTCAATTAATTTCGTGGAGTAGCTGACCAAGGATAGGAGTTAATAAAGGGTTAGGGACCTGGTTCTACATAGAGACCCTTTTAAAAATAAAGCATGTACTTCCAACCACGTGGTCTGTAAGTTTATGGCCCGGCAGTTGCTATTTTATAACTAAAACAAAATACTCATTAAAACCTAATAGGAATGTGTAAAATCAGCACTGGCAAACCTCAATTGGCAGGCAGGAAAACCTGGCTGCTCGAAGCCTGCCTGGGTCCACGGTCCAAACATGTTTTGGGTGGAGATCCAGAGCTGAAAATTCATTTGCTTCTGGGAGCAAGAAACTGAATCATACCCAAGTAATAGGTTTGAGCTCCCAAGGGCAAAATGACATTGCATGCCTCAGATGGCTGTGGGTTGCCAGCTTAAATTATTGCACAAACACATTCATACAATGAGAGTAGAGAGAGGCAGCCAGTCCCAGCTGTAGTAATTTGGGGAAAGGTAGAGGATGTGAGCCTTGAGCTTGTCTGGGCCACAGCCACATCAGGGAAAACCAGGGCTTCCCAGAACCCACCCTGTCTGCTCTTCAGATGCCCGATGGCCTCCTGACTCTCCTTCCTTCCCGCCACGCTCTCGCCCACCTCCCCCTGCCTGGGCCCACCACTTAGTTGGCTGCACCTTCTCAGCACACTTCCTGTCACCTCCTTACACACACATGGGCCATCTCTAAGCCAAACACCCTCTCCTGTACTAAACAGTTTTGTCAATTCATTTCTCAGCAATTTTTTTTTTTTTTTTTTTAAATGGAGACTCATTCTCTCAGGTTGGAGTGCAGTGGTGAGATCTCGGCTTGCTGCAACCTCCACCTTCTGGGATCAAGTGATTCTCCTGTCTCAGCCTCCCGAGTAGCTGGGATTACAGTTGTGTGCCACCACACCCAGCTAATTATTTTTTTAAATTTTTTCGTAGAGATAGGGTTTTGCCACATTGGCCAGGCCCGTCTCCTGACCTCAGGTGATCCGCTTGTCTCAACCTTCCAAAGAGCTGGGATTACAGGCTTGAGCCACCACACCCAGCTTCTCTGCAATTTAGAAATGCTAACTGAAAATCTTGTTTTCAGATTAAATACCATTCTCAGATATTTTCTCCTTTTACCTCACATCTCCTTCCCAGATCCTTCTCCTGACCCATCCCATCTATCCTCCCATTGTTTTATTTGGGAGTTGAATGAGTTTTCTAGAAACATGCCATAGAAAGAAATTCCTCAGAGACAATGCAATAAATTATCCAAGTTATGCATGAGTGATGGAGCCTTTTGGTTGGAGACACCAAGAATGCTGATCATGGAAAAACAAAATTCAAGAGGCCAAATTTTACAGGGAGCAATTAGTATTAAATAAGAACATGTCACAGGCACTGGGGCATTGAAAACTGCCTGCTCCAGCCTCCTTTTTGTAAGTTGGGTTTACTAAATGGAACATAATGATATGTAACTGAAACTGAAAGACCATTCCTTTGCTAAGGAGATCCAGCCAACAAACACAGTGGAAAAATAGGAGTGATAATTTTCACTCTGGGAACTTTTTTTTGAGACAGAGTCTCGCTCTGTTGCCAGGCACCAGGCTAGAGTGCAGTGGCGTGATCTCGGCTCACTACAACCTCCTCCTCCCGGGTTCAAGCAATTCTCCTGCCTCAGCTTCCCAAGTAGCTGGGACTACAGGCGTATGCCACCACACTCAGCTAATTTTTGTATTTTTGTATTTTTTGTAGGGGTTTCACCATGTTGGCCAGGATGGTCTCGATGTCTTGACCTCATGACTCGCCCACCTCAGCCTCCCAAAGTGCTGGGATTACAGGCGTGAGCCACTGCACCTGGCCACCTTTTTTTTTTTTTTCTTTTTTGACAGAGTCTTGCTGTGTCGCCCAGTCTGGAATGCAGTGGCGTGATCTCAGCTCGCTTCAACCTCTGTATCCCAGGTTCAAGTGATTCTCCTGCCTCAGCCTCCCAAATAGCTGGGATTACAGGCACCCACCACCATGCCTGGCTGATTTTTGTATTTTTAGTAGAGATGGGGTTTCACCATGTTGGCCAGGCTGGTCTTGAACTCCTGACCTCAGGTGATCCACTCACCTCAGCCTCCCAAAGTGCTAGGATTACAGCCATGAGCCACCATGCCTGGCCTTTTTAAAACATTTTTATTTTTAGATCTTCCCTGAGTGTAAGCAGATAGACCACAGAGCCTCGGAATGTCCTTCCAGTCCAGAGATTCAGTGGAGAAAGTTCTCTGATGCTCCTGAGCTGGGTGCAGATTAAAATGTCACTTTTAAAGAAGGAAAGCTGGTCATTATTAAGTTTACGTATTTGCACTTGTGAACATTCTGTTCTGTGTTAATAGAGGAATTTTTAAAATAAAAATGTACATTCTCATTGAAATGATTGGTTGGTGCTGTTCCTTCACTGCAAGCCTAAAGAGAAAACTATTTGGGGTGACAAAATGGGAAAAATTAGTCATTAGTGATTCACAGAGACTATAAATATGTGGCTATATTGTTCTCTTCTTTATGACCCAGATGGGATGAGTGGTTTGGGAAGAGGCAGGAAGATACAAACAGCACCAGAGGGGAGCTGGAGACCCCACTCCAGGTTTGGCAGTGTGAGCCCGCCCCAAAACCTCCAGTCACAGCCTCTCTCTGCCTCAGCACTGGGGCTGCACAGCTCAGCTTCTGGAGGGCCATCCAGAATTTCTGCGAGGCCAGGAAAAAGAACAGGCTAGTGGTCCCCTTTGTGTCCTGCATGAAGCTGCCCATTCCGCCACAAGGAACAACACAGGTTGATGCACAATATCTTGGGAGCAGCACAGGGACAGACATATTGCTGGCTTTGCCATTTCCCAAGCTGGAGAGAAAAGTTAAAGCTGGGACAAGGGGAACTGTCAGCTGACAGTGCCCTGCTACCTGAACCTGAGAATTCCAGTAACTCATACCCTAAATCCTTCTTACATACACACCACACACACACACACACACACACACACACACACACACACACACACACTAATTAATCATTCCTTCATGTATGCACTCATCTACCAGAGCACCGAGTTGCTATTGCATGTCGGGTACTGTGTGGAACACCAGGGAGGCAATGGTGAGAGGGATTAGCCTGGGACTTCCTCACAGAGCCTCCAGCCTAATGGGGAAGACAGTCCTGGTTCTGGGATTATTACAATGGAGATTGATCATTGCCAGGACCAGGAGTTCTGGCAACATGGGAACACTTAGCAGGCTCAGCCTATTCTTTCTTGGGCCAGGAAAGAATTTCTGGAGCAAGGAATGTTTAAGCTGAACCCCCATGGAATCCTCCTGACTGCTCAATATGATGGCGATTGTCTGGTGACTACTTCTGCCTCCTGATGACCTGCCTTGCTGATCATATTTCCTTTTCCCCTGTGTCTCCATTGTTTTCTATTAGGTGTTTCCCAGGGTCCTGACTCTGGCCCTCTTCTCACCCTGTACTCACATCTAAGAAATTGTCAGCTATCCCTGTGATTTTTAACTCTTCTTTAGTATATGTGATTCCATCATATGTAGAGAAAGCAGCAGGGTCTCACTCTGTCGTCCAGGCTGGAATGCAGTGGTATGGTCTTGGCTCATTGCAACCTTTGTCTCCCAGGCTCAAACGATCCTCCTGCCTCAGCCTCCCAAGTAGCTGGGGCTGCAGGTGCATACCATCATGCTTGGCTAATTTTTTTTTTTTGGTAGATATGGGGTCTTCCTACATTGCCCAGGTTGGTGTCAAACTCCTAAGCTCAAGCAATCTTTCCATCTTGGCTTCCCAACGTACTGGGATTGCAGGTGTGAGCCACTGCACTGGTTTTACAATCTGTATTTCTGCTTCCGGTCATTCCTACATTCCAGAGCCATCTATCAACAGCTTCCACAAACCCTTCAAGCTCAACATGTTAAATCTTAAACTCTTCGTCTTTTTCTTCTGCTCTGATCCTTAGCTTAGCTGATGTACCACCATCCACCCAGTCTCCCAAGCCAGAAACCTGGATTCCTTCCTGCCCCTCAATTTCCACATTTGACCAACCCCCAGGCTTTGTTGATTCTACACATGGAATTCTTCTCCACCTCTCTTGTCCTCTGCCACCACCCAAGTTGAGGACTTCCTCTGCAGAGCAGAATAACAGAAACAGCCTCCTACACATGTGTTTCTGCATCTGGCTTCACCCACCAATGCTTCCCGTGCACTGTGGCCAAAGCTTACCACATGACTGCCTTTCTTCATTGGGTCTCAGGATAAAGCCGAAGCATCTTCATGTGCATGATTCTCTGTAACGTGGACCCTGCCCTGCAACTGCTTTTCTAACCCTGTCTTCCAACATTCTTCTCTTAGTCTTAATTCTCTAGGGGTATGAAACTGCTGTTGGTAAACACATGTTGAGGACCCCAAAATAAACTCCCCCATTCCCTCCATCGTATCCCTCTCTCTCCTTCATTGTACTTATCATAATCTAGAATTATCCTAGTTCATTATCTATTCATTTATTTGTCTGTCTCCACTTCCAAAATGTAGGCTCTACAAAAATAGGTATTTTAAAACATTGTGGTAAAATATACAAGACATGAAATTTACCATTTTAATCATTTTTAAATTTACAATGCAGTGGCATTAAGTATATTCACATTGCTGTGCAATCATCACCACTATCTATTTCTAGAATGTTTTCATCATCCCAATAGAAACTGTGTCCCCATTAAATAACTCCCCAGTCTCTTCTCCCCTCAGCCCCTGGTAACTCCTCTTTTACTTTCTGTCTTTATGAATTTGCCTATTCTTGGTAATTCATACAAATAAAATCATACAATATTGTTCTTTTGTGACTGGCTTATTTCATTTAGCATAATGTTTTCAAGGTTCATCCATGTTGTAGCATGTATCAGAATTTTATTCTTTTTTATATTAACTAATATTTTATAACATGTATATGGTACATTTTGTTTATCCACTCAATGATCATTGGTGTACAATTATCTGAAAATAGGAGTCTTGTTGTCAGTAATTCCCCATGATCTGGAACAATGCTAGTGCATAGTAGGCTTAGTAGGTGTTCAGTTAAATATTCCTTTTGTGCATCCTTGCAGTGCTATCATTGTGTTCCATGTGTAATTTAGGAAAACATTGGCATTACAGTTACATACTGTATTGTAATTTATTTGATCTTACATCTGTCTCGTCTGCTTGGCTAGAATCTTTTGAGGGCAGGAGTGCTGCCCTGGGCATCTCTGTGTCCTGCAAGTCTAGGACAGTGCCTGGAGCAAAGTAGATATTTAGTATTTGGTGAGTGAGTAAATGAATGAATGAATCTCTTACATCTTCCATAGTCTTTGTGATACACCCAACCACACAGATAGGACTCTGGCTGCCCTTTTCCTCAGTGGTTTTAATCACTGTAGAATTTGTTAACACAAAAACAAGAGGGAAGAAGTTCATAGGCCCAGATGGGAAGGGTATCCAGAGAGGCAGAGTGACTGTCCACGTGGCATGCCTGGAGCCATCCCCATTCATACCTACTGTCCTGGCATAATTGTTAATAGCGTCCCCTTCGCTTTTAAAAGTGTCATAGTTCCGATAAATTATATGGCCACTCTACAAAGAAAACTAACTTTTATTGACCCACCAGCTGGGAAATGATGCTGTACCCTCAACCCAGGGGTAGGAAGCAGGGTCCCATCCTCAGCCCTTAATAATTCAGTGTGTTCCTCCAGGTTTCCAACTGCCAGGAGCTGCCTCTATTCACCTGAGATGTGTTCAAGAAACCACAGAAAGCTGTTCTATCCATGTGCACACCAAGCTATAATGGCAAGGAATTGACGTCTCCTGGGAGCAGCCTTCACCCAATGATGAAAGGGATATGTATACAAATAGCCT
>NW_016107495.1:4096799-4098270 GCF_001604975.1 Cebus imitator
TTAATTGGTATATCTATATTATTTGATGGTATAGCCATAAAGTATTCTAAAAGCATACACAACTGCCCCAACCCTATGTAATTAGTGCATTAATGTTTATCCCCATGAATAATACATAGTACTACACATGCTTAACTATACATAGCACATACAATCAAAACGTGCATAATACACCAGAGAACGTGCTTACAAGCAAGAACTGTTATCTCACATTGGACTATAACGCATCTAATCCAGAAATCCACTTACAAGCGTCCAAAGCATGAATATCGTACAGTCCGCAGAATCCTTAATAGTACATTTGCACATTAGGTCATTGGTCGGACATAGCGCATCCTATTTCTTCAGTCCTTCTAACCATGGATATCCCCTCGTATTCTTGGTCTCTTAATCTACCATCCTCCGTGAAACCACCAACCCGCCCACTTCTGCGGCTCTTCTCGCTCCGGGCCCATATAGACAGGGCTTGGTTATACTGAAACTATACCTGGCATTTGGTTCCTACCTCAGGGCCATCTCACCAAGATCGTGTCCACGTTCCTCTTAAATAAGACATCACGATGGTGTGGCGCTATCACCCTCTTAACCGCGTCACTGGATGCATAGGGTGCCTGGGTGGGGAAAGGGGGGGGGGGGGAGTCCTCAGCATTCCCGTAGGTTCCGGTAGGAGTCCCGCCCCCCGTCCTGTGGGACCTGTCTGTGTGTTGCCATGCCTTATGCTATCATCGCACCTAAATTGAATGTCTTGGCCCCCAACCCGCCCACTAGGTGTTATTCAGTCAATGGTCTCAGGACATAATTAGTAATTACCAACACTATACCCAAAATTTAACTCTCCAACCCTCCAACCCAACTTACATTTTCTGAGGCAAGTGTCATAAAGAGACATTTTACCATTAACAGTTAAATATTTATAAAACCAGTAAACCAAATAATATGGTTTGAATGACACGTGATATACTTGACCCTATCACTGCCATGCCCTATCTACCCTGCCCTCAGTCACCAACCACCAGCGCCACGTTCTACCTACCCTGCCCCCGGATTTGCAACTCAATAAAAGTGAGAGCATCCTGGCATTTGGGGCCACTGCTGGTCTCCGCGATTTGGGTAGCAGTGGACCCCTGGGTCCAAACTCTCTTTTCTCTATCTGTGTCTTGTGTCTTTAATTTCTACAATTTCTCCTCTCCGCACCAGCCAGGAGGGGCTCACAGAACCCTGCAGGGCTGGACCCTACACTTCCCCATGTCCCTGCACTTGCCAAATCAACTACTTGCTCTTGAATCCTTGCTTCAGAGTTTGCTTCTGGGGGAGTCTAAATTGGGAGACTTAGCTTCCTTAGTATTACCTTCTTTCATACCCCTTCCGGTGCACCCCACTCTCAGCCAACGCTGTAACCGTGTCCCCACAAGCCTCAGCCCCTCACCTGCCTCCCTCGTTCTCCTGCCAGGACACTTTTTTTTTTTTTTTT
>NW_016107495.1:4098307-4137985 GCF_001604975.1 Cebus imitator
GTGCAGTGGTGTGATCTCGGCTCACTGTAGCTTCCATTTCCCGGGTTGAAGCAGTTCTCCTGCCTCAGCCTCCCAAGGAGCTGGGACTACAGACACATACTACCATGCCCTGCTAATTTTTGTATTTTTAGTAAAGATGGGGTTTCACCATGTTGGCCAGGCTGGTCTTAAGCTCTTGACCTCAAGTGATCCACCGACTTTGGCCTCCTAGAGTGCTGGGATTACAGGCGTGAGTCACCGCGCCCAGCCAGAACCTGTTTTTTTCCTTACCAGCTGGGTCATCAGTAGGTAAGAGTGGCTCTGGGTGTGGGAGGCTGATATTTCCTATTGGCCCTGCCCAGCTCTGGTCTGGGCACCCTCACCACGGATCCTAATGTCTTTGCAGGATCTCTAATGCAACACTGCTGAAGAATCAAATACCAATGTCAGTTCAACAGCACCCTGATGATTCACTCCTGGATCCAGCCTCACATGTTCACCTCATCATCCATTCCACAGGGATGGATGGCCACAGGGAGGTCAGGGCCGAAGGAGGAAAGGAAGCTGCCATCTCTGGGGTACCTAATTGACATGTAGTACGCTCTTTGTGGGTGTGGCCTTACAACAATTGTGGAAAGTAAATAGGATTTTCATCAGTTTTTTAGAACTAAATATTTCATCTGTGATAGAGGAAAGGAATGTTCATTACAGAAATATGAAGCTGTGGCGGGAGCAAAAGTTTACCCATAATTCTACATGCTAATACAGCAGTTGTCGTTTTCCTCCTCCTGGCCCCTTTATCTATGTGACCCCAATTGAAATCACATTGGCTACCTTTTCCACTCAATATTAGACGAGAAACATCTCCCCCATATTACTTTAATACTCTGCAAAGCTTAGGAGAAAAATGCTTGTCTCTTCCTTGTACATTTTAATGGTGGAAAGAGAATGTGTGTTCCACTCGCAGGGACAGGCACTCTGGGAGAGATTCTTCCAGCTTTCCTGATTGATTCCCTCCACTGTGAAAATAGAGAAAAGGACCGAGGCAGACACCTGGTCTCTTTCTGGTCCCTTTTTCTGGGTGGAAAAAAAAATCAAGAACTAACAATAAAATGTTATTATTTTAGATAGAAAAAGGAAAATACCAAATATTCAGCTGAAGGAGTTAAAGACTGCTGTTGCTTCTGGAGACAGGTGAACAGCGCAACTGTTGTTTTTCTCACAACTGTTGTTGACTATTTGTTTTTTTAATCCATGTGTAACCTCGATTAACATGAAACAACAACGTCAAGAGGAATACAAGACATGATTTATTGATCTAACGGTAAACATAGTTTGTGTTATAAACTTCGTAAATGTCGTTTTTAATGGCTGCTTATTACCTGATCATGTGGCTATACTACAATTTATTTTTCTATTTTCCTACTATTGAACATGCTGGTTTTTTTCCAAATTGTATTATTTAGATAGTATTATGATGAACAACCCTATGCATAAAGCTTTTTCTGTATTTGAGATATTCTGCATAAGAAAATAAGAGGGCTCACTGTATATGAGAATGCTTACTTTACCATACTCTAATCAGTTTTGATTAAAGTCTTTTAAAAAAAAATCTCAATTAAGTAATGTATGAAAAATTATTTTCCTTTTCAGTAGTTGAGAAAATGAAAGTTCAGAGATCTCCAACTTTTCTGTGTGTGCAACGTTAATAAGTGGCAGGACTAGCTGTTAAGCCTGGTCTGTCTGATTGCCAAGTCTTTATCCATTCCACATCCGGCCTCTCAGTAGAAAGGCCAGGTAGATAAAATGAGCTGTCAGGAGACCTGCATCCCAATCCAGCCTTTTCCATTGTCTAGCTAATACTCTTCTAGTCCCAATTTCCTTGCCTATAAAACAAGAGTTACCACCTGCCACCACCCTACAAGGAGCTGTAAGTACCAAATGAGATCACGAATATGAGGACTCTTAGAAAATTCCAGAAAGTTTCATTTAATTATAGGCTTCAAAAAGGCATGGGCCAGCCAGGTGTGATGGCTCATGCCTATAATCCCAGCACTTTGAGGGGCCAAGTCATGAGGATCACTTGATGCCATAAGTTTGAGACCAGCCTGGACAGCAAAGCAGGACCCCATCTCTATGAAAAAATTAAATTTAAAAAAAAATTATCTTGGCATGGTGGTGAGCACTTGTAGTTACAGCTACTCAGAAGGCTGAAATGAGAGGATCATCTGAGCACAGGAAGTCAAGGCTACAATGAGCTGTGATCACACCACTGCACTCTGGCCTGGGTGACAGAGCAAGACCCTGTCTAAATAAATAAATAAATAGATAAATGTATTTTTAAAGGCATGGGCCTCACATTCTCTTTCCTAGAGAGACAGAGATCTCACATTTATTTAGCATTTACCTATGGCAGTTAATTTGAGTTTAGTGTTATATATGAATTATATCATTCAACCCTCCTAACAGCCCAGTGAGTTAGATATTATGGTTTCTACTTTAGAAATGAAACATTAAGGCTATGCTCCATAACCAGTAAATGGTGGTGATTAGTTTGAATATAGGAGATCTGATTCTAGAGCTTGAGCTCCTATTGTTTTAAAATGTAGTTATTATTATTATTACAAATGGTTCCCAATTTACAGTGGTTTGACTTAGCTTTTTTACTTTACAATGGTGCAAAAGTGATTCACTTTCAGCAGAAACTGTACTTCAAGTACCCATCCAACCATTCTGGTTTTCCCTTTCAATACAGTAATCAATAAATTACCTGAGACATTCACCACTTTATTACAAAATACATTCAATATTAGATATTTTGCCCAACTGTAGGCTGATGTAAGTGTTCTGCATGAGGTTCAGTGGGTTGGAAGCATTAAATGCATTTTTCTATTTATGATATTTTCAACTCACAATGCATTTATGGAGACATAACCACATCATAAGTTGAGAAGCATCTGGATTATTATTATTATTATTATTATTAGGCCAACAGATCAGAATATGACTGCTGTTGAAAAGATACATTGTTACTCACAGTTCACAAGAGGAAGGAGCATGCCATGCCATTCAGAGCCACAGGACGAAGCAGCAGCACTGGTCAGAAGGCAGAGGAGTGAGGGAAAAGCATGAACAAGAGCTTTATTGCAGTTTTGCATGAAGGAATGGATGAGACAGGGTAAACAAGCTAGGCAGGTTTAGAATTGACTAGTTGAAATAGTTTCCATAAGGTTCCAGGGTGGAGGGACTGCCCCCAGTTGCCTGGTTCCTAGGACTGGGGTGATTATGGCAGCGAGATAGTAGCTCAGAATGAGAGCTCCATAGAGGAGGCATTGGCAGGTATGGGCTCTGGATTGGTTAGTTGGCATATAAAAGGTATGCTTGCAGAAGAGTTCTGCGCTATCTCTAGGAATTAGCTAGCTCTGGAGGAACAGTCTCTGTAGGATCAGCAAGGCTCCACATGCCAGAGCATCAAGAATACAGAAAATAAGGAACATAGTTAATACACTTATGCACTAACCAGAAGTGCCTGTGCTGTAGCTGGGATGGTTATCACCATCATCATCAAGAACCACCATAACAATACAAATTTCCTGGTCTTATCCAAATGTAAGGTCCATGGGACCGAGACAATGTAGCACCCAGTACGATGCCTGGCACACGGTAGCCCTCAGGACAGATTTGTTGAATGAATGAATGAATGAGTGAGTGAGTGAAAGGTCCCATGCTCCTGCTAAGCCTAGGACTTTATGCACCGTGAAGGACGTATGGGTGTAGGTGCCTTATAAAGAGATTATTTTCTTCATCAGGCAAGCAAGAAAGTAATGAGGAGAATACCATGGAAGTAGCCAAGATCTAGAACTATGTGCTGAAGAAGAGCTCTTCCTAAAGGAACTTGGATAGTGTTCTGATTTCATCTAGTGAAGAACTCACAAATACCCAAGAATTCTTGACTTTGTCTTTGGAAAGTCTAGCTGACCCCTCTCTGGACAAGAAGTCTGCTCTCAGTCTTCTTTCTCCAGTGGCCAGATGTCTTCCTTATTAAACCATATGGTGAACATACTCAGAAGATTCTGGCTTTTCTTTAATCCTCACATAACTGCCCTCATCACCAAGTTCATCACAAGCATCTTTATTCATTTACATTTATTCATACACTGAAGAGAGCTTATTGTGCACATTAATTTGGAGTCATCTCATTCATAGATTACAACTGTCCTCAAGGACAACACAACTACTTAACACATTTCAACCACTTTATCGGAATTGGGGACTCTAGGAGTTGACAGGTGGGAGGCTAAATACAGCTTTTGGGTAGGCATTTCAAGCCCTAAGAGAATTCCATGCTGCTGTATCATGCAAGCAACACTATGACAGATTGGAGGAGTTTCTCAGTGCTATGGGGAAAACTAGGAGGAGGGCTCCCTACCCTCAAGGAGTTTACAAAGAATAAAAAACAATTGAAACAACAACAAAAAAAAAACCCCAGATACACAGAATTTAATATTGCAAACCTGAAGTGACAAATACATTTTAAGAGAATCATTGACAAGGAAAACATGAGAACAGCAAAATAATACAGCACACATTCGATCTGAACCACTCTCCCCTCTTCAGAAGTTCCCAGCCTCCCTCCACTCCCTCAAGCAGCCTGGCCTCCCATCCCATCTCTGTAGTGCCAGTGGGATGTCCGATCCTACCTCCTGTCTCCTCTCCCTGTGCAGCCCATTAAATAGGCACTAACCAACTCTACAAACTGTTTCTTCAAAGAAAACAAAAACCAATGACTATAGAAAATTAGAAGGGCTGGGAACTGAGAAAGAAAGATGAGGCTTCAACCAGGAAGGGGCTTCAACCAGGAAGAAAGATGAGGCTTCAACCAAGAGAGCTCACCCTTTCTGCAGAGACTGTCATGTCCACTTCCTTTCCCAGCCCTATTCCAAAAACATTTCTCCACATTTGTTCAGGGACGGCTGTTGCCATGGCTACCAGTGACAGATGCTTTCTGAATCTGGTGTGTGAAGAGCTCTTCAATTTGGGATCTGACCTGGAACAGGTGGCTATTTTTAGCCACACACTGCTTAATGTATGCTTTAGAAAAGTCAGTTCTTTGCTTTGTATTTAAACATTGCCTTACTCCACACTCCCCCATTTCCTTGCCCAAATGGCTTAAAGTATTCATGAGAATTTTTATTCACCATTACTGTAATGTGAAAGACACAACAAAGACCCCAAGATGTAGCCGTAAATGCTATATTTCAGGTGTAGAACACTCAGGGGGAGTTAATACAAGCCCTGGGTAGCAGGTGCCAGCTTTATGAGATAAAGGATTGTCTTCTCCAGAACAACTCTTCGAGTGTGGTTCCCATTTGATGTTCAGGGGTGCTGCCACCACCTCGCTCTGGGGTTTTTGTGCTGGTCCTGTCATTTTGTTATATTCTCCATTGTGCCTGAATTTATGCTATTATTTACAAAGTGATACTTAGGATTCTGCATTTATCCCATGTATGTGTGAAGGCAGTAGAGTGTAATGATAAGAGTTTTAGATGTCACCAACCTCCAAGATAGCTTGACATCAAAGTCTTTGTATGATGTGGCCCCAAGTTATCTTCCTAAACCTACTTACTTTTCAAACCTCTCAGCCCCGAAGCCTGAAATCCCTAAGATATTCTCCAAACATGCAGTGTATTTCCACTAGAAATTTTTCACATTTTCTGATGCCCATCTCACACTTCTCATGCCCAGTAATTCATCTTTGGGCCATCTCTCCCTACCCCCTAGTTAAAAGCATTCAAGCATTCCCTCCTTCCTCTTGGATCTCATTATATTTCATGTATAAATGTATTAGAGCTTGAAGCACTGAACTCAGCTCTTGGTGCTGTGCTATTGGGACATCTTTTAACTTTCTAATGACTCCTGGAAGCTTCATAAAACCAGAGAGGTAAGTTTTTCTCCATATTGCTTCTCTAGCACCTGATTCAGTGCCTTGCAAAGAGTAGAAACTCAGGAAGTATTTGTGGAACTAAATTGCTATGTAAAAGTCTTCAGGCTAGGATTCTAGTACCACTTGTGTCAGTGATCTTGAACTTTAAGTTTTCCAGATCTCAGTTTCCTTATTTGCAAAAAGAAACTATGATACATATTTTGCTTTCCTCATCATTTTATCATAAGAAGCAGACCAGCTTTGCCTTATAAATGGCACCTCCTTGGATGAAAGCACGTTTTCCCCAAGAAATGAGAAAAAGAGTAAGAAAATACTATAGGACTATTCAAACTAGATACTAGAGTTATAGGAAATACTAGAGAAATTCAAGCAGGCTATCCAAAAAGAGAAATAAAGGAAAAGTAGGGTTAAGGTGGAAAATGAAGAGGAGGGAAGAAGGAGCTGGAGGGGATAGATACGAGAGCATACTACAGTCACAAACCACACGTACGTGGTCCAGTGGGAAGCAGAGGGCTGTGGAGCAGGAAATAGCCACTAATAGGAATGATAATGTGAGGGTCTTAAAAAGGCACAGCTCAGAGCCACTTTCTCATGTCCTGGCCAAGGCTTCATTGGAAAAGGAGTCTTCAAGTCCATAAGAAGGGTAATCAGATGGAAAAGGGACCCAGTCAAAGCAGAAGAACTGCTCAGAGATGGAACCCAGAAATTTAGTGCCACAGGGGATTTTTGATTCATATATACACTGAGACATTCTTCAAGAAACTCTGAGCCAGAGAAATTAAGACAAATAAAAACTAAAAAGCATATTTGTTAACTATTTCTGGAATAAAAAACCTCAGAAATAGGTCAGTGGCAATAGAAATAATGGATTGCATATAGCCCAAGAAACAGGAAAGAGGCAAAGAAGACAAAGGTAAGAGGGGAAAAAAAGACTTGAAGGAAAAAAAAATGTGTTAACAAAGTATTGGTGAAGCAGAACTTAAGCCAGAGACACAAGGAACAAGTGCATAAGTATGAAGAAGGCTAAAGAGAAAAACTGGACATAGGCTGATTTTCATTTTTCAAGGCTGAGGATGAATAGACAAAGTATTATTTCTCAATGAGCTGAGTTTACTGTTTGCTTTAAGGATGGCAATCATGCAGGGAAAAGTTTTTATAGAGCATATATATAACCTTGGACCAAGAGACACCGTTAATCCTGAAACCTGCTGAAACAATAACCAAGAAAAAAAAGAGACAGAACAGTCAGTGAGATTCAAAAGAGTGAGTTATGCAATAGTGGACAAGTAAAGAACAAGTCAGATGGGCAGTGGCCGCAGTGGTCAGCACCGGCTCAGGGCTGGTGATCTCAGGACCATGGATAGCTCTGTGCCTGCTCTATGTCTGGGAAAAGGCTGGCCTAACCCAATGCTACCTTGATTGGTTTCACTGCCTGGGTCCCATTTTGGATGTTAAAAGGATCTGCTCACCCCTTTAAGATAGAAGTCTTTAGATCTGAGGAATAAGTTGGTCTCTATCTGGTGGCCTTTGATAACTGTTCAGAGGCGGTATGAGAGGATGGAAGGAAGGACTACTGGACTTGGAATGGAGAGGTCTGGGTTTTGCTCTCAGCATTGGACTTGCTAGCTGTGTAGCCTTGGTGAAGAGAAACTTGGTAAAGCTCTGTTTTCTCCTCTGTAAAATTGGGTTAATATGGTTTTCCCTGCTGCCTGTAAGGGGAAATCTGGGGAAATCAAATAAGATTATGCACATGGAAGCACTTCTAAAAACTGTGAAACCCTAGCTAAATATGTAAAGTTGTTACAATTATCTTTCTAACAAGTGAATAAAAGGGTTCCATAGAACTCTGCAGGGTCAGGAGACAAGGCTGATAGTCCAAAGGTATGTCACAGTCCAAGATCCATACATAGAAATAAAGTCCTGAAAGGAATGTGAATTTTCAAAAGCAGTGGGAGGTCAGTGGGAACATGAACAAAGGTGAAAGAGAAACAGGAAAAAGTAAAAGAATGAATTTGCAAATATTCATGACTTCCCCCCCAAAAGTTGATTATTTTATGTAAATTTGTGGACAAAATCTGAAACGAGCTAAAATATCACATGTATAAAACAAATTTTGGAAAAATTCAAAACTATTTTAATAATCAAATATCTTTCTGCAATAGGTAAAAAAAAATCTCTCTGGTCAAACTGGATCTCCTTTTTATTATTTTTAAAGCCTTAGCTTTAATTTATTATTAAAAAGTAACATGTTATTATTATAGAAAAACTCAGAAGAAATAGGCCAAAAAGATAATTAAAAATATTCTCAAACCTATGAACTTAAAGACAATCTTCCCCACATTCTCCTAACTCTTCCATGCACATAGAAGGAACTGGGTTCACTTACATATAGATATGGAGTTAGAGCAGTGGCTAAACCTATGTGTTCTGCTGCCAAACTATCTCATTTCCGTTCCCAGATTTCCTATATATTGACTGTACATCTCTTGGAAAGTTAATCTCTTTAAGTCTCTGTTTCCTAATTCATGGCAACGGGTTTAATAATAGTACCTACACCAAAACCTGTTGTTAGAATTAAGTCAAATAATGTATTTAAAATACTTTATACAATGCCTGGAATATAATAGGTACATAATAATAATGACAACATTGTCAAGGAATAATAATATTATCAAGTAGTACATACTCATAGATTTACATAGTCATCATAATACTATAATATTTAATAATAGTAATATTACTACTGCTTATATTATTATATTAATAATAAATATAGCTGTTTTGTACTTATCCTTAATTATATTTATATAAATTTCCACAAATAGAATTTCTACATCAAAGTAAAGCTGTAAATTTTTCAGAGCAATGTCATATTTTAAAGGTAGAAAATAATTCAGTCATCAAGGGGAAGAGGGACAGATGTTAAAAATGAAAAGTAACACATGAATGCAAGGGTTTAGGGTTCATTGCTATTAAACTGTGAGCGAGCAAATCCTGGAAGCCAGCAATACTACCTCTGGGAATATGCTACAGAAATAATTGCATGAATATATATGTGCAAAGATGTTCATTGCAGTACCATTTATAAGAAAAAAATGAAAGCAATCTAATTATGTAATTGATAGGAGAATGATTTTATATATATCTATACATATACACATATACATATATGTATATATATACACATATATATGAGAACGATTATATAAATATATAGATAGGAGAACAAATCATCAATGAATGAATCATGCTATGCTTCCTGTCTGTCACTCCACTTTCTTCCATAACATTGTATTGGGAATCCATTGCAAAGTTAACATGTGCAGCTTTACCTTTTTCTTTTTAATGGCTATATAATAGTCTCCTTTATGAATATGTATATATGTAAAGCTAGATATACATATATGTATACATAAACACATATCTATAAAACTGAATATACATATGTACATACATATGCATATATTTTATATATACATACATATTCATAAAGTTGAGTATGCATATATGTATATATACACACAAATCCATAAAGTTGAATATACCTATATGTATATATACATACATATTCATAAAGTTGAATATTATATAGCCATTACAAAGAGAAAGGTAAAGCTACATATGTTAACTTTGCAATGAGTTCCTGATACAATGTTATGGGATGAAGTGGAGTGATAGGAAGCACAGCATGAGTTTATTTTATGTGGCAAATTTTAAGGATGCAAGAGTCAAGGCTCGTTAATTACATGTGTAAGCAATGGAACCAACCTAGATAATGCATATGAAAGGTCTTTGAAATGGTAAAGTGCTGCACAGGTTTTTTTTTTTTTAATCCAATACAGTGACATAAACTTATCAAAAGGAGAGAAAGAAATGGGCTAAGAAGCAGCACAGGATATGCATGAACTAGAGGTTGTTACAAAACAAAAGCCATCCCTTTTCTGATCATTGAGTTCTGGTGTTAGAGCAGTAGAGATGCTTGAGACATTGTCTTATCCAGCACTTCGCCTTTAAGCAAAGCATATTTATGCTGTGGTGGAAAAACTGAGGTACACAGAGCTAGGCGACCCCAAGACACATGGTTCATGGCAGTGGTGTGATGACCAAGATTCTCTCTCCTTATCGAAATAGAATTCGCAAAATCTTGGAAACTTGGCAAGATCAAATAGTGAGTATGCAAATTCCTACTAAAACAGGAAGAAATTAAAACTATAATAGGAATCACTTAGGGGAAAGGAGACTCTCCCCTTTCAAAATGCCATGAAGAAGTAGGACATGTTAAAACTACATTAAAAATACTCAAAAGGAGGCACCAAGCCAAGGACTTTAAATAACAAAAATAGCACTCCCCTTTTGCAGGAGTGATCAATGCAGAGCACCTTCTCCCCTATAAAGGTGAAGAAATGGAACAGAAATAGTGAAAATCAAAGAACAAATGAGGAAAGTTTCCATAAGCCTTCACTCATGGAGATAAGTGAAGAAAGAAAAAGTTAGTCAAGAAAAGCAATAATAGCTGTTAATAACATAGAAAACAAAAAGAAAGACAGAGCATGGGACATAGCAGGAGAGGTCCAAGAGGTAGTCTTCCTCCTAGAGAGCCACTCTGCAGGTGGTCACAACAGACATGGCTGCTCGGGAGAGCAGTGCCACAAGGCTGATAAAAGGGCCATACAAGGCTGAGTCTTGTAATTTCACTGCTGAGACCTCACTGTGGACCTCCAGACCCCACTGAACCACATGATTTCCTACAAATGTAGCAAAGTATGAAAAAAAAGTTTCAATAATCAACTGGTATAGTGAAATGGTGTTAATTTAAAACTATGTAGGAATGCTGGGAAGGAAATCAAGGACTCAATGAGGGAGAGCTTGTGAAAACTCAGGTGGATGCAGAATCTCTTCAGCTTTCCTGTCTTTCACATTTTCACTTCTCTGCTCCAGCTCTGTGAAACTCTCCATACTTCTTCACCTGCGAGGGCCATTGGCAGCACATGCCTGTCTTCACAGCGCACATTTTCTTATTTATGCAGAGAAAAGCAATTGACCCTTTCCAAATAGAACCTAAAACGAAGACTAGCAATAACTGGGAAAAATAAACCCAACCCATTCTCAAACACTCAAAATGCAATAATTATCAAAATATGAATATAATTTTCCTATTTGCACAGAGAAAAACAACTGACCCCTTTCAAATGGCACCTAAAATAAAGACAGAGACAGCTTGTGAAACTCTTAAAGTTTAACAGGTAACTAAAGCTTAGATAGCTGTGGCTGTCAGAGCCTAGTGAGAAGGCAGTATGCTAGTATTATGACATCTCAACCCCACCTTGTTATAGTTGCCTGAAGTACATTAAGGAGTTTGTTCAGTCCCACTGTTTTGCACTCATGTCTTGGGCTGAAACTCCAGAGAGTCCCTTCAACCGTCTTCCAAGGAGCAGCTTGTCTTCGAATGAACTCCTGCACAAGAGACAAAGTTCTCAGCCTCTTCTAAACCTCACAGCCCCAGGCTGAAAAGACTGTTCTCTGTTTCAGTCCCAGAATCACCTCAGTTCTTCACTCCTCAGTAGCCAATGCCTCTCTCAAACTCACCTAAGTGCTTTTGGGGGATCCCATTCTCAGTGGATAGTTGCTAATTGTTTAAATTTTAATATGCCTGCTCTTGTACAAGCTAGGAATGCAATCAACCACAAAATAAAAGAAAGCTAAACTATGGCTTAAGCTAACGGGGGTTCACATAGCTCAGTCTCCCCGCTGGGGACTCAGGACTTCCTCTTCCTCCCTGGATGTGTGGCCTGCTGGCTTTCATCTTCTAGTGTGTTGCCTCATGGTTGCAAGGTGGCTGCCCTACTTCTAGTTTTCATCCATGTTCAATGCGGAAAAAAGGGAAAAGGTGAAGCAGTGAAGGACTGTCTCCTTACAAGGCTTTGGGCTTTTACTCAGGAAGCTAGGCCTCCCCAGGGTACCTGCACCTGCATTTCATTGGCCAGAACCACATGACACAGTCACACCCAGCAGCCAGGAAGCTGGGAGATCTAGAACTGTACTTTCACATCTGCATTGGAAAAGCACAAGAAGAAAATGGTTGCTGATGAGCTATTGAATGGAACCTGCCACAGTTGTTCCTCTGACCCCTAAGCATCCATGGACATTCCTATTTCTATCTGTATTCTCATGCCATCATCACCAACGAATTAAACCAAAGTCTCATCCTGTCCAAAGTCCAGGATCACTGGCTGCTGTGTGAGCTCCCTGTCAGTTCTGCATGTACTTCTCATGACCACAGTCTGTACGTTGAAAAGACAGCTTATCTGCCCTCATACCTCTGATACACAAAGGTGAGAGAGAAACCAGAAAACCGCATAAAAACTCCAACTCAATTCGCATAAAGAAAAAATAAGAAATGCACATTGGACCACAGAACTCATCAAATCCTACTGGCCACAAAAAAGCAAAGTTTCTGCCCTGGCAGTAAAGTAAAATTCCTAGCCAACCAATATGGCAGGCAGGCTCTAGATCTGCTTTCTGGGAGGAAATTCTTTGCTCATTATTCTTTGTTGCTATATCCTCACAAAAATTCTCCATAGCAAAAACAATTGATATTCTTATGCCTATTGTCAAGATTAGAAAATTGAGGCCCAGGGAGTAACTTTGCCCAAGATCATACAGAATCCAAGCTCAGATCATCTGACCACTCAGTGTCTGCCTTTACTATCCTGTGATAAAGTTTCTCTAACAGGACAGGAGTTCTACTCTAAGAGCCCAGGAGTTCACTTTGAAAAAGAGGCAGAAAGAAGTAAAAAGTTAAAAAGAAAGGAAACATTTTTAAAGGGCCATTTAGAATTAATCCAAGAAAAGAAGACATTTGAAGCAACATTTGCTGGCAGAGTTTTTTTTTTTTATAGAATATAGTCAAGGTCCTTCCAGGGGAGCTATGGCCCCAGAGAGGAAGATGAGTTCAGTCTGAGAGAGAGGCTGGGCCCCAGGAGGATGCTCCTTCTCCTGGGCTAAAGGGTGAACAGGAAGAGAGCCAGTGTGAGCCATTTAAGGCATCTCAGCGTTGTGACGACTTGCTTGTATAGTGGAAAGCAAAGTATGTACCATTGGAAGCCACATTCTGATTCTACCATTGCAAAGGTTTCAGGAAGGGAGAGTTTCACTGAGGAGAAAACCTGTTATGGCACAGGGGCAACCCATGGGCCTATCTCCAGGTGTAACTTTAAAATGTTCCTGGGCTGGTTGCCTCAGTAGAGGCTCGATGACCCACCTTTGCCTCAGAGGGCTTAAGAAGCAAATCTCAAAAGGGAAATGCTGTGAAGCCTTACACAGTAGATGCTGGTGTTCTGGAGAGAAGGATGTTTTTCAAGATGGAAAACATTCTGAAGATTTCACAACAATGTGGATATACTTAATACCACTGAACTGTACACTTACAAGGGTTAAATAATACATGTTACAATATGTTTATTTTAATGTTACAAAAAATCTTAAAAGTCTCCTTAGGAAGCTACAGGAAACTTAAAAGGCAGTGGGTCAACACAGTACTATCCCAGAGAATGTCTCATCATTAAAAATGGTAATGGAATGTCACCTTTGAATTTCAGAGGCATTTTTACACACCTTCCATTTGACCCTTACAACCACCTTGGTGGTTGAATACAGAAGATGTGTATTATCCCCATTGTATGCATGTGCTACATGACACTAGAATGAAGGTCTAGTCCAAAGAGGTAAAAGCTGGAATTAAACATAGGTCTTGTGATTCCACAGCCAAGTGTTTTTCTCATAATGCTGTGTTCCTAGTTAGTTAGAAAAACATGAAAGTACAATGGAGAGATTAGGAACTGACGTTTCTAGGCACCTGCCCCATACCAGGCATGAGGCTCTATGTGTCACTATCTCTTTAAGTCTTACTGTAAGTCTACTTTTGGTTCTACTAATATCCTGATTTTACCGGGAATCAGGAAAGTGAAGCTCAAAGAGATTAAATAACTTCCCCCAAGGTTTCCCAGCTAATAATTAAAGAGCTGAATTCAAGACTATATAATATTGAGCAGGATGTGGTGACTCACACCTGTAATCCCAGCACTTTGGGAGGCCGAGGCAGGTGGATCACATGAGGTCAGAAGTTTGAGACCATCCTGGCCAAGATGGTGAAACCCAATCTCTACTAAAAATACAAAAGAATTAACTGGGTGTGGTGGTGCATGGCTGTAATCCCAGCTACACCAGAGACTGAGGTGGGAGAATCGCTTGAACCCAGGAGTCAGAGGTTGCAGTGAGCTGAGACAATGCCACTGCACTCTAGCCTGGGTAACAGAGTGAGACTCCATTTCAAATAATGACAATAATAGGCTGGGCACAGTGGCTCATGAATATAATCCCAGCACTTTAGGAGACCGAGGAGGGTGGAGCACCTGAGGTCAAGAATTCAAGACCAGCCTGGCCAACATGGTGAAACCCTGTCTCTACTAAAAATACAAAAATTAGCCAAGCTTGGTGGTGCATGCCTATAATCCCAGCTACTGGGGAGAATCACTTGAACCCAGGAGGTGGAGGTTGCAGTGAGCCAAGATCGTGTCAACACACTCCAGTCTAGCCAACAGAGCGAGACTCTGTCTCCAAAATAATGATAATGTCGAGGAGCAGAAAAGCAGCTGCAGTGAGTGGGACACAAGGCAGAGGTGATTAGGCAACACCTCATCTTTGTGCCTCTAATTGTCCTCTGGTCTTGAAAGAACCTGGTGACAGTTGGCTAAGCTAATGTGGAAGGAGGAAGTAAAGAGTCAAGCCGCAGGTGCAAAGATCAGACTTTTTGTCCGAGGTAAGTGGAAAAGGGAACAAAAGATTATAATCCTGGAGATGTTGACAGGAAAGCAAAATTGCAAAAGCCTGCAATTACAGTGTCGCCAGAACTGGCCAGAGGAGAAAAGCCTGCTTAGGAAAGACAGAGAAAAAAGATGAAAAGATTTTTTTTTTTTTTGCATGTGTTGCAGGTATAGGGAAGTGATAGACAAGGAATGTTTGTGGAAAATATGTGAGCTGAGTGAGGAAAATTATAAAAACATCGAGCCTTTAGCTAATTTTTCAACAATTTTAAATGCTAAGGGATCAAACGAGATAATGCATGGGAAATACTTAAATTATAAAGTGTTATACAAAAGTGGAGTGGTACCTATTTTTATGAGCGTATTTATAATAAAACCAGAAAGACAACGGAAAGCAGGCGCAAGAGCCTGGGCTGAAGCAGGGCTGGGCTTTGCTGCCGCTCTTGTTGCCTGGGAGGCTCCTTCTTATCTTGAATCACAGCTCCGCTCCGCCTCTGGCACTGAGTGCTGGGGCACAGCTGTTCAGCAGCTGGCCTGTGTTTACCCCAGGTGGTGCTATGTCAGGAATCACTTGAGCAATCGCCCCACTATGTGTTGTTTTGGGTTTGCAAGATCTCATCACGATCCTGAAAGACCTAAGTTAACTCAGGGGACTCCCCAGATTAGGTGGAGGAAACTAACAGCATATGTTGGGGAAGGGGGTTCTGGGAAGGAAGGGATGCTGTGCTGGGGCTCGGGGAGGAGCGGGGGACACCTGGGCTAAGGAGGAGTCTTCATCACATTTGTAGGAAAAGTACCTGCGTTTTTCTCCGGAAGGTTTCTAAAATACACCATCTGCATTGTGGCCACATCTCATCACAGACTGCTGTTTTTCAGGGTCGCTACTCACCCTCTCTTTCCTCTTGTCCCTTTTACCATCCAACCTGCTCTTCCTTCATCTTTTCCTTCCCCCCTTCACTTTTCTTACTTGCTTTCATTGTCACGCTTTCTTTCTCCTCTTTTCCTCTTTGCCTCCCCTCTTTTCTTCTCTTGCTCTTTCCTTCTGGCCAGTTAGCATTTTCCGAGAGTAGACGACTTGGAGCTGAGAGATGGGCTAAGATGTGGGATTTTTCAAAAAGATAAGCTGCTCTTAAACCACACGCCACATGAGAGCTTCTCCTTTCACCTCGCAGGCCAGGCTATGTCATCAGAGGCCAGGGCTGCAGAAAGAGGTGGTGCAGGAATCACTGAATGATCACTTTCTTAAAGGAAAACCATCCCCCTCCCTCCAAGAGAGGCTTCCAGGAGCCCTGTGGGGTGGGGGTGGGAGAGGCGGGGGAGACAGCTGCCGCGAGTGGACATGTTTACTGCTCAGTCTCACCTCCTGTGCTCAGAGCTTCTCTCTTGTGGCCTTGGGACCTGCTCTGCTTTTGGAGAGGCTGATCAATCTACAGAGTAAAGGTTTATGCGGGGGTTCCCAATATTATTACTTCCAAGAGCCCCTACCTTTGCTCCTACATTTGATTTTGGAAGACTTGGTCTCCAAGCAATTAAATGATCCCGTTTAGATGATAGTTTTAATGATCCCATTTAGATGACATTGTTTCTCCATGTTCTAATTAATCACAGATGAATGCATTTGCCGATCAGGCTTCCGATGAGCTCAAAGCGCCTAGTGTTCCCACATGAGAAAGTTCAACCACAGCCTGGCTCATCACCAGTTGACATTTCAGGTGACCCTTGAGGTCTGATAACAGATAAATATGCTGCTTCTCCTGGGCTACCCGAAATATTTCAACACTGTGGAGACCCAAGAAACCCAAGCTACCTTCCTGGGGAACATTGATTTGAAGCACAAGTGATGACAATTAAGGTGATTGATGACAGGGACACTCGGAACCCTGACACGTGACATTTAAGGGGACATAAGAAAGGATCACCTTAGGAAACAAGGAGGGAGAAGTCGTGTCTGGGATAGAGAAGTTCTGGACAGGGGCAGCGATCCAGGTTTTGTGGAGTTTGAACCTTATGTCACCTGCAAGAGGATCCTCTCCTCTTTAAATTTTTTTTAATTTTTGAGATAGGGTCTCACTCTGTTACCCAGGCTGGAGTGCAGTGGCACAATCACAGCTCACTGGAGCCTTGACCTCCCAGACTTAGGTGATCTTCCCAACTCAGCCTCCCAAGTAGTTGGGACTACAGGCGCACACCACCACACCTGGTTAATTTTTGTATTTTTTGTACAGAAAGAGTTTTGCCATGTTGCCCAAGCTGGTCTCAAACTCCTGGGCTCAAGTGATCCACCTGCCTTGGCCTCCCAAAGTGCTGAGATTACAGGAATGAGCCACTGCATCTGGTCTGGGGGAGCCCTCTCTCACATAAAGTTTGCAAAATTACAAATGCAAAATTAATACAGGCCCTTCATGGCTCCTGAAGCTTTAGGTTCACTAGCTTTCCAGTCCATCTGCTCTGGCCCTGCGGGGCTCAGAACTCTACTCCAGTGATCCTAAGAGCAACTGAGATTAGCTGCCTGGTCTGCCCAGCAGGCCCTTTCCCCAGAATGGCAGCAGTGGCCATCTGCCTTGATATCTTGACCTTGAACCTGACCCCCTGACCTTTGGCTCAATGAGTATTAAACTCCTTTAGAATTTCAATGAGTGTTCTGAGACCATCTATGTATTTTTTGCCAGGCACTGGGGTTATAAAACCAAACAAGCCAGACCTAGCTGGTAGGATAGAGCTTAATAATAGTAGTGACAAACACATAAACTAATGTTTAAGACGGAGGTTGGTGAGTGTTATTTGGGGTATGCACAAATGACTCTGGAAGCACCCCAGAAGGGGTAACTGACTCTGCTTGAAATGGAAAGAGAGAAAGTAAACACCCAAGGAGTCCAGAAGGATAAACAGCAGTTTGCCAAGCAAATTTTTCTTTTCTTAACACTTGTGCTAACATCAATGCATATTGTCATCATACTGTCTACAAAAATGTGATTACACTGGAGAGCCTAGGAGGGGGACAGACCCATGTTCTCATATTGTCTTGGCCACTAATTACGTGTGCAGCATTGGGACAAGATATGTACATTTTTTTGTAAAGCCTTGTCTGAAAATGGGAACAATAATAATATTCATATGGTTGCTTTGATAAGTAAGACAATAAATGAAAGTACAAATGCCTGATGCATAGTAAGTTGCTAATAAATATTATAACATGCATACTGTTCTCAGCCACTTATGTATAAATAACTTTGGCGGTCTCTATGAAAATATGCAGAGCACTACCATGTTAATGGCTGCAAAGTATCTTTACATTCATGTACCAGTTTACATAACTAGTTCCTTACTGTGGACGTTTAGATGGTTTCCAAATATTCACAAAGAAAGCTCTAACAGGTTGGGTGCAGTGGATCCTGCCTGTGACCTCAGCACTTTGGGAGGCAGAGGTGGGAGGATTGCTTGAGGTTGAGGCAGTAGAATCACTTGAGGCCAGGACTGTTCGAGACCAGCCTGGGCAACATAGTGAGACCTCATCTCTACAAAAAATAAAAAATAGCCAGGAATGGTGGCACATGCCTGCATTCCCGGCTACTCAGGAGGCTGATGTGGGAGGATTGCTTGAGCCCAGGAGGTTGAGGCTGCAGTGAGTCACAGTTGCACCACTGAACTCCAGCCTGGGCATCAGACAAGACCCTCCAAAAAAGCTCTTTGGGCATATATCTTTGTGCAAGTATTTCCATAGTATTAATTTCATGAACCGAAACTGCTGAGTCCATGGATTTGCCAACTTCAGCTTTTCACAGATACTACTAATTGCCTTCTAAGTAGGGTGCATCATTTCAAATTCCCACCAATGGTAAGTGAGACTGTTTTCTCGTCCATTTACCAACACTAGGTGTTGTCAATCACTTAAATCTTTGCCGTGAGGGTTTTATTGGAACAGAAAACAAAACAAAACAAACAAAAAAAAACAAGAGCAAGTCCAGAGGGAGGTAGGGAGACATAAGAAAATACATAAAATGGCTCAGGAGTCCAAAGAAGAAGAGAGGTCAAGGGCAGAGGGCTAACTAGCAGGCAGGCCTGTCTCCACCTGGCTCTGGTCCATGCAGGATGAGGACGCCCCAGGGTCAAATCCTGGGAGACTGCCTCTCTGCCCAGGATCCTGGGTCACCAGGATGGAGGCAGTACCAGGATGATTCTAGAGGCATTCATTATCCAGGGCCTCATGATCTGGGCTCAAGGCCATGTCGTCTGCTTCTTTTGGAGGAGGCCCATGAAAAAAGCTTTCTCCATGTCTCTGGAGTCTCAACCGATGGCCATCTCAGACAAACCAACCATTTCAAACCACATTTAGAAAACACCCAGCTGGCATAGATTTCCACTGCGGAGCTCTCAGAATAGTAGGGAAGTTCATATGTTAAGTCTGTGAAAGCAGAGAAAAACTTTTCTAGAGCAGCTCCCATGCTATCAGAGTCAGTCTAAGTCAAGAGAATGGCCAGAATGGCCATTGGACAGAATGGCCTCGGACTCACACAGACTTGCATTAAAATTTCCAGCTCTGCCGCTTAACTAGCTAGGTGATTTTGAATCACCTCAGTTACCTCATCTGAAAAATGAGAATCATATTCTCCCCTGTAGGGTGGATCATCTTGGAAAGATTACATAATGCAATCTATGTCCAGAGCTGGGCTCACCTCTCCCCTAAGCCAGGTGGAGATTTGGTGCTGCTGCCCTGCAAACACTCTGGTGCTAGATTTTACACTGGGCAGTTTAGCAGGTGTAAATTGGACTTTTTGTAGAATTCAAAACAAAACCAAAAACAAAACCCATCACCATTGCTCTGGTACCTACTTTCCAAAAGAACCGCTTGTATTGACAGATTGTGGCAATTCTGTGAATATGATAAAAACCACTGTTCCATACACTTTAAACAAGCGAATTGTGTGGTATATAAAAAATGTCTCAATCACATTATTACATAAAAAAAGATTATTTGTACATATCAGTTTTCTGCTCCCAAATTATTTGGCCATGAAGAACAAATGAGATTAAAATACGATGACATATTGAAATACCAATGTTCGTGCTTTTCTTTTTTACAATTTCTCAGTCTTAATTATTCTCTTCAAAACGTCTGTGTCATTTGCAGGGGTTGGGGGAATTAAGATTGTTGAAACGATAGACATTGGACACTTGAAGCATGGGAGGGTGAGGGGGGTGAGGGATGAGAAATTACTTACAGGGTACCATGTACACTATTTGGGTGATGGGTACCCTAAAAGCCTAGGCCTCACCACTACACAACACATCCACGTCTCAAAACTGCACTGCACCCCCACAAGTTATTTTACTTATACAAAGTTTAAAAATTGTTCAAAGAACACTTCAAAGAGAAAAAAGTCAATTTTTTTGTTCATTTGTTTAACTTCCAAGTTCAAAAATTTTGAAGACCAATTTTTAAAATTTATGCAAGGAGGGTTTTGTTGAAAGAAGAAAAGGCTCTTGACAATCCAAAGGAGCCACTCGGAAGAAAACAAGACAGAGAGTGTATGCTCAGCATTGACTGAAAGGAGCACAGGGGAGACCAGGCCACCCACTTTAGCCCCTGCCCCCAGAGAAACCGGATAATGGTCCCCTAGGTTTAAAACTGTGTGGGAGTGGACTAAGGCAGGATCCTGGAGAAGATCAATGGTCTGGAGGGGTGTTAGTGGGAGAAGAGGAGCAAGATCTGGACGATTCATGAAGAAAAATGGAGTCAACAGTGACCCAGTGAGCCTTCTCTATTGACAGGAAGTTGCCATCATCACCCTGCATGCACAGCATGGCACAAGTCACTGTCCCATGAGTGTCTTTTCCCCATGGCTGCCTGCTTGTCACCTGTGGATGTGATTAAGTGACCTTTGTTCATCCTCCCAAGATTTTGCTGAGCCTATCCTAACTTCCCCAATTGCCCAACTTCATTACTCCCTTTTCAATGGTCCTGGACAGGAATAGGTCCTAGGATCAGAGAGGGAATCCTCTAAGTATCAACCGAGCACATGCTGTGGGCAGAGTCTGGCTCTATGTGACCTCCAGCAGCAACTGAAGACCTACAGCCATGCATGGGTCCGCACTGAGTGCTTTTCATAAATGCTTTTGTGTAGGAGTCCTTGGCTATGGCCGGGTTCTTTTTATCTTTTTTTGTTTTTTCTCAACTTCTGCTCTGTTCCATTTTTGCATCAGCAACTGCTCTGCTCCCTGGCACCAAATGTGAAGTATGAAGAGCCCATTCAGCTCATTCTGAATCATTTGATGGCTTCCAGACTCCTTAGCCTAGGGGTAGCCAAGAGGAGGAGACCTAGGAATGTGACCCAAATATGATTTTTCACCTCCATCTTTACTTTGTCAGAAAAGTTTCCAGCTCATAGAGTGGAAGGGTTGAAGGGGAGGACAGGGAAGGACTGAGTCTTGTCCGAACAGAAGAAAGAAGAATGCCCCAGGAAAGAATGAAGTCACTCCAACTCTCCAAGAAGCCCCTAAGCAGAGAAGTCCCCCTCTCCCCCAAAGCCTTCACAAGAGAGTGCTGAAATTAAGACAAGGGGAAGGACAACTCAGTGGGAATTCACGGCTGAGCTGAGTTTGGGGATGGCATTTGTGTCCGAGTCCAACCCAGGCTTACCAAACTGAGCCAAGCCTTGAATTTTAAAATTAGATAGCAAGGAGAGAAATGCCAGGTGTAGGTGATGGGGAGGAAGGCAGCAAATCACACTGCCACGTGTGTACCTATGCAACAATTTTGCATGTTCTTCACATGTACCCCAAAACCTAAAATGCAATAAAATAAATAAATGGGGAAAAAATTATGAGGAGGCTTTGTTGTGATTACTTCCAGAGGAAGATCAAGAAGAGGAGAAGCGAGACTGTTTTAAATGTTCTTTTTTCACCCTGTAAAATGTCCCCTATGTTGAAAAACGACAGAGCTAAAGCAAGTTCCTGAGAGCAGCACACCCTCCAGAGGAGTGTTGTGGATGCAGAGGCGCATGTGCAGTCCACGCTTGGGCTTTCCTTAAATGACAGGGCTTGCAATATGGAGATGAGGTCCCTTCGTGCCCCTTGCTGCTTGGACCATGTCTGAAGTGCTAAGCTAAATGACCAGAAAAGAGGCCTTCCAGCTGGCAGACACCCTCAGCTCATTGCAACTGCCAGCTCTTTCCATTGCCCTCAGCCTGAAGCCTGGTACCCCAGCTCCGGAGCGGACATGGAGTGAGGCAGAGTGCAGACATCTATCATCTGTGCTTCACCAGGATCCACCCCCATTTCCCTCAGGGAAATTGCTTCATCATTCTCTGCATTATGAGGTTAGACCTCTACATCCAAGCTCCAGAAATGTGCACATGATCCAATTCCAATTCTGGGACTTTATTTTAGGACTTTTGGGACATAGAGGCCCATTTTCAGTTGAGTTTGAAGCTGAGAAGTGAACAAAAGCTGCAGAATCTACCACTTGGAAACACCTGCCTGAAAGGAGCATCAGCTTGGAGCTGACAGAGAATCACCTGAGTCCAACAGTTCCTGAAGCAGGACCCACCCTCAATACCAGTACCTGGCAGTTGCATGAACAAATAAATTTCCTCTGTGCATAAGACAGTATGAGTTGGATGTCTGCACTTTCACACAAAGGAATTCTGATAATACAGGCAAGGAATAGGTCAGCAGCTTTGGCTTCACCTTCTGTTAAACCTTAGGGTTAAATAACAATTCTTCACCTAGACTGCTCCTCCAGCTTCCTCCCAGAGCCTCCCACGTGTCACTCAGACCCAGGACTCTGTATCCCCTAGGCATGAGGCTTACTTCTAGCTGCAGATGACTTCTTTGTCTTTCTACATTATCCCAGCCTGTATCTCTGTACTTTTCTTTTACTCTGGCTCTGCAGTCTACACCCTTAAATTGCTATGGATTCTCTGATCAAGGCACTCTGTCTGTCTGTTTGGACTTCCCAGAGCGGTCTTCAATTGACCAGGGTCTGAATTTGCTGTGAACTTTGGGCACTTGCTGACATCCTCTGAAGTGTTCCACACAGCCAGGTACATTCTTCATCCTGAGAACAAGGATCTCCAGCCAGGCAGACTGGGAAGCATCCCTACAGACTCTTCTGGACTCCAGTGTGATTCAGACACACACTCCAATGGGAACCCCAGAGGGTACCAACCAGGGCAGGAAGGAGCCTAGAAACCAGGGCCCTAAAGCAGATTCAATGGAGTGGTGGTATTAATATTTGGCCTGGAAAAGAGAAGGTTAAAGGAGAAACATAATGCCTTTCTACAAATATTTGTAGAATTGTCATATAGGACTAGAGCCAGTGGGCAAATGTCCCTGGGAGATGAGTTTAGGGTCAATAGAAAAAATTTATTTGAATTGTTTTTATGCACTTGAGAGGTTCCCTTGACTATGGCAGGAACCTCTTTATCACCCTTGTAATATCTCAGATACTTCTGACTGTGGAGGTCAACAAATATTCGTGGATGGATTCCTGGGAATGGCATCTGGGAGGAGACTGGGAGGCTAGAGTGAGTTGGGGTGAATTTTATGGACCATACCAATTGCCCAGAGCTAGAGCAAATTCCTAAACATCAGGAGTCTGAGAGTAAGAATCACGGCCCACTGGCTGAGCTCACTTCCAGGGAACTGAAATATTTCCCCATGGGGGGACAGAGGGGATTGCCCACAACGCTAAATGAGGAGGCAGCCATCTTCATAAGGCTGCTGGGAAGTAGGAGTCCAGGTTTAATAATGGTAAATCTATCAAAACCAAACGGACATGGCTCACATCCTGTGGGCAGTAAATATCCACAGGTGAAATTTTATGAGGTTTTAAAGGGAACTTTATGAGCTTTGAGGGAGCCTTAGTATAAACTGAAACCAGCCATGGAAAAACAATATAATGTGAACTGTGGAAAGCAATCTCTGAAAATTCCTGTCACCATTACCAAAGCAAAGAAACTGTTCTGGGAGAGAAGAAAGATATGCTAGACTTTCTGCCTCCCTCTCATGATTTCTGGTGAGGTAGACTGTCTCACCAGCAACATATTCAGCTCCGGGAGAATAAAGGTTATTAAAGCCTGCCTGTTTCCCACACAGCTCCTAGTACAATGCATCTGCATTGTACACATGTATACATACACATACACACAAAAAATGTCTAAGAGATCGGGAATAACATGTGTGAGTACTTCCACAGGTGAGTACTTCTACAGGAAGTCCTCACTGTTCCAGGGACTTTTGTATCACAAGTAGGAAACTTAACTCTAAGTGTTAAGAAATGTTCCCAAGGCAGATAATTAATCAATGACTGACCTTCAATCTGAACCCATCCCTCTCTAGCCCTAGAGCCTATGTCCCTTCAACCACATCTGTAGTTGCCAGACTTTTGGATTTCATCAGTCAATACAGTTTTAAAAACAGTCAAGAGAGTTGCCAACATTTTCATATACACCATGGAATACTATACAGCTACAAAAAAGATGTGTTTGTGTCCTTTGTAGAGACATGGGTAAACCTAGAAACCATCATTCTCAGAAAACTGACCCAAGAACAGAAAACCAAACACTGCATGTTTTCACTCATAGGCAGGTGGTGAACAATGAGAACACTTGGGCACAGGGAAGGGAACAACACTCACAGGGTTAGATGGGGAGTTGGAAGGGAGGGGAGGGGGATACAGCAGGAGGGGTTGGGGAGGAGGGGGAGGGATAACACCAGGAGAAATGCCTGATGTAGGCAACGGGGTGGGGGGAATGGAGATGGCAAACTACCACGGCATGTATGTACCTATGGTACAATCCTGCAGGATGCTGGATGTGCACATGTACCCCAGAGCCCAAATATGATTAAAAAGAGAGAGAGTTGTCAACATTTTATTCAGAGGATATTGTTAAAAATTGAGAAAGTTATATTAATAACAGCCCAAAAAGATAGAACGTGATCTAGGAATAAAGAAAATAAATTGAGCTTTGTGAAATACTTCATTCCTTGACGTGTGTGTGTGTGTGTGTGTGTGTGTGTGTGTGCGCCTATAAAAATATTGTCACTGACAGGCACCAGACTGGCTCTTGGAACAGTACTCTCTGCCCACACTGTATTCTCTATCCCCAGTAGCACCTAGCACAATAGCACAATATCTTGCCCTAAGTAGGTGCTTAAGGCTTGCTATTGAATGACTACCACTATGTGCTATTTTCTGTTTGGTCCTCCAAAAAGATTCCAATGATACAGTTTTACCTGTGTTACAGACCCAGGCAACTTGCTTCATGTAGTTTAACTTTGTATCTATGACTTTGTGAAAGCTAGACTATGCCACCACCTCCTCGTCATTTTCCCTCTAAAACAGCAAGATTTCTCCTCCTGGCAGACTCGGGAGGCTCAGGATCATCCCGGCAATACAGCCTTGTTTCTTTTCACTGCAGCAGTTCCCTCACCTTTCCTCTGGTCAAGATCCTCACTCTCAGGGCTTCTCTGAGAATGGGGTCAGGGAGGGATGTGCAACCCCAAGAAGTGAATGGGCACCTTGGTGTGGGGTCCTGTGGTTCAAGAGTCCCACCCTCTTGACCCAGCTCTTCCACTGGGCTACCTTGGGAAATTTTCTCCCCCTTTTTTTGATCTCAGTTTTTCACATACAAAATGAGAGGGATTGGGCCAAAACATTGAAAGCGTGCTCCCGGCCTTGGCAATCTGCCCTTCTCTTCCATCGGGCTGACTCCAGCTCCTCCTGCATCAGGGCTCCTTTTGTTTGAGAAAAGCTGGAATTGGGGATGAATTCAATGACAAGCTGGCTGTTGAGTCAGATTTCTGCAATATGATCGTGCAGCTGTTTGGTGATTCTACATGAGTGTCGGATCACTTCAGGGTGGAATGTCAAGGCTTACCAGACATTATCTTGGACCAATTATCCATTTTCCATGAGACCAAGTCATTATCCTCAGAAGTATTACAAATTGTGCACATCCACCAGATGCTGGGAGGTGCTGGCTGGGAAGCAGAGGACCCATGCTGGGGGTCATCCACTTCAGGTTTCTCGTTGGCTGTGATTACATGGGAGGCTGGCGAGGAGCCAGGCTATGCCCTGGAATAAATGACTTGTCAAGTCCCCAGCCATGGCCCCAGGAGGTGCACGCACCCCCACTTAGCCTCCCATTTATCTTTACAGCAGTGAAACCAGCCACCCTGGAAGCCTACCTCACTGAGGGAAAGGCTAAGTTACAAAGCCCAAGTGTTTTTTAAAAATGTTTTTTGAAAAGACATCCTTGCCCTTTAATTTTAGGATAGTTACTCTCTGGCACTCATCAGAACAGGGCTATTTGGATGTCATCTGGAGACAGAAAAGAAAAGGAAAGAGCTAGCAAACTGGGCTGGCTGCTGCATCGACTTTGGTTGCTTTTTCAGATACAGATGAAAAGCTTCCTGAGCAGTTAACCCTCAGCAAGGGAGTGACATCCTCTGCAAGGAGGAGGCTCCTACAAACAGAATTTAGCAGAAGCAAGCGCTTCATGCAAATACCCAGCATCAACCAGCACTGAAGATTTCTGGCCACCACATAAATATCCTGAGGATGAGCTTTGGCTCCACTCTGCAAACATTCAGAATAGTCCCCTGGGATCTACCAGCCCTAAAGTTCCCCAGACTCTTGGAGATTGCCTGGTGGCCATTTCTCATTAAAGATAACTGGGGGTGGGGGTAGAGGTAGGGGAGTTCCAGTCTGCAAGAGCTCTTTCCCTTCCATGACATCTTTCTAGGATTAGCCCTGGCAATCACTTTGAGAGCTAGAGTAAAAATAGAAAATAAAAGTCTTGGAGAAGGGGTAAGACCAAGAAAGCCAAGCTGCAGAGGTGTGTGTCCAAACAAAAAATATTGGAAAGGACAAAATGAGTACAAGTCGATTCAGGAGAGGCCTTCAGGGATTGGCCACAAAAGAAATTTGGGGAGGAGGTAAGAGCACAGAGATCTTCAGGGGAGCTGCCTTGGGAGAAGGGGTACCCAAAACCCTCTGAAGAGACATCTGTGAGTGGGAGAATGGGAAAGGACATGCTCAGGTGGTCATGGGACCTGCTGAAGTCAAGTTCAATCTGATTCTGTTGAAGCCCATGGAACTCAGAGAGAAGGGTCCACTTGCTCAGCAGTCAAAGATGCCAGAAGGGAAAATGCTATGTATAAGGGCAACTAGGAGAAGACAAGAGGGAAGGTGGAAGAGCTGACAAGGTGTGGGGCAGAAATTAAAGGGAGGTGCTAACCACCAAGATGGAGTCCAGGCCTTCTAAGAAAGACCATTTTGACTTGTTAAAGGGATTATGGAGAAAGACTCAAGAAATTGAAAGGGCAGAGGGAAGCCTTCTCTTTAGGAACCGCTTGGCCATCTCACTACAGGGGCTGTTTTCTTCCTTCTATTATCTGATTCCTCCAATTTTAAGTACAAAAATATGCCAGCATCACAGATTCAGAGATGAACCCTGCCTCCTCATTTTACTAATGAAGATACCTAAGGTCACAAGGTCTGGTGGAGCCAATGTCTCCTTCCCAAATTCCTTCCACTTCGTCATCAATGATGGGCACCTACAGAATGTGAGTCACTAGGCTGATTCATCTTTGTGCCCCCATTTTTGGAATCTGAGTCTCCTGTGGTATCTGCCTGAGTTTCTGCCCTTAGAGATTCCCCAATCTCAGCCTCTTACTTACATGAACCTGTGTCTTCTCCAGTTGTAGCGTATCTGTGTCCCCTTAGGTTCATGACTATGCGTCAGCCTCTGCCAGGTATGGTGGGCGGTCTGCTGCCATTACTCACTGCCAGCTGGGAAGCCTGTCCTGGACACCTTGAGAGGGTAGACTTTTGTTCTGAGGCCCATGTGTTCCCCATCTCCTCTCAGGGTAGGAATGTGTATGATTGGGTACCAAAGGCGTGGGGAGATGTGTCAGAGAGCCAGATAACAGAGCATGCCAGCAGCCACTAAGACCTGTCTCAGGGTCCCTATACATTTGAAGACACACAGATCGGAGTGACGATCATGCATGGGTGCTGGTTATATTCTGACCCAGTCCAACAATGAAACTCTTTTGAAACTATGAAACACAGATTCCCTAGATTTCTTTTTTATTATGGGTTTACTGCGTTTTTGTTATTTTGTTTGAGAATAGGTTAAAGGTTAAGAGGATCAATAGGAGGCCCAAAAGGACGTTTAAAACAGGTTCCATTAAACCAAGATCCCATACAAATCCAAGACAAAAACCAGAAATGAGTCTTAGGGACGAGAAGCAAGGCTTCACAGGAGGAGCTGGTTTCTGTCTGAGGGCGATACGCTGCCAAATCTTTGCTCCAGAAAAGAGAGTCAAGGGTTCCCACGTGGCCTGTGACTCGGGACAGAGTCAAGGCTGGAGGAAGGGCTTTAAGAAATGATCTCACAGCCGGATGTGGTGGCTCACACCTGTAATTCCAGCACTTTGGGAGTCTGTGGCAGGAGAATCGCTTGAGCTTAGGAGTTTGAAGCTAGCCTGGGCAACATTGAGCGACCCTGTCTCAAAAAAAAATTAAAATTAAAAATTAATAAAAAGGCTGGGTGTGATGGCTCACACCTATAATCCCAGCACTTTGGGAGGTCAAGGCAGGCAGACCACCTGAGGTTGGGAGTTAGAGACCAGCCTGACCAACGTGGAGAAACCCCATCTCTATTAAAAATACAAAAATTAGCCTTGAGTGGTGGCGTGTGCCTGTAATCCCTACTACTTGGGAGGCTGAGGCAGGAGAATCGCTTGAACCCGGGAGGTGGAGGTTGTGGTGAGCCGAGATCACACCATTGCCCTCCAGCCTGGGCAACAAGAGCAAAACTCCATCTCAAAAAAATTAAAAATTAAAATTTTTGAAGAGGATCTTTCTCCAGGCCTAGCATGAGGGTTTTGCCTAAATCTCTAGATTCCAGAGATTCTATCCTTTGTTCTTTAAAAGTTGAGTGACTCTAGTTCTCCCTCCAAGACCCTCTAAATGCTACTTATTTCTGTTCAAACCAAAAAGCACATATTAAGATCTTCTGAGTCGAGCATGATAATTGGGACCTAGGGGTATGGGAAGATAAATTGGTATGATGCTTGGCTTCACAGAACTTAGAACAAAGTCAAGAGAAGCCTTGAAATATGTTGCCCCAAATGCTCCCCTGCATTGCTGAGACCTGCTCCCCCATAAGTCTGATTCCAGATGGTATCAGAACCACTCTCACATGGAAGCAGGGAGATGTTATCTGTCCGGTTGCTTCCATTTTCCATTTTGCAGTCATTTGTCCAGCAGCTGCCCAGAGCCAAATACTGAGCTGGGGCTGTTTCCTGGCCTTGAGAGACAACCCTGTTCTGGATGACTGGTCAGCTCAGCTCTTCCTGGTGAAGTATGGGTGGGGTTGTGTCTGTGCCACCAATGCCTCCTCCCATTCTTAGCATCCCCCAGGGAAACACAGGGTGCTTCCCTCCATTTCTCTTTGTCTAAGGCTTTCCTTAATGTCAGGGGATGGGGGTGCTGGATGGACCCCCAGGGAGGCTTTAGAAATTGAAAGCCAGCCCGGGTCAGGGCCCCAACCGGATGGCAAGAGAGCACTGGAGGAAACAAAAGTGCTTGTCTTAACAGAATGTCATTTCCCAACATGATTCAGGCCCCGACGCTGAGGCAGGAAAAGGAGAGCAAATGCCTTCCCATTCATCACATTGGACACAGTTATTTTTAGAGCAGCACCAGCTCAGCGCTGGGCTCCAAGGGCCCTGCCGTGGAAGGAAATGAGGCTGGGCTGATAGAGTCAGTCAAGAGTGGAAATCTTGCAGGCGTGTGTGTGTGTGTGTGTGTGTGTGTGTGTGTGTGTGTGTGTGTGAAAGAGGAGGGGTTAGCAGGCAGCCTTCCTCCCAAACTGCAGACCCTGAGCCTGGCTCCTTATGTGAGCATGAAGGAAATTGGGTGTGGAAGTCATCATCTGAGGAATTGTTAGGGGAGAAGAAAGGGAGACCCTCTTTGCCTGGAACTGAAGTGGGCATTTGCCTTAGAAAGGGTGTCCTCACATCCCTACTCTGGTCTGACCTGCCCTTTCCCTTGTGCACGGGCACTCCCCAGCCTGAGGGCAAAGCAGCCTCGTTCTAGACTCAGTAGGATGTTAGCTGACTTCAGGGGTTCTCAGCTTCACTATCACAGCCTTACAAAGATCTGGCTGGCATGAACACCTCCCTCCACCCAGATGCTGATGGTGAGCTGGCATCTGAGAAATGGATTCTGCCCCTATCGGCACCTCCATGCCCATTTTCTAGAAGGAGAGTCTTAACTGGACATGGCAAGAGAGTCCCTTTTTGCAAGGGACAGTTGAAAGGCTTCCCTTCTTTTTCACCCATTTCTGGTCTTCTGTCCTCTCTCAACCAACTGAAGGAAAAGGAAGACCTGAGGTTGAACCCGGCCCTGAGACAAGGTCGGAGTCAGGATGTGGCCCCAGGCTGCCTTTCTTCTCAGGCTGGATTCTTCCCTCTCCGTTTGTCTTAAATACCGTGCACTCCTGCTTTCTACCTCTGGAGAGTTCTTGTCTCTATAAAAGATGAGTCAACTATCTGGCCTGACCCTAACTAACATAAGCAGTCAGAGCCTAGGATGAAGCTAAGCCCTCTTTCTTTCCATAAGGCTTTCTAGATGTGCTTCAAGGTCTATGAAATGCAATTTATACTACGTGGGTCTTTAAGGGCCTCAGAGTTGATTCACTTTCCGTTAATAGCTAAACTGTCCCTGAGGTTTGGGCCAGTTTTAAATGTTCTTACTGGCAAAGAGGGTTTAGATAGATGACTTCCTGCATAGTCACTGGATGCATTCCCATAAGCCAAGGCTAGTGGACAGAGCATCCCATAGCAGAAAGTCACTGTTACTGCATCCACCAGGAAAGCAAAAAAAGCTCATATGAAGGTTTGATGGGGCTGCCAGCACATTGATAAGAAGTCTCTCTGATGCCCCGTTAGCACCCACAAGATGGAGAGCTTATCTGCTTTGTACACCAACCCAGGTGAGTAAAGGGATCGCAAAGAAATGAAAGTGGAGGCCTCTGGTTCATTTATTTTTTTTACCAATATCTTTTCTCCCCAAAGACTTATTACAAAGATAGTCCAGTCATCATTTTAGCAGAAGCAGACAGGTAAGGAGGAAGCAGTATTGTCTGGGAAGTCAGGTGCACCAACCCAGCTTTGCCATTAATCTACATCCCAACTGTGATGTCAAATCAGCCACCCACCTTTTTGGATCACAAAAGAAATGACTTGAACCAAATGATCTTGAAGCTCCTTTCCAAAGTAACACAAAACAACAATAACTGGGGAGGTGGAGGTGCTGTCTGGAGAAGTTAGTCCTCACGCTGCTGCTTGAAGCTAACAGATATAGAATCATCCTGGCTGACAGTTACTGACCTCCTAACCAAGTGCCAGGCACTCTGCATTTCTCCTCATCGGCCCGTATAAGAACCCTGAATGGTAGGTATTGCATCCCCACTGCACAGATGAAAGAACTTAGGATCAAAGAGGTTAAACCAACTGCTCAAGGTCAGTAAGTGGCAAAAGCAGGCTTAGGCCTGTGTCTTTCTGATGCTGAAGCCCACGTGCTTTCTGTCCTACCATATCGCCTCTCAGTGGATCAAGAACAATGTCTGTTTATCTGTGTGTGAGTGTGTTTGTTTTTCTTATTACTAAGCATCCTTTTTAAGGTCTGTCCCTTCTCTATACTTCATTTTTCCTTTCCATAACATTATTTATTATTATAAAAGAGCTGCAATTCTACCCACTTCAAGCTGTGCTGGGAAAAGTAAGGAAAAATGTTGATAAAGTACCTAGCTCCTTATGCCACCAAATCAGTCTTTTGCAAATCACGACTAGATGATCTCATCTGAAAGCTTCTGCGTGTGTTGGGTGCTTGCAATTGAATAGGATGAGTCAGAGATCAGCGTGCTTCTCTTCCAAGCACCTGAAACCCACCAACTTCCTGCTCTTCTTTTCTTTGAAATTGTGTTTGGTGGTACTTGGGAGTCCCTGGAAGGGCCAGACTGTTGACCCAGATTCATCACAAGGCTTGGGGTACAGTAGGTGGAGGGACCAGTATATGTTCCATTCTCTCTGCTAAATTGTTTCTCCCTTTCTCTTTGGCTCACCCTGTTCTTTTCAAAGCTATTTACTTACCTCGCATTATGAGCTTCTCAGTCCTTTTTTCTTCTTTCCTCTCACTCTCCTTCCATCTCTTTGTCCTCCCTCTAATCTCTATGCCTTCCCATTCTTTCTTCTGCTTAGTGACTGAGAGGCTGACAACTGGAAGTCACACAGCATTATATACACAACAGGGAAGTCACCTTCCCGTGGACTATGGCAATCTTTGTGATGCCACAGTACCAGGTGTGGGGGTCCTAGAGGGCTGATAAACAAGACACTCCACTTGACACCCAGCAAGGTACGGAGCAGAAAGAACTGCGTCATCAAGAAATTGACTCACAAATAGCAGTTCCTAGACAGAGACCTTGACCTGCGGTAGGTGATTGTGAGAGTTCACATTTCTGCTTTTTCCTCCTCACCGGTGCCTGAGTTAACCACAGGACTCTTTGGGCATAGGGACAACAGAGTCTCAGAGACACAGACATTGACAGCATTCCAGAATAATCTGGCACTCTTCTCTTGCCTCTATTCATTACAAGGTCTACTTTAGAGGAACATTGCAAATAAAGTCCCCAAATGTACCAGCCTCAAAGTCTCTTACCAGTTTCTTATAGACCCAAGAAACTCCAGGTTAGAAAATGAAGCTGACATGCTTTGCTGCACCCTCAGGACAAATGACTTCAAATTCTTGGTAGATGGATGAATAGCAATTGAAAAGGAATGTTGAAATAAGTAGAGGTGATACCTAGACACATTTATCTGTGGGTTGAAGGCACTTGCCTTATTCTGAGTTCCTTCTCTGACTCTCTACCTGACCTTTAACATTGTTTTCCTTTCCTGTGTCTTGGCCTCCACATTTACAAGGTAAGCTTGTACCAAGAAGAAACCAATACATAATTGGAAAAAGAAAATGCTATGTAAATAATATTAGAGGTTCTCCTGCTGTTTGCTTGACAGCAGTTCACTTGGAAGGTTCAAGATCCTTTTGATCTTAGATGAGAGGGACCAGCTGCTGAGAGAGATGAAGTCTGATTTAATCCAGAGTTAACCTTCCACAATATCTTTGTCAATAATTTGTGATGCTTCTTTGAAGTCTAAATTCAGGATAAAGGGGGAGAATATGATTTATGGAATTGGTAATCCCTATAAGGTATAATTTCTGATCAAACCATTTTCTTCTGTGTTGTTTATGCTTCCCACATACGCCATTCTGGGGAGACTCAAGTAACCAGTATCTGGACAGGTACTTAGGACCTCGCAAAGGCCTTTTATCCTGACTATTTAAGCAAGAATAAATGATAGCTCAAGATATCAGAAGCTACACAAAATTCAGAATGGAAAGTATGTCCTGCACTTTTGACTCCTGACTTTGAGAGGCTTTAAGATAATGTGGCTTCACAGAGCCAATATGGAGAAAGGCTGGTTTTGGTGATGGGGGTGGGGGGTCCACAAAGCGTACTTACTGGACTGTATACAACTGTCTCCCTGCAATCCTCCCTCACGTCTCCACAGCCAGATTGGAGCAGCCTGTGGAAAAAATTCCTGTCTATTTTCAGAAACAGATAAAAGCATTCAGATTATGCAGTACAAATCTCAGCCTGAAAGCAGCTGGAAAAATCTGTTTCTTGCCACTGTCACTGACCCCCCTGACCCTTGCAAGTAATGACATTCAGGCCTGCTTCTCCCTCCTCCCTTCTCCCTCCTCCTCCAGCCCAGTACGGACTGACCCATCCACTGCACATCTGGTCCTTGTCTACATTGTCAGAGGATTTATCCCTCAGAGAGCTAGAGACAGTGCAACAGGAATTAAATTTTCTTAGGCTTGAAAAAAAAAATTATCAACTGGTTCAAGGAGAAGTTAAATCCACATCTCCTATTTGAATTTGGGGGGAGCATATTTACAACACTGCCTGGTCCTCTGCTCTATACTCCTCTGTTCTCAGGGGTCACCAGGCAGAAGGCTCAGTCTCAGGCAGGCACACAGGCCTCATTTGCCAAGATCCTCTCCTGGGTAGGACAATGTTATACCCCTGGGTAGAGCTGCTTGAGACCAGATGTCTCCCTGTCCTGATCTCTCATAAGAACATGAGGTTTGGGAACACTGAAGAGTTCGTCAAATTGGATCTCTGATGCAGGATCAGCTCAGGCTTTACAGAAAATCCTGGACATCTCCACTGTCCAGGACATTCATGTTTGCAATAAATCAGTTACGGTCTGAAGATACAAAATTGTAAACATAATAAAACAGGCTTATGCTTAGTGCATCGGGGAGCAAATGTCAGTCATGCACACTTGGGAGGATCACTCTGTTAGTTTTTCACCTGGGAGGCATTACGGGCCTCAGGGCTCAATACTGAAAATACGACTTTTCTTCCAGAATGCTTTCTGCTTAGCATTCCTCACTGAACAATTCATTAGGCACCAAACTCCTCCTACAGAAGCACTTGTCCCCCCAAGCCCCTCAAGGCAATGGGTTCACAATCCGAATAGAAGCCAAATAAAGCCCGCTGCCGATGGAGACAGACAGGATGACTTTTCCCAGGAGAATAAGATGCGTCTCTTTCCCTCCTCCATGGTTTCCTCCTCAAACAAGCAAAAGCCTTTTCAAGAGGGAACGAAAGCTTGTCTGTCTGGCAGGTGGATGGAGCGAGACAGGTGGATGGAGAACTCACCGCAGCAGAGGGCTTCTCAGAATGGAGAGACAGTATTCAGGAGCAGAGCCAGGTGCTGAAAATGCCCTGGCACTCAGACAACCCTAAAATGGATGTGGAGGCCCAGCACAATGGCTCACACCTGTAATCCCAGCACTTCAGAGGCCGAAGGGGTCAGATCACCTGAGGTCAGGAACTTGAGACCAGCCTGGCCAACATGGCGAAACCCCATCTCTACTAGAAATACAAAAATTAGCTGGGCCTGGTGGCAGGTGCTTATAATCCCAGCTACTCCAGAGGCTGAGGCAGGGAGAATCATTTGAACCTAGGAAGCAGAGGTTGCAGTGAGCCAAGATCACACCATTGCACTCCAGCCTGGGTAACAGAGTGAGACTCCATCTCAAAAAACAAGGATGTGGACGCAGCAAGAGAACTTAAGAGACCTTGCCAAGCCCTACCAAGACTCAACAACCACATTTCTGTTTCTCTACTTTTATATCCAAGGCTCATGTTATGTTCTGTGACACAAGAGCCAAGGATCAATGTGAATAACAGTTATGTTGTTTAATAAAAAGCAATGATCGAGTGCTGGCTAGAAGAAGAAAGAAACCACAGCTTGAATCATACCATCCAGTTAACGTGAATATATTTGAATGCCTTATATACCTCGAGACCTTTGCTCAAGCTGGTCCCACTGCCTAGATGGCTCTTCTCCCACCTTCTCCACCTATAAAGCTCTTACTCATCCTTAGAAGCCCAATTTCAATGTCTCCTCTTCTGTAATACCTTCTTGTCTTCCTCAGTGAGAATAAACCAGTCCTTCCCTTGCACCCCAGCAAAACCACCTCTCTCCATGGTGGCATTTACTGTCCTCTGCACAGTGGCATTTACTGTTTTCTAGCTTATGCTCTAGTTAGTGCAATGGGCCTCTGTCTTCCAATAGGGAATGAGCACCTTGAGGACAGAGCCAATGTCTTACTGTTTTTTTCCCACCATTCCCAGCTGAAACCGTAGCATTAAAAGTGCTTCTCAAATTGTAACATCTCATTTATGTTCATGGAGGAGTCTCAAATGCTAGCTTAAGTTCAGCGCAGTGAAGTTTAAAGGTCTCTTCCCATTCCTTTTTAAAATTTTTTTGAGATAATATTCACATCACATTTGACCTGGTTTTTTGCGGGGCGGGGGTGGGGGGGATGGAATCTCGCTCTGTCGTCCAGGCTGGAGGGCAGTGGCGCGATCTCGGCTCACTGCAACCTCCACTGTCCGGGTTCAAGCAATTCTTCTTGCCTCAGTTTCTTGAGTAGCTGGGATTACAGGCAAGCACCACCATGCCTGGCTAACTTTTGTATTTTTAGTAGAAACGGGATTTCACCATGTTGGTCAGGCTTGTCTCAAACTCCTGACCTCATGATCCGCCCTCCCCAGCCTCCCAAAGTGCTGGGATTACAGGCGTGAGCCACCACGCCCGGCCCATTTGACCCTTTTAAAGCATATAGTTCAATGGTTTTTAGTATATTCACAATGTTGTGTAGCCATCATTACTATCTAATTCCAGAAGATTTTCATCACATCAAAATGAAGTTCCTCATCCCTCTTCCCCTCATTAGCTCCTCATCCCTTCCTCCCCAGCTCCCATACAGGAACGACTAGCCTACTTTCTGTCCCTACAGATTTGCCTATTCTGCACATTTCATATGAATGTAATTACACAGTATGTGGCCTTTTGCATCTGGCTTCTTTACTTAGCACAACATTTTTAAGGATCATTTACGTTGCAGCATGTATGGGCACTTCATTTCTTTTTATGATCAAATAATATCTCATTGTACGGCTAGACCGCATTTTGCTTGCCATTTCATCAGTTGATGAACTTTTAGATTATTTCCACTGTTGGCTGTTATGAATCATGCTGTGAACACTCGTGTACAGGTTTTTGTGCAGACATATGTTTTCATTTCTCTTGTGTATATACTTAGGAGTGGAAGTGTTGGGTTATTGGTAATTCTATGTTTAACTTTTTGAGGAACTGCCTATTTTCCATAGCAGCTGTGCCATTTTCATTCCACTAGCAATATATGAGGGTTCTAATTTCTTCACATCGTCACCAATGCTTGTGACTTTCTGTTTATTTTTAATTTTTATTATAGCTATCATAATGAGTATAAAGTAGTATCTTATTTTGATTTTTTACTGCATTTTTCCCTAATGGCTAATGATGTTGAGAATATTTTCGTGTGTTTATTGGCTGTTTGTATATTGGCAGTTTATCTATCTTCTTGGAGAAATGCCTATTCAAGTCATTTGTCCATATCTAAATTGTTTTGTGTCTTATTGTTGCTGAGTTATAAAAGTTATTTATATATTCTACTTACTTATCAGACTCTTATCAGACTTACAAGTATTTTCTCCCATTCTGTGAGTTGTCTCTTCACCTTTTTGGTAGTGGCCTTTGATTCACAAAAGTCTTTAATTTTTGTAAAGTCAAATTTCTCTACTTTCTCTCTCTCTCTCTCTCTCTCTCTCTCTTTTGTGTGTGTGTGCTCTATTGTTATATCTAAGAAACCATTACCTGATCCAAGGTCATGAAGATGTGTAGCTCTGTTTCTTTTAATAGTTTTATAGTTGTAGCTCTTTGAGTCTTCGATTTATTTTGAATTAATTATTGCATACAAAGTGAGACGAGGGGTTCAAATTTATTCTGTTGTATGTAGATATCCAGTGGTCTCAGCACCATTTGGTGAAAAGACTCATCTTTTTCTACTAAATGATTGTGACACTTTTGCTAAAAATCAGTTATTTATTATTTTTAAGCTGTTATCTTCTTGAATGTATCACTTGAAATAAAGCCGTTGGTTCATTCCTCAGATACAGAAAACTTGATAATACCAAGCTTTTTAAAATATAGCAATTACATTAACCTGAGTTCTTCATACACACCTCAGAATTCATCCAGGAAAAGTTAACAATATCCAAACATTTTCACAAATAGAAATTGCTTAGGGCTGGATGTGGTGCCTCAGACCTATAATCCCAGTGCTTTAGGACAAGAAGTGGGAGGATGGCTTGAAGCCAGGAGTTGAACACCAGCCTGGGCAACAAAACAAGACCCAGTCTCTGCAAATAAATAAGTAATAAATAGCCAGCTGTGGTGGCATTTGCCTGTAGTTTCAGCTACTCAAGAGGCAGAGGAAAGAGGATTTCTTGAGCCCAGGAGTTCAAGGTTACGGTGAGCTGTGATTGCTCCACTGCATTCTATTCCAACTATGCTGTCAGAGAGAAAGACTTCTCTAGCAGAACTGGGTAATTAAAAGGACCGAAAGGATAGCGACGCATAGTGGTGTGCACACCCATCGTTCTAGCTACTCAGAAGGCTGACGTGGAAGGGTCCCTCAAGCCCAGGAGTTCCAGGCTACAGTGAGCTATGATGGTACCACTGCACTCCATCTGGGTGACAGAGCAAGACATTGTCTCTAAAAATAAATAAATAAATAAATAAATAAATAGAAAGGAGTGAATTCTTGTTTCAGACACTAAAATAGATTACTTTTTTAAAAACACCAGGAAACTGAAAGATAGTTTTCCTTAAACCCACTCTGCTTATTTCCTTTCAGGCTGGTCTTGGCTGACACTGTTTCCCCTGTCTCAAGCATCCTTTATTCCACCTTATTGTACCCTACCCTCTCCAACCCCACTTTGCCCGTTTCTGTCTTGCTAACCCCCGACCTCATGCTATCTCTGAATGTCCAGGTTGAGCCAGAACCTTCTTGGTGTTTCCCAGAATGTGATGCAAGATTTCACACTTGGGAATTAGCACATTTCTATAGGGAACAACTTTGGTTTAATGTCTATTTTCCTGCTGGATAGCAAGCTCCTTGGAACCAGGGACTGTGTTTTGTTCATCTTTGTAAGCCGTGGGCATGGAACAGAGTGTGGCACTAAAAGATTGTTGAACAGACATGTAGGTACACATAGGGTCAACTTACATAAAAGAATGCTGACTCAAGGATTGGCTCTAAGAAAGAAACTAGAAAACAGAAAGGAAGAGAAATAAGACACAGCTCTTAATTCCTTCAGGAATTCTTTCTCAACCTGCTCCATGCCATTTGCCTATGCTGAGACTATGTGCTTGTAAACAGCTACCCTGATCATTCCTCTCACTATTGTGACACAGCTGAGCACATGACAAGGGCTGGATGCACGTGCTCTTCTCAAATAGGCCCTGACACAAGACAAGAAAATCAAACACCGCGTGTTCTCACTCATAGGTGGGTGTTGAACAATGAGAACACATGGACATAGGGAGGGGAGCATCACACATTGGGGTCTGTTGAGGGGAAATGGGGAGGGACAGCGGGGGGTGGGGAGTTGGGGAGAGACAGCATGGGGAGAAATGCCAGATATAGGTGATGGGGAGGAAGGCAGCAAATCACATTGCCATGTGTGTACCTATGCAACAATCTTGCATGTTCTTCACAAGTACCCCAAAACCTAAAATGCAATAAAAAATAAAATAAAATGCCAATGTAAAAAAAAAATTAAAATTTTAAAAAATGGTTAAAATGGTAAATTTTGTGTTATGTTTATTTTTACCACAATAAAAATAAGAAAACTAAAAAAAATAGGCCCTGTGGGGCCAAGAGGGATGCTGCTATAGAATGGAGAAAGGGAAGCTGGGAATCCTGAAGTGATCAGAATTAAGCATTTTCTTTCTTGTTTGCTGCCAGGGTCATGGAACACAAAGAGCTCTATCAGGAAGCCAGAGGAAGCCAGATCATTGGAATTTGCCCTGTGGTGGAGCTGGGGATGAGGCGGGGAGGAGCTGGCTGCAAACAGCAGGTCAAAATAGGAGTAGCAAGAACTAAGATAAAAATATACCCAGAGTTTAAGTTCAGGCCAATTTGAGGAGGATTTTTTTTTTCTTTTCTTTTAAATATGTTTTCCTATCCAAAATGTGTAAGAAACTCAAATAACTCAATACTAAAAAAAAAACAAACAAACAACTTAATTAAAAAATGGGCCAAGGGCCAGGAGCTCATGCTCGTAATCCCAGCACTTTGGGAAGTTCAGGCAGGGCAAGAAGATTGCTTGAGGCCAGGAGTTTGAGACTAGCTTGGGCGGCATAGTGAGACACTGTCTCTACAAAAAA
>NW_016107495.1:4138010-4140902 GCF_001604975.1 Cebus imitator
ACCCTGTCTCTACAAAAAAAAAAAAAAAAAAAAAAAAAAAATTAAGTAATTAAATAAAATTTAAGAGAAAAAATATTAATACAAAAAGAAGAAGACATACAAATGGCAAACAGGTTGGTCAACATCACCCACTAATCATCAGAGAAACACACATTAGAACCAGAGCAAAATGTCACCTCACAACTGTTAGCACAACTATCATCCGAAAACTGATAGGTAAGTGTTGGTGAGGATATGGGGAAAAAGGAGCTCTTATACTCTGTTAGTGGGAGTGTAAGTTAGTACCATCATTATGATAAACCATATGGAGATTCCTTAAAAAATTAAAAATAGACTTGCCATACCATCCACCAATCCCACTACTGGATATTTACTCAAAGTCAAGAAATTAGTATGTCAGGCCAGGCACGGTGGCTCACGCCTGTAACCTCAGCACTTTGGGAGGCCAACACAGGCAGATAACCTGAAGTCAGGAGTTTGAGACCAGCCTAGCCAACATGGCAAAATCCCATCTCTACTAAAAATGCAAAATTTAGCTCAGTGTGGTGGTAGGCACCTGTAATCCCAGGTACTTGGGAGGCTGAGACAGGAGAATCACTTGAACCCAGGAGGCAGAGGCTGCAGTGAGCCAAGATTGCACCACTGTACTCCAGCCTGGGTGACAGAGCAAGACTCCCTCTCAGAAAAAAAAAGAAATTAGTATGTCAGAGAGCTCTGCATTCCCATATTCAATCAGCACTATTCACAATAGCCAAGATATGGAATCAATCCAAGTGTCCATCAACGGAGGAATAAAGAAAATGGATTATACATTCATAATGAAATACTATACCCCACTTTGAAAAAGAATAAAATCTTGTCACTTGTGAGAACATGGATGAACCTGGAGGACATTATGTCAAGTGAAATAAGCCAGGCACAGGGCAACAAATATCACATGATCTCTCACTTTTACATGGATTATTAAAAAAAGTCAAACTTACAGAAATAGAGAACAAAATGGTGATTATCAGAGACTGGGGGTGGGGTGGAGGAGATGGGGGGATGTTGGCCAAAGGACACAGAATTCGTTAGGAGGAATAACTTCAAGAGATCTATTGTATATCATGGTGACTACAATTAATGCCAATATATTGTATCCTTGAAAATTGCCAAGAGTGTAGATTTTAAGTGTTTTCACCACACAAAAAAAGTATGTGAAGTAATGCACATGTTAAACAGCTTGATTTAGCCATTCCATAATGTATATATATATTAAAGCATCATGTTGTATGCCACAAATATAAACAATTTTTACTTAATTTTTAAAAAATTAATTTTTTTTTGCCAAATCAAAAATCAGTATAGCACAAGTAAGGAATCTTTCTTTTTAATTAAAAAAATCATAATCCCATAATGTAATAAAAATATTTTTATACTTTTGCATATTTTGTTTTGGTTCTGTTAAATGTATAACTCATTCTACATCATTGTAATTATTATATTATATTTATGCAATATTAAGTTTTATCTTTTATCTTTTATATTTTTTGTTTTTAGAGACAGGGTCTCCCTCTGTTGTTCAGGCTGGAATTGGTTCACATGATCCTCTGGCCTCAGCCTCCCAAGTAGCTGGGACCACAGGCTCACACCACCATGTTCAGCTAATTTTTAAAAAATAATTTGGTAGTGATGGGGTCTTACTATGTTGCTCAGGCTGGTCTCAAACTCTGGCCTCAGACAATGTTCCTACCCTGGCCTCCAAAAGTACTGAGATTATGGTTGTGATCCATGGGCCACCATGTCCAGCCTCATTCAAATTATTTTATTGTAAGCTTTTTTATATTTTCACCTTTTTATTATCATTATTTTAATACCTACATAGTATTTGTTCTTAAGGTTTATAGTCATCGTACTTTTCTTTGTAGTGCCTCTTTTGTTCAGCATTTAATTTATTATCAATTTTGACTATTAAACAAAATTTAAACAATGTCAATCTTGAAGTTTTTGCTTTTGATTTCTTCCTTAGGATAAACTCTTTGGAGAGTAACATTAATCTCAAAAGGTGTGAATATTTTATGGGTTTGGATATACACTGTCATTTTATTTTTCAAACAGGTTGTAAGAATTCACACTGGCATCAGTAATATATGACTCTCCAGTGTCACCCACAACTAGACCATCATTGACTGTCACATTTTATTTTAACTTCTCCTAATTAAATAATGTAAATTGATGTTTCAATGTTGCTGTAGTGTACATTTATTTCATTATAAAGAGAAACTTTTTTCTGGGGTTTATGGGAAATCAATGGTTTCATGTTTGTAAATTACTTGTTCATTTTGTTTTTTATTCACCTATTGAAATCTTAATGTTTTATTTTTATATTTTTAATGAGTAATTTTTAAAGTATCAGTATATACTCTTATACTTTTTTTTTTTTTTTTTTTTTTTTTTTTTTCTCTTTTTTTTTTTTTTTTTTTTTTTTTTTTGATTTATTCTCACTTTTATTGCCCTGGCTGGAGTGCAGTGGTGTGATTTTGGCTCACTGCGACCTCCTGGAATCCCAGGTTCCAGCAATGCTCCTGCCTCAGCCTCCTGAGTAGCTAGGAGTACAGGTGTCTGTCACCATGCCTAGCTAATTTTTGTATTTTTAATAGAGACAGGGTTTCACCATGTTGACCAGGCTGGTCAGTATATAGTCTTTACCATGATTGATAAAGGTATTTCTCTAGCCTCTATTGATATTTTATATTGGAGTTACCGGTTTTCATTATTTGAAAGCTCTTAAAATATTTATTTGGGGCCGGGCACGGTGGCTCAAGCCTGTAATCCCAGCACTTTGGGAGGCTGAGGCGGGTGGATCACGAGGTCAAGAGATCGAGACCATCCTGGTCAACATGGTGAAACCCT